>NC_039283.1:14482454-14810844 GCF_003368295.1 Carassius auratus
GGTTGCCCTTACTGGCATTGAGCCGTCTTCCAATACTGAAATCCACACACACAAATGAGCTCGGAGACGCTCAACACAGTGGGCAGACGTGGAGAGAGGTGACAGAATGCCACTGGCTGCCAAACTGCTCCGCTCAGGGCCAAGAGCAGTAAAAGGGCTTCTGTAGTGACAACACTAATCCCATCACTGTGCACAGAGAGACAGAGAGGGTGTACTTCACTCGCACTCTCAGAAACACAATTCGTGCAAACAGGCCCAAAACTAACCTTTCTGCATCTGACTCAAATGTGTTATCCAGACGTCCCCGTGTATTTATTTAACAGAATTTGTTTTGCCAAATTCACGAGTTCCTTTTGCCGTCTGAGAGGGCAGGGTTATAAACATTTACCTCATGCTGTAGTATTTCTGTCCTCGATCACGTGGGTCGGGACAACTGCGGCAAGTCTGGAAGTTTCCAGGCCGTGGCTCCTGTCTTACCTTGCTGAGGACGTAGATGGTGTCTCCTCGTTTAAAGGACAGCTCATCCGGATGATCTCCAGCACAATCCCACAAGCCCTGGAAGTAGTTGGCGTAGTCTGTGCTTTTGTTCACTGCTGCAGGGGAAAGAATGGAACATCATTTAAATAGAAGGTCATTTAGAAAAATAATTTAATTATTAAAGACAGAATGGGGCATCGTTCTGAACTCAATATGCATCACAAAATGTTCATGAAGGGCTGTAAAAATTGGGATAAAAATTCTATCATACACTACTGTTCAAAGGTTTTTGAATAATGTCTCTTTTGCTCACCATGGCGGCATTTATATGATCAAAAATATAGTAAAAATTGTAATATTGTGAATTTTTTTTTTATTATTATTTAAAACTTAATTCATTCCTGTGATACAAAGCTGAATTGAAAATGTCTTCAGGGTCACATTCTGTAATGATTTGCTGCTTCTTATTCATTTTGAACAGTTGTACTGCTTAATAATTTTGTGCAAACTGTGATTATTTTTCTTCTTCTTCTTCCCAGGATTCTTTGATGAATAGAAATTTCAAAAGAACACATTTCCCTGAAATAGGAATCTCTTGTAACATTATTATGTCTTTACTGTCACTTTTGATCAATTTAACCCGTCCTTGCTGAAAAAAGTATGAATTCTCTTAAAATATCTCCTTGACCACAATCTTTGAATGTGTGTGTTTTTCTGGCTCAGAAAGATCCACTAGTGGGCAGCAGAGAGTATAAACTGCTGCGGCAAACTGGAGAACCCTCTAATGAAAGACTCCACCAGAGATGGGGACTCGAGTTTGAGACTCGGACTCGAGTGCGACTTAAGTCGCACAAACAGTGACTTTAGACTCGACTTGAGACTCGTCCTCGAAAGACTTCAGACTCGACTCGGACTCGAGCTCCGGGACTCGTGAACAATGTTAATTTTTAGTAAACGTCAGATGAGCTCGCTGTTAGAGTTGTGACGTTCGCGAACGAACCGATTCTTTTGAACGGCTCATAAACATGAACGATGGGAGCCGAGTCACGGCTGGAGGGGAGCCGTTCTTTCTGTCGCTCTTTTTTCCTATGCGTGTTTCAGAGCGCGTGTTTCACACAGATGCATACAAATGAGCTCCTCCGCGAGACAGAACAGTTATAGGGGGAGGGGCGCACCCAGCGCAGGTCAACCCTTTATAGCATGATGATATTAGTTATTAGTTGTGCACGCATCCTTCACGTGAGTACTCCAGTGGAAAAAAACCTGCGTGCCTCTGTCATTGGGTAGGAGCGGAGCCATGACGTTTTGCACAGATATTCATTGCAGCCCACTTTGTTATTGTTCATTGACTTGAAGGGCTGATGTCCTATTTGCAAAGTTTACAGTAGTAATAGTATGTAGACATTTCCATTTTATTTATTCTCATTTTATCTACTTTAAATATTTTTGGTTCTCTATCAAAATGTTCTTGTGTGATAACAATGTTCTTGTGTGGAAGTGTTTGTAGTAAAAGCTGTTTTGCACAGAAATTCATTGCAGCCAGCTTTGTTTTTGATGTTTATTTGTGAGTAGGTATTGTATGAATAACATAAGTCAGTGTAGCTTTGTTCATTCTTAAGCCAGACAAGAGGTGTGCAGCTATACAGCCAGGACAGACAGAAGGCCATTACTGAATCCATAAATGCAAAATACAGATATTAACTTAAAAGTAAAGCATTCTTGGTGTTTTTGTCATGTTGCAATAGCCTGTTTACACTGATTATATACCAAAATCAAAGTTGATATTGTATGCTAATAAATAGAGTTGTCATAATAACATATTACATGCTTTGAATTCCTTATATATAGCTATGCAGTGTTCTAAGCAGCTTGGATGGGTCGCTGTACGTGATGCAACATTTATTATAAACAGAGACTTAATATAATAAAGAGACTTGAGACTTGACTTGGACTCTAGCTCAGAGACTTGAGACTTGACTTGGACTCTAGCTCAGAGACTTGAGACTTGACTTGGACTCTAGCTCAGAGACTTGAGACTTGACTTGGACTCTAGCTCAGAGACTTGAGACTTGACTTGGACTCTAGCTCAGAGACTTGAGACTTGACTTGGACTCTAGCTCAGAGACTTGTGAGCATCTCTGGACTCCACACCATGTATATATTTATTTTTATTTTATTCATTTTTTTGTCTTGTGCAAAGTTTCAGTCCCTTTCAAAAGAACATTTACCTTCTATCTCAAAACATTAGCATTCTGGGTGAAACATTTACATTTGTAAATCTGTTATTTTTAGCTATATTTTCCCTTGGGTTTAGATTGAACCTGCCCTTGATCTTGGCTCTTTATTCATATTAACTATATATTTACTAATCTATTTTGTCAACCAAAGGGCAGCACCATGAGTGGGTGTTTAGTAAAACTGCTTTAGTTAGTATCAAGGGAAAAAAAAAACTCCCTAAGGTAACTGTCTTCCAACAGACATCACGGCTGGCAGATTCCCAGCTTTGCTGATTTGGCAGCTTATTCTAATTATTTCCTAAATATAACCGTACCCACTGCTGCTTTAAGGTTTTATTCAGAGCTGCATCTTAAAACAACCCAGCATAAGTATTACACCCGCTGCACTGGACTGGAATCAGCGATTACATTATTGCAATCACTTCCAGGATTTGAAAATATTATACAAAAAAGCCAAAGATCAAAAGATGACAACAAACACTATGGAAAATTCTTTAGATAATCTTGCTATCTAGAATGTGTTAAGCCTGTAGTTTTCTCTCTAGTGCTCTAGCTGGCCTCCTCCTCTGAGCATCTGTCACGAGATCCTGCCTCAGCCATGTCTTGTGTCAGCAGGACATCCTGTGCTGTGAGCCTGGAGCAGAGGGCCATGGAGGGCCACAGTGCACCGATGGAGTCAGCTTCCTGCCAGAACCTACCAACACTTGGCAGGATACATGCCTCCCCACACAGGCACAGAATAAACCACTAAACTGAGATGATTACGAGAGTATTGTTTAGTGTTTATCTTACCAATGCACACAAAAATAATAAACTATTATCATTATTATAAGAAACATACACTTAACTGTGCAAAAATACAGTAAAAAAAAAATTGAAGGTCTTTTCCCGGAAGGCCGGAAATATTTTTTATGATATTCGGGTCGCGGTCAGTCAGGTCAGGTTGAAATAAAGATGCCAATTAAACCTTTGTAATTAATATAGTACTACACACAATTTTGAAATAGGCCTACACTTTATTGGTTGAATAAAGTTTGGATGAATAACTGGCGTGAAGTTGACGCATGAGCTCAGTCTGCATGTAGAGATGGAGGCGGCAAGAGAAAAGGTGAAGACTGGGGAGCAGCGGCGCTGTTTTTGGTAAAACATGATTTTGACGACTTCATTAAGTTTTGTTTTATAGCAAACTTTTTAAAAGATTTTCGTTTTGTATAAATTGTATCTTAAATTTGATCAATGTTTTATCAACCAATTGCACATATTTAATAAATAAGAAGCAAATATATAGCAGAAAATGTAATGAGGCGCTGGCACGATCACTTACATTGCATGTGAACTGGAGGGCACCGAAACTCAGCTTGTGCCTCACAGATTTGAGAAATATAGGCTATATATTACAGAAAGTTTGAAATGTCTACTTTTCAACAAAAATATTCAAACCAAAATGAATGGGCTAGCCTACTCTCTGATGATGTAATCCATATGAAATGTGCATTTCTCTCTGGCGTTCACGGCGAGTCTGCATTGTCAACTTCATCTCAGCAGCGACACAGAAAACACCAGTTTTTACTAAACAATTAAATGTCTCCTTGCTAATTTAGACACATTCATAATCATTCATTTAACCGGTTCTTTGTGGCAAGTTTTATGCGTGCGGTCATCCTGTAGGCTACAGCCTATTTAAGTAATTCAATTAATATAAAGGGGTGATTTGTCCACAAATGGGTTAAATGAACAACTACTAGTTGACTAGAAAAAAATATATATATTGTTCGGAGGCAGCCCTTATTGCACATATTCTGCAGAGCGGAATATTCAGAACTGTGCTCTCCGCTCAGGATCGGAACAAACCCGAACCTCACTGTCTGCTGAACTTTCAGAAACATCAAAATAGACATAGCCAGACTACACTATTTTAGTACATATTATGAGCTTATTGATTTTTGTATAATTCTTGACAAAATTAGAATAATATAAAAAAAAACATTTTTTACCTAGTTCCTACGTCTATGGCCCAGTGATGTTTCGATGAGCATTTACTACTTTTAAAAAAATGCGGGTCAGGAAGCGGGTCGGGTACAATATTGAGTTTTTCTTTTTTTGCGGTCCGAGTTGCGGCCGGGTTATTTGAAAACCTCAGTCGGGGGTCGGGTTGTTTATACACTGATCTGCACATCACTGGTCCAGACTAACTTTTTTCTTTTTTTTTCTCTGGGACCTTTTTCAAGACCTCCTCCTTCTGCCTTGTCCTTTTTAGACTAAAAAAGATGGGAGACACTTATGATAGCCACCCTGACAGATCTGGGAGTCTGTGTGGTGTTATGGGACAGCAGGGCAGGTTGGGGATGGACAGGCATGGTGACCTAGTGGTAATTACCTGTCACAGGGGTGGATGGTTTGTTGGCCAGGGTCACAGGTTTGTTGGCCAGGGTCACTGGTGGTTTAACAGGCTGGGGTGTATCTTCCTCTGAGAGGGAGAGAACAGATGAACCAGTCAGACACAGACACAGAAGGGATTTTACATGACTATTTAAACTGATTACCAACAGTGAAACTAAAAAAATTAAAATACTTCAGCATCCCCACAACCAAACATAGAATACATTTTTTGGAGAATGGATAATGTAATGTAATGTAATGTAATATAATATAATATAATATAATATAATATAATATAATATAATATAATATAATATAATATAATATAATATAATATAAGTTGAGGTACAAACCAGGGAGTTCTTCATAAATGTCATCATCGATAGGTGCAGGCATGGACGATTGAGACACAGTTAAGCAGTCATCATACTCTTCTTCATCTTCAGGAATGACTCCACCCATGTCTGATAGTGAAAGCATAAACAGAACATGATGCATATGTTTTCAAAAGGCCACCTGCTAAGCCAAGTTTAGACAGTGACAGTGTTTTTCTGATGGACAGTCCTACCTTTAATCAGAAAATCAATGTGCTCCACCCACTCTTTCGCATCTTTCTCAGTCGCAGCACAGAACTGTAGCAAAACGGAATTGTAAGAGATAATGATCGGCGGATATGAATGAACACCGCGTGCTTTTAAATGATGTGAGAGGTGACCAACCTGATAAACACGCTTGTCTGGAGCTGAGACCTCAAAGCAACAGTCTCGCTTTGCATCTTTCCGCAGGGTGTTGTTCAATTTGACAGTGTATCCGACTATATTAAACTCTCCCTTCTGCTGTTTATCTAGTGAAAATTAATGTCGATTATTGAATGATCCAGTTCTGATGTCAGGACTACGTTTATAGTTAAAAAACCCACCTTTCTCACTGCCATAGTAGTAGAAGATGTTGTTGCTTAAAGCACACCATCTCTTCTGCCATTCATTGCCAAAGAAGCTGTGATCTTTAAGAAGTTGAAGGAACGTTATTTTATTTTTATTTTTTGTTTAAACATGTTTCTGAATGCGGTAACCTACCCTTTCTTCGCTTCTCCAGGTAGCCACTCTTCAAAACGGACTGAAGCTCCTGAGCGGCCACCGGAGGAGCCTGTTGAACTCCTGATTTGAAAAAAACAAAGTTATTATATTTTAGTTCAGCTTATTTATGATGAGCAGTGCTAGCTGTGCTGGACAACAATCTATGAAGAGGAGAACCTGCCTTCACAACAAATTAAATAAATTAGGCAACCTGTATGCTGCTCACAAGCCTTTAGGTTTAAAAATCGAAAGTCAGTGTCAAGCAAGACTAAAGTTAGCAAGATTCAAACCTGGATATAGTTTCACGCACCGATCTGTCAGGTACAAGCAGTATGTGAAACAGATGAATGGTCTGTTTTCAAAGCTAACCTCCCGTCTCGTTTACACTGCCCTCCCTTCTCTTGTGCACACACTGCCATTGCATTACTGTAAGAGTGTGAGCGAGCAGAACGCTGTTATGAGTGACACAGGCAATTGTGGAATGTTTGCAATTATGTATAAAGTGCCGTCAAGGGAGCATGACACACGCTGACTGTGAAAAGCAAACTGAACACCCTCAGTGTCTGGTAGAAACACTGGAAAAGAAAACATAATCATGCTGTCTTTTAGAGGAAACACTGGCAAAACAATTGAAAAAAGATGACCTTTTCGGAAAATATGAAATAATTGGCACGGAGCATCACTTTCATTTTTGCATCTTTCTTACTGAAAATAAAAAATAATAATAATAAAACAAAGGAAAAATATAATGTACACTACTGTTTAAAGATTATTCATGCTGCATTTACTTGTAAAAAAGTACAAAAGTAAAATAATAATAATAACTAAGAAATGTTACAATTTACAATGGCCGTTTTTCTATTTTAAAATAAATTAAATAAATTTCTTTAAGAAAGCTCAATTTCTGCAGCCATGTCTTCTTCATAGACCTTAAGAAATCATTTTAATATGCTGATTTGATAGAATATTAAGAAGCCGTTCTTAATATTAGTTGAAAATGTTTCTTAACAAAGTGTGTTATGTAACACAAACCCATAACTATGGTCCATGACTAAAAATGTGTGCTATAAACTCACTCTGAATGATCTTTATCCATAAAGATCAAAAGCGAATGTGGTTGCTAAAGGCCTCAAATAAATAGTGGCAACATGTTTCACTTTCGGCTGTAAAATGAACTTCCTTTTTCATGTGCTGAATATACAAGTACAGTAAAAACTCAGAGTTGCTCTGATCATCATGAAATACAGCCTGACGTGCCTGTCTGTTTTTACTTTCTTTTTTTTATGAAAATAAATCTCACATTAAATGACAAACTCCCTGCCTTTACCCAAATAGCGGCATTAGGGTTGCACAAGCTCATAACTTCCTTGCTTTAGTACATTCGTCCAAAATAAATATAGGCTCAAATGACTTTTTGGTCAATCTCAAAATGCCGTTTGGATTCACCTAAGCTCTGCAGTGTGCACTTAAGAGGCTTCAGTCCCATGTTTGAGCCGAACAGCTGTTCTCTCTGGCAAGCACAGGGCAAAAGGACCTATAAAACACATGACTGCACTACAGCAGTAAACTTCTTTCTACCGTATACATACACACAAACCACTCTCAGCCTGCATCCTACCCTTCTGAGTCTCTGAGTTTCTCACTGCAATAATCAGAAATGAGGCATGATTCGAAAAGTCAGATGAACTGGATTTCTACCAACAGCATTCATTTGTCAGAAGCTAATAAAACAGAAGCCTGAATTGACATTGGCTGTTGGCAGCATTGTCTGGGCTGCAGACCATAAACCATTTGCTCAGAGACAAAAGAGAGCTAAACCCTTGACGTCTGAGCCTTCAAACCGTTCCTGAGCCTGTTGCTGGGTTACATCAGTCTTTCAAGCACCTCATTCGGCTTTTGTGTTCTTCTAACACTACTAAAAAAATCCTAGACAGGACATGACAAAGGACTGCCACAATGATACGGGGTTATAACAGCTGAAGCTGCAGAAAAGATGATAAGTGATTCATTCATAATCGGAGAGAGAGATTTAGTTTTCTGCATTTATTTGAATTCTGTTAATGCAATCGGTGTACAGAATACATAATATTCACAATTACAAACTTAGCAAACTTTTGACTTCCGGGAGAGAATTCAATGGTACAGAACAATGTCACATGATATCCCGGTCTCACAAGTTCTTCTAAAACAATTGCAGATGCTCCATGCTTCACTTCTCTTGTACCACTTTTAAATAAATCGCACGATTTCCACTCACCATCATAAGCGCTTTCCTCATCCCTGTCAGTCTGCTCTGACTGCAGTGATCCTCCGTCGTTATCTGCTTCATCAGGCTCTGGAAACTCTTCATCTCCTACACAACAGTGTCTTCATCAGCATTCTCAAAAAGTGGATGTTAGGAGACACATTTTCAATCCTCCACCAGAAAGACACATTAAGATTATCTAATTCAGATGTGGATGTTTCTTGCTGATTTGATATCTGATAGCACAGGAATTTTGGACATGGTGTTTAGGAGATAATATGAAGTATACTTGAACCCTAAGGCTATTCAAGATGTAGATGTGTTTGTTTCTTTATCGGAACAGACTTGGAGAAACTTAGCATTACACAACTTGCTCACCAGTGGATCCTTTGCAGTGAATGGGTGCCATCAGAATGAGAGTTTAAAAAACTGATAAAAACATCACAGTAATCAACACAACTTCAATCAATTAATTAACTAATCCAAAGCAATGGATTGAAGTAAAATATGCCTAATGATGGATTTGTTTTGTCAAAACATGCAGCTTTCGCTTCACAAGTCATTAAATGATGGAGTGGTGGCTATTACTTGTGGAATATTGTGATGTTTTTATCAGCTGTTTAGACTCTCATTCTGATGGCACCCATTCACTGCAAAGTGATGTACAGTAAGTCGAAACCTCACCAAATGTGCAAAAAAAAAAAAACATTTTGGATGGCATAAGGGTGAGTACATTTTCAGCAACTTCATTTTTCAGTGAGCTCTTCTTTCAATATGGGAAAAAAAATCATGGGTGCCACAGCATTGGCTGCCCACTGCTCCAGGTGTGTGTTCATGGTGTGTGTGTGTGTGTGGGTACTTGGATGGGTTAAATGCAGAGCACAAATTCCAAGTATGGGACGTAGGGGTGTAACGGTACGTGTATTCGAACCGGACGGTTTCGGTACAGGGCTTTCGGTATGGTGCACGTGTGTACCGAATGACCTAATGCAATATTTTGTGTGCGGAACGTAGGTACATTTTCGTGTTTCCAAACGAACATATTAAGTGGCGTAAGTCTCCGCGTTCAGCGCAAATCCCGCCCTGCAGCTGATTCTAAGGCTGGCGTGAGCGTGGTGTTTCTGCTGCGTGTCAGTTGCGTGACGGCTGCTTCGCGTTTTCTGTGTCTTTACACACCAGAATCGTGCCTGACGCAACGCTGGCGTGCTGCTGCTGCTGTAGGTGACAGAGGAAGGCCGCCGACAGACCAGGATCTTGTCTTCACGACAACAATATCTATACTTCATGTTGAGCATAAATATAAAGCCTACTGATAAAGGACACCATCAACAGTACTGACGGCAAAATAGACTATGTTTGATAGGTGCAATATGCCAGTGTGTCACCGGCCTAAGGTTTTCAAAAGGCATCATGCGAGTGTGAACATCACAACAACTAGGAAAAAAGGATTGTAATTCAAACGCAGCTCCCGTTGGCATTTAAACCAACCTTTGCTCTTAATTCCGATCAGTCCAACGCAATAACGAAATCTGAGGGATTGGTAATGCTGCACTGTAATCATAGTTATTTATATTTTTCATTATATTTTATATATAATGTTTGAGACTGAGAGTATTTTATTTAGTGGAGAACTTTGCAGCAGTATTTTATTTCTTATTCTTTTTTTATTTTATATATATTTTATTTAAAAAATATTTAAAAAGTGTAAACAAATTTATAAAAAAGTTTATAGTAATAAACAACCTGCAGTTTAATGTTTGCATTTCTTTCCCTTACTGTACCGAAAATGAACCGAACCATGACTTTAAAACCGAGGTACGTATCGAACCGTGATTTTTGCGTACCGTTACACCCCTAATGGGACGTAACACGTCACTTTCACTATTGCCTGTTTGAATCACATCCTCTGACAATATAATTCATATTAAAAAGCTAAATTTGTGCATATGTTTGTGCCATAATGTTCAATTTGAGCAAAGAACTTCCTGTTCACACTGTGATGTGGTAATAGTGCTGCTGTAAAGCGCTATACCAAAGTCTGCCCTCTACCCACATCTCAACCTTTAAGTTATAAGCACAAAACTGATCTGAGAACAGTTATGAGGTGACTTAAATGTTATTTTTACAGCACTCTGTTTACGTGTTCCCATTAGAAGAGAAACAGTGTGTGTATGTCCCATTAGACACACACACACACACACACATGAATATACTTAGCTTTCTAAATGGGGACATTACATAGACTTTTATTGTTTTTAAATACACGTAGTTATACACTTTTTTAACCTAAACCCACCCAAAACCCTCATAAAACTTTCTGCATTTTTATAATTTCAAAAAAAAACTTTTCTACAAAGATGTTTACATATCATGAAGAGTTAAGGTTCAAATGTTCAGAAAGAAAGCTAAGCAGGACCAAGTGAAGCACACAGACTACAGCATAGTGGGGAAGTACTAGTTTACTTCACCATGCTTGAACTTTAGCCCCTCCTCCAGACACATGTATGTAACACACACACACACAAAAAAACAAGCACATCAAAACTTACGTTTGTCCTTGAACTCTTGAGAGTAGCTGGAACACAAATCATTTGGATTTGTTTAATATGACAATATATTATCTGCACTGAGTCATAAGCATTATCAGTTAATAGTTGTGAACACATTCTGCTGTACCTCGTTTTTACATCTTTAATGCGCTTGATGAAGGCATCCTTTCTCTCTTTAGCTTTTTTGCTCAAATTTTCCCCTTTAAGGACATCCGTTAAAAAGGTTTCAAGATCTGAAAACAGACAGTTGTATAAGGGTAGCCTTTCTTGAATTCCTGAACTTAATTTGTAGTCTATGTTTATGCAAACAGATGCAGTTGATGTTTGAGGAGCCTAACTTTCGGCTGTTCCAAACTGATGACAATTTGATCATTTCAATGGCTCAAACTTAAACTAACTGCACAAGAAAAATTGAAATTTTAACGCATGTTGCTGACTTTATAATTAAAACAAGACGTTAAAACACAAAAATATTTTCGCGCACAGCCTCCTCGTCTTAAAAAAGTAAACAAAGACCCCTTTATGCTCTAACTACAAGGAAATATTCTCTGCGTCTGTCGGTAGACTAAACTTCCTCTTTTCAGCCAAGTATGAACAGAAATAAGTGTAGAGTTAACAACTTGAGACAAAAAAAATAAATATTATATTCTGACTGCGCTCGAGCCCTAAAGTTCGCTTTCCCGTCTGTTATCCAAAGATTGCGATAGAATCGTACCTGAAATGAGTGTCGTTAAATCTTCCGGGATGGACCTCATTGTGATAAACCGCTTGACCCAGCAAGATAGCCTTCGAAACACGGAAGTTACAAGTGGACTGTGAAATACGGAAGAGGCAAATAGCCTTCCCTGCAGAAACCACTATTCAAATCAGACAGTATCATTCATCACGCCTGCTCCAGCAGAAACATTTGACTCGCCGCTCACCCTAAAACAGTGCACCGGGGAACCACGCGTTTCCTCATCCACACTCACGTGCACGGTTTAACAGGGATGATACATGATTTTGCATAAGTTATTTTATTGCATCATACGATAGTGTTTACCTTTGGTGTTTTTATTAGCACGAGAGCGGAAAAGCTGATGGAAAAGATACAGCATGTCCATATATGATCAGATCTAATCTGAATCTTCAACAAGAAGCTTCACTACTTAATTTCTTTATCCAAAGCAGCGGTCCTCATTTCCAGAATCTGGTAAGAAACTGCTGAATGGTCTGGTGTTTTTTATTTTTTATTTATTTAGTAGCCTATTATTTGCCCTGTGTAACTTTATATATATTCACTTTTGGTGCATTAGAGGATTTTAGTGAGAGGATCTAAGGACCTTTCGGCCCTTTTGCTGTTTGGAGTGAGGCCCACTTATCCTTATGAGGGAGACAGGTGAAGAATGGGGGTGATGCACCGCTTTCATAGAAAAACACATAGCTATCCATCTCCATCTGGCCCTGTGCTCTCTGTCTGTGCTCCTCTACTGTTTCACAGAGATTACTGCAGAGACATGCAAGATCCCTGCCAGGAGACCTGCACTGTGTCACCTTCTCAAAGTACCTCTCCAAGAGAATGATAAGGAGTGGAATGTGGGTCCAAAATATTTTTTTAAAAGGAATATGGCATGTTATTTTGCACATTACAATTAGATCCAGATTTTGCTAATAAGACGTGTTGTGATAGATTTATGCATATAAGCAAATAGAAATAAATGGATGACTTAGATGAAAGAATTAAAGGCTAATTTTACTTTATGAAGGTATTGGCTGATATTCAACACTCACATCCTGCTTGTTCGCTCGGCTTGAGCACTTCTTGAACCTCATTTGACCTTGCCACAGATCCATCTGGTGTGGAGGGGGAAAGAGAGGTGAAGTGCCCTTTGACCTTTCGAAGGAGCAGGGAGCAGCTCCATATCTCATGCTCCTCAGCCGAGTCTGTTTGATCTGGACTCACCTCAGTTCACAAGTCTCCGCTTCTGGCCCCATCCCACAAAGGGAGGAATGTGTGTGAGTGTTTTAATGCAGTTTTAGAGAGGATCATCATAACCAGTGATCAACATCTTTAGTAAATTAGACACATTGTACTTCTTTTCATCCTCGAGTTTTAGCATTATACTTTGTTGTTTTCTCTAGTGTACAACAGAGTTATAGCCTACTTGTGCATATGGAAACCACAGACTGCCACAATCTGATTCATTCTTTTTTTTTCTTCTTTTCTAGTAAGCCTTGTGAATTAAGCCTGTTACATTTTCCATTGCTTTGGGTTTGCGGTTGGAGAAGAATTGCTTTGTTTGGGCCAAAACAATACTGAAATGTAAGGTTTATGGCAGCTGCGTGAAGATATAATAGACGTGAAAACATACCTGAGATGGGTGAGTTCACCAGAAAATACTAAAACATGTGACAGGTAAGTCATATCTGAATCAGACCACCTGAACAGCCTCCGAACATGAAGGAGGAACATCTGAGGGCATGCTCTTGCAACTGTAATTCATACTGCCTTCGGGTGCAGGGGTATCTGTGAAGTTCAACTTTGTGATGGATGGGATGGTGTTTTTGCCCCTTGGCCTCTGAGGGATTAGGCTCCTCAGGTGTTGTTTTTAAAAGACTTAGAATTAGCTTACATTTAAACATTTAAACTTTTGACACCACTTTCACCACCTGTTTCTGGAGAGAAGACCAAAAAGTCTGAGATTGAACCTTGAGTTCACGTCTAATGTTTCATGCCAACAAAAGAATTAAGGCATCAATCATAAGTTACAACTGCAATGTACATTTGTAACCTGTCATACCTGTGTGTCTGTTTGGCAGGGCTTTGCTTTTGTGATTTATTAATGACCGTATATTTATTCATGAGGCTTTTGCGGGGTTTCTGAGTGAACCTGTGCTAGTCATTTGATTCAACATTACATACAGAGGCCTCGGGTGCAGCCCCAGGAGGAAAAACACTTTATGTTAGATGAAAAGAGGTGTTTGAGAAGCAGACCACGTAAGTGCGACTAGAGGAAGAATTGCATACCTCAGGAATTCCATAAACATGATCAATGAGATAATATCATGCTTCATAGAGCTAATTTGTTCATTTGTATTCTGTGGTGTTGCTGTGGTTGGCCTTTTACTCAATCCATTCCACTTGATTCAGATCCTTAAAAGGTTTTAACCTGTAAAGGAATATTTCAATCAAAACTGAAAATTCTGTCATCGTTTACACACACATCGTTTGTGTTATTCCAAACCTTAATTACTTTTTGTTTTTTGTCCATACAATGAAAACCAGCGGAGCCCAAAAACACACTGGACATTTTTCTAAATATCTTCTTTTGTGTTTCAAAAAAAGAAAGTCAGTCATGAGGGTGGGTAAATGATGACAGATTGTCATTTTTGAGTGAACAATCCCTTTAGTTGGTATAAGCATTTCATAACTGAACACTTGCAGCTTTCATGCATCATGCTATTTGTATTTTTAGTGTTTCTTCTCTAATTTTGTTCTACCTATCTGCATGAAGCCCACCTGCATGACAAAAGGGACCACCAAGATTAAATGCAAGGTTTCCATGGAAACAAGCTGAGGTCTGACTGCACTGGCTTTAAATGCCTGCATAGACATCACAGCCTAAATCACTGGACTAGCACTGCAATGCCTTCCTTCTTTAAGCATTATGCAGCTGTCGGGACAGGAATTTTGCTTCACACAGATTCTTTCTAGATGCTAGGATGACCAAGAATATGTCAGGCTCCCTAACCAAAGCCATAAACTTAGGTTGCAAAACACTTGAGAAAATAACATTGCCCCAAATTACATGTACATATTATGCATACCAAATGGTTTCACATCAGTTTGCATTAAGGCACATTTGATGGTTCCATTTGGGTAGGAACATGACTGTCAAACTATATGGCAGTCTTTAATAAGTAAGCAGATAATTATACTTAAGTGTCTGTGCATTAAGCATATTTTAACAAATGTATCTGCAATGCTACTAGGTCCTAGTCATGGCACATATGAGTTATTGTGATGCATAATCAAAATGGAAAGGCAAATTTGGTTTATCCAGGGGTGGATGCTGCCACAAAAGTATGTGTATAGTATGCAAAACATTGCCTCTATGAAATATGAAATTACAGTTACACTTTTATATTGCTTTTATTCAGTGCTATTCAAAATTGTAATTAATTATACAAGGAAAGTAATTTTTTTACATATATAATTATAAATTCTAACCCTTTCCCTGCTGGCTATCTATCATGCAAAAATCTCTTTTGGGGTAACTAGTTGGAGGTGGATCACTTCTCTGTGTCAAATCTCAACTCGGTCTTTAAAGAATGCCGATCACGTGTTGGGTTTCGTCAAAGGACGTCAGTCAATTCTATTTGTTCAGGCTCAATTTGGCGCAAGGCCTTTAGAGACTGAACAATTTTGAGCTTTGTTTTGTAAAATGCTATAAATGGGCTTTTCTATACACTCTTTGTCTGTGTAATTGAAAATTCTAAATAATGTATTGTGCAAACATAATTTAATACATTAAATGGAAAATAACAGCATTTAAAAACTACTTTGATAATAAGCCCTCAAACCACGATTAGAGTTATAATATAACCACATCAGTGGGTTACAGTATCAATCCTACATTTAGTGGTATAAAGTTAGCCTGTCCTAAAAGAAGGACTCGGGTCATTCTGTGTCTCTAACAAATGCCTCAGTGCGGTGTGAGCTCTTTCTTGGCCGCTAGGCCTCATTTCCATTTCAACACATAAGCAAGGATTGCAACGTGGCGTCAGATGTTTGGAAATGATCCTAGCGAGGTTTCACCGAAGCTAGATCTCACTGAAAACTCCTCTCGAGGTACTACTTGAGATTTATTTATAAATGTAGTTTTGTAGCCTATTGGTATCCTTACAATTGAGATTCCTAAAACAGTTTGCACTTCATTGCATTAACAGAAACGGCTACAGTCACAATAATTATTAAAGGTTAATTATTGCGAATGTTAATAACTAATGATGGTGAAATTATTTATTTTTTGTAATTATTTGTAGTGACAAAATATCACTGGCAAAGTACTTTAAATAATTAAAAATATACTTCAATAGGCCTATAAATATGTTAAACTTGGGCTACATGTATAAAGCCGGTGTTGACAGCATTTTTATTGCGCACAAGGAGTAAAGCTTTCGCTAAGATCCTGACTTAAATATTAAAATTAAGTTGTTTTAAGGTTGTTGCAACAACAAATCGAGTTAGTTCAGGCCAGTTTAGATTTTGGAAAGCAGGGCCGAGGCAACCAAATGGGACTATTTTATTATCTATGTATGCAGATAGCAGACTATTTGGAATTAAAAAGTACAAATATTAATATTAATAATAAACGAGCAGCATTAAGGTTTAGTTTATATTGTCCGATCATTCCTTGCAGCGTTGCTTGTTGATTAAACGACACTTTATTATTTGATAACTATTAGATGCAGTGACCAGATTCGGGAAAGTAACATTCATCAAATGTAAATTAAATGTATAAAATGCAAATAAACGAATAGCTTAATTATTATAAATTAAATAATGTTAAAATGTGATTTGACTGTTGAATTCCCTTCTCATTCTCAGCGGCGGATTGAATTACGTGGAGTGCTGCCTCAACACAACCCCCTGTCGAAGGTTTAATAGGCAATAAAAATGTAATTGCTGAACTCCAAAACGTTACAACTCTTGGCCAGGAGACACCCTGTGTCGTCATATACAGTCAGGGACTTATTTGTGTACGCAGCATCAAGACATCGATCTCCATCGTGAGGCATTCTGTTTTAGTCAAAAATTTGATGGCAACTATTACTTCCCGTTCATTTCATACAGTTAAAAAATAACGTTTAACACCAACAGGGAAATTAACAAAGATTAATAAAAAGAATGTAGCCTAATGCAATTACACATATTAATTTTGCGCACAAATAGTTTTAGGGATAGCTGATATTAGTTTTAATTAGCGATTATAAACATGTGCTACATTTGGCAGCCTTATAAAGATTTAATTTTTTTCCCTCGAAAAATTATAGGCTAATAAAAATCATTCTCATATAACAGGTAAATACACAAAAATCATAAACATTGGAAGGCTTATATACTTTGAATCCTACTCCGTTTAATAATAGGTTAACCTGTTATTTCTTAATCCGAATTTTAAAGAAATAAATAACACCGCTGTAATTTTCAATAACAAGTACAAATTTATTCTGTGAAAATATGGCGCTTTGCCGGCGAACGATACAAAAATAAATCGTGAAAAACAAATCACTTTTTTCTCTGTAAACAAAAATGATCACTCGATTATTGAAAAACTTACCTCATTGATCAATGGTCTAGGCCTATTTTTAAAGTCACAATTAAACACAACGACCATCAATGTGAGAAAGATATTGACGTCCCTATAATGAAACTTCAGTTAGAGTTAGTAGCTCAAGTGTTGCAGGTCGATTGTTGTAAGCGTCTCCGAGAAGAAATCAAAGGCCTCCGTAGATAAACCAATGGGGCTGTCTACAGATTCTGACAAACTTGGGGACACGGCATCTGAGAGGTGTAAGCAGGAATCGTTGGAGAAAACGTTGAAGTCATGTAAAGAGACGTCCAGGGCCGAGGGACTGCCATTGTCCGGAGCAGATGCACAATCCGGGGCCATTGTTGGGGCGCAGATAGGAACAGTGGGTGACGGGTTGGGAAAATGTTTCAGATGTTTGTCATTGCTACCTAAAAGCGAGACAGTTGCGCTTTGGGAATCACTATTGTGTCCATTCTGTGACGGTTGAGAAGTTAAGGTATTCTGCTGGAATGGATAACCCTCTATTTCCAAAAGCGC
Source organism: Carassius auratus (assembly GCF_003368295.1). Lineage (NCBI taxonomy): Eukaryota > Metazoa > Chordata > Actinopteri > Cypriniformes > Cyprinidae > Carassius > Carassius auratus. The sequence continues at coordinate 14,500,251 of NC_039283.1, forward strand.
CCCTGATACATTGTTTGCCACTTGTTCGAAAAAAGATTTCCCATCACCCCGTCCGCCTGCCTCCTCAAGGCTCGGTGGTTTTCCATCTCCGTGATGGTTCTCTTTACAATGCGTTTGCCGTTTATGTTTCATTCTCCGGTTCTGAAACCAGACTTTGACTTGCCGCTCGGTGAGTTCCAGCAGAGCGGCGATTTCCACGCGCCTCGGCCGGCAGAGATACTTGTTGAAGTGGAACTCCTTCTCCAGCTCCAGCAGCTGAGTGTTGGTGTACGCCGTTCTGAGTCGGCGAGTTGCCCCGTTGCCACCATCAGAAATCTCGGGCGAGCCTATGAAGGGATCACAGCATTATACGTTATTGATACGCCACTAATTATAACTTTTAGTTTAAAGCTGCCCCCACAAACGTGCAAATATATTGCGTTTCTCGGAGAGCATAAATTGTTTGTGGGAATGGAGCCACGGCACTTGAATAATTTGTGTCCTCATCCACTATGCCAGAATATACTGATGTGTCTGGTGTGAGTGCGGAGAGGTCCGAGAGAAGATTAATGAACACGCCAGCTGCCGAGTTGAGTAATGGCAATCTATCATTCTTCATTACTGTCAAATATTACAATTAATGCCCTACACTACAAGAAGCTAACACACCGTTTACAAGTTGTTCAGAACAGATCCTCCACATCCTAAAACTAACAAAAAAAACTTAGATAGGAACTTGTTCACATGGCCCCTGAGGATAACAAACTATCTTGCACTTTCAGCAGCATGCCCGTGCGCAACACAGCTACTGGAAATAATAATATTAATTAATAATAACTTGCATTTCGTTTACAAAAAAACTGTTAAACAATTAAATTGCATTCAATTGAAATACCTTGAGGGGAGAAGTATAGTGGACCAGGGTCGGTGGTGGTAGTTGCTGTAGAAGTTGTCTGGTTTTTCTTGGATGCTTTTTTCTCCTTCATCCAAGGGTACTCTGGGGGTAATGATGCGGCAGGCAGCGGGCATGAGCCATTAGGGTTCTGTTTGGGCCGACTGTGGCGAGGGTGGCTGCCGGGGTTCAGGCTTGGAATGGTCTGCTCAAAAGGAGGAGGAATCAGTGTCGAGTGTGAAAGCGTCGAGCTCTTGATTGATGAACTTTGAAATGCATCACCGACAGGGGGAAAAGATGTCAGGCACTCAGCGAGCGACGGCTGACTATTGATAAAACCCGTCTCTCGCTCGAATTCGTAATTCATCTCCTCCAGGTCTTCCAAATTCACCGCTCACAAATTTGTGACCCAAGGAAGATAAAGTGAAATATAGTGCCGGGTTAAAAAAAAAAAAAAAAAAAAAAACTATTTTGCTGATTACGGCCGTATGGGGACCGCGGTGCCATTACTCTATTGGTTTCATGGAGACAAGGTTGAAATTGGACCGTATTGCTTGTCACATGATTACCTCTGTCCAATGACAACTTGGGGTTTAATCAAAAGAAGCCACTGTCTGTGTGATTGATCGAAAAAAGTCCGAGAGGAACGCCTCACTTTCTGGGACGGGCTAGTTTATTTACGCATTTATGGTCAGTCTGCCCACTGCTAGGTAGATTGCAAGTAACCAGTACCTGAAACAAAGTGACAGTGAATCCGTCTGCTGTTCTTCCTTTTTTTGTTTGACCGGCCCTCGGCTGAAGATCCCCAAACACATCAACTGGACACATAAAAACAAAAATGGCCACGATCGAGGAAACCCATTAATCCTGAGTCTGGGTTTTGACTACTTTCTTAGAGAATGCGCGCTCTCGTTTGTCAATGCACGAGCAAAAGCGCGCGAGACAGTATGCGCGCGCACATTGCGCGCACACAAATTCTTTGAAAGCCCCGGCGCGCCCCAGTGTTCACACTCGCACTTACGCATTACGCTTGCCAGTGTATTAGTGCTGTTTTAGTTTATTTATGTATTTTTATTAGGCTGCTACACTTATGAAATTACATTAATTCAAACATGTCTGGAGTACCCATTTCTACGTTTAGTGCAACTAACATAATTGCGGTTCAATGCAGCATTTATGAAAATAGAACGTAGGCTATATTAAGTTAAAAAAAGAAAATATTTTGCATTATGTAAATAATAGGCTAACAAACAACACATTTTACCTCAATTGACAATATGTTTGACCGGCGCTAAATCGTCTCACAAACACATACAATAACGTTATTGATATAAAATAAAAGTGTACATTCATTAGTCTTTTACGTTCAAGAATGTGTCTTCTATGTCGTCCTCAGAAGTCTTTAGCTAAGTAAGTGTAGGCCTCGAGCACTTTATTGCTTATATTCCAAACAAAGAGCCCTGGAAGCCTGCACGCTATCAATCTTACACGCCAAAAGGTCTGACAGCTTAGTGCCCTAAGAACACATTTAAACCATCTAACACTCCCTTAGATCATATGTGGCCAGGAAGAAGAGAACAACGTAGTACTCACGGTTGAGAGTTTCCCCATTTTGTAAATTAAGTTTACGAAATTGATATTTTCCGATTAAAGGACTGACCTTGATCATAATTTTATTCCGGATGTTCTTCGAATGGACCAGCTTTATCTCGGACCCCAAAAAATCATTCGTTTTATATTTTCGTTTTCGGGAAGTCAGCCTTTATCGAAGGTTTGGGAATGAATAGGATTACATATTGAGTGCAAGAGAGAAACCATGTGCTTTTTTGCAGCTACACAGGAGCTATTGTGTGTAGATGAACGTGGGTGTCGGCATTCTTCAAAAGTACCCACTCCTTCCTACACATTTCTACATCGAACGAAAAATCTTCATTTTTTCCCACGAGCTGAACATCGAAATTTATCGTGGATGTACTATCTTTACGGATACTGTTAATTGTCATATTAAATAATGCTAACCCGTCTGTTGAAATATTCATTCATATTTACAATGCATTGTATTTATTCTCATTAGATAGGCCTGACAGAATGGATATGTGAGTATCAAAATATATTGCCGTGCTTTGAATGAAGCCTGTTTTTTTTCTTCTTCTTCTTTTTTTAAAATTTGCAATCGAATTATACATTTCATGTCTTTGTAAATCTATTAATGCATGTACACGATTAGGCTACTAAATGTATTTACTTTGTGTGCTTGTAAAATAGTATTGGAAATGTGTTTTAATGTTAGTAAAATTAAAAATTAATAATAAAAAAAAATATATATATATAATCCATGGCTTTACAACACAATCTTTATCTATTGGGTTAGGTAAAAATCTCAAGGTTGAGATTATGTTGTTGACTCTGTGAGTTACCTTAATTTAACGTAGTCTATGTCGAATAAATGCATCACTGTGGAATTGAAAAAGAACACTTTGAAATTTTAGCTTACATTTATGACCTGCATTAAAATAATAATAAACTGTTTGTAACATTTTAAAGCCGATGTTTCTCGAAGGAAAAGATCTTTAATAATCTATATTTAATAATCATTCAATTATAATTTAATTATTGTAATTTTTGTCCACGTGCTGAGTATGTTCCAGCACCTTGTCTTTTTGGATACGTCTGGCTCGATGGACAGCCCCGCTTACCGTCTGTTAGACTAAATAATGAATGCTGACGGTCATAAAACACAAGTTACGAGTGAAAACTTGGCTCGTTGGATCATCAAACAACTGAAGAGATCAATGTACTGTATTAATGAATGTGTGCTGTTTTAATGAATGTGCTAGATATAATGCATTATGCAACTAATGCATTATATAGATTGAGCACACACACACACACACACACACACACACACACACACACACACACACACACACACACACACACACACACATATATATATATATATATATATATATATATATATATATAATAGTTTATATACTTAAATACATAACCGATATAACCTATAACAAAATGTGAATGAGTCATGATCATCTGAATGGAATATCTCAGAATGCTGTAAATGCTGCATCGGTCAACCACGTTTCCAAACCAATTCGTTTATTTTAAATATATCAAATCTGTTCATATCACTCTCAGCACAGCTTTGTAAATTAGTGCGAGTGAGGCGTGTATGGGGTGTTTATGATGTCTGCAGTAGCTCTAGCTTCAGAGGCGTTTGATGGATGACCCTCTACCCACACACATTGCACTCGGTCGTAAACGAGCTCCTTTTGTTGTGCTAGAGGTGTAGGCCTATGTCATTTCCGGACATATGCATTATACCCCTGCCCTAGAAGATAATCATGCAGTTTTGTTCAGGATATGACGTTCTGAAAGTATAGCATGCACCAAACGAAGATTAGAACGAAGATCATTTGACTTGCCGGCGTTGACAAAACATTAAAGCAGGATGAATTCGTTTAGGTTAAAGTGCATGCGCAAAGATCAAGAATGATTAGTCAGTTTCAGTAGCCTATCCATTTCCGTTAGACACTATGTATAGATTATTTAACTATGATCTGAATATATGAGAAGACATTTACAACCGTGAATTCATTAGTCATTTTTACGTAAAAAGATTAACAAAAATATTTGGAAACCAAATAAATCTATCCGTTTACGCATGGCACCTCTTTTACCTGCCTAGAAAGTTGTGGGTCAGTTGACTGTAAATCATCAAGGTAATGTGATCCAATAGAGCTCAGCTCCAGTAATGTTGATCATATCACTAAACTTACAGTATCCGTGTCTGATCCTTGGGGGCGTCATGAGTCTCTTGGACCATGAACGAAAATGCAGCCTTGTCTTGTCTAATGAAGTAAGACGTTTTTATTCTAATTTGTTTAGAAAAGTATATGTCTTAATACGCGTAGGGAGGCATGACATAGATCTGTTAATAATGCCTCGTTTAGACATGGACTGCTATTATATGAGATATGGTTTCCTAAAAAAAAAAAAAAGCATTTATAGGCCTACAGCAAATGGAGGCTCAACATCGCCCCCTTTCTGCTATCCGCTCTGTTTCTCTAATCGCGTAAAGGTGGGTTTCCCTGTAACTTCACGGATTTGAACTTTCTAATGAACACCAATTATTTTCCGATAACGCCTGTTTCCTAAAAAACACGTTGGCTCTTTATGAATATTTCTTCCCAACACGAGAAGAGTGAAAATGCTGCCAATCTTTCTAATCTCATGCAGTTTAGAGAATAATGAAGCACTTTTTACCATCATGCATCATTCATTTTATTGCCATGTTACAATATAATTGCAGTATAGAAATGCACATTATTAGTCATTTCACACGAAATATGCATTTGTGCAAAAAGAAAAAAAGAACAAATAAATACTGTTAACAAAGGACTTTTTAAAAAAGTGCTCTCTTCTCATTTCTCTTCTTCATTCATTACAGGTTTAAATCTGTTTTGCTAGCCTAGTCTGTTGCATGGAAGCTGCATGTTGCATGAGGCCATGTCTGTATTGTAAACCAGTATAGTTGATGTACGACAATGTGTGCATCTGATGAGCTTCCATCCAAAAGGAGCACAACTCTTGGTAAAAATAGTACCCTTACAATAATACACAATGTGTGTTAGACATTAGTAGAGTAGATGCATTGGCCATTGAATTTTTGCAATGAAAACTAGGCTGTAGCTTCTGTAAAGAATAGAAACTAATGTGTTCAATGGAATGTACTGTTGTTGAATAAAATACTGATTTGCGCATAGACAAAGGTAGTCCATAGACAAAGACAAATATTCCATGAAAGTATTGAGAAGTGAAAACTGCATGATCTAGGACCTTTGTGCCATTGAGACACATCTGCATCCCTCAGCCTTAAGCTCTAGTAAGCATTTGCGGAGCTGATTTTAAACAGAATCAGAATTGGTTTTAATTATTAATTTAAGAAAATAACAAGCAATTTTCCTGTTTTTCACAACTTTCATGTCGAGGAATGTTTCTTGAATGTATTGGCAAATTTCAGCTTTAGTTCAGGACCTAGGCTACAGTAGTTTTAACTTACTAACGATCCAAGTTCTGGTTCGGGTGTTACTCGATGGTAAATTAACATATGAGTTTAGTTAAGATGATCCGAGATGGGTGTGTTAAAGGGTCAGTCCAGCTTAGAGCAGTGTATCTTTATCTTTACATACTACTTCCGATGCGTGCATACCTGTGTGACAAGTTAAAACATATAGACAGGAACGTGATACATAAATGGATTTTACCCTTTTTAGTGAAAGAGTAAAATGACTGGTGTCCCAAAACAGTAGGCTAAGTGGGACCCAAGTAGTAAATAAGTGGTACTTTATCACTGTGATCTCTTTCCCAAAAGTGTTGTTATATATGTAATCTACCACATGGATTAACAAGGGCCCCAGACCACTAAGACCGTACGGTGCTACTTAAATGGCTCTTAAATGGCCCTCCACCCTGATCTATGACACAGTATAAAGAGTATGAAGGCATTGATTTAAAGGCATGTTAAAATTATATCAACAACTCCTTTTTAATCATACACTGAAATTAGCAAGAGCACTGAAATTCGGTTACAGTCTACTTGCATAAATCGTGTATAGCCAAAAATATCATTGTATATCATTAAGAATAAACTGAGATACCACTTTTGGAGATCTTTAGCAGCTTGTTCATAATTAGTGTCTCTGTCTACTGGTGCACTTTTCACCCTAAAGTAAAAAATGTTGTCATCAATCCTGAATTGTTTAAGTCATACACTGAAAGTTAATGAGGTCGAGTGTTGTTTGAATGCCAGTGTTCTTCAAAATATATTTTTCTAAAAGAAAGTCATTCAGGTTTGGAATGAGATGAAGGTAAGTATATGATGACATAATTTCATGCTTGGGTGATCTATCTTTTCAACTGCTTTACCCCCAACCTGATACTCAAAGCAGTCAGATCCACCTTAATTTATCCATGATGATTGTGACACAACTGTTAATAGGTACAAAGCTAAGTTTCTTCTTTCTTGTAGTACTGTCCACTTCATTCATTATCCATTAGGCTACAATGAAATTGAATACATTCAACATTCAGTACAACCCTTCTGGGACCTGATTCCTCTACATTTGTTGTTTAAATTGCAGGCACAATGTGTTTGTATATATATATGTATATATATAGTTTATGTAAACCAGCGGCATCCAATCCTACTTCTGGTTGCATTTGATTTGCACATCCTGAAGAGTTTGAAAACTAACCAAGGTCTTTAGGATGATTAGAAACTTCCAGGCATGTGTGTTGGAGCACATTTGAGCTGAACTCTGCAGCAAGGTGGCCCTTAAGAAGCATATTATAAAGCCCTAGACATTTTGTTTGATCCAGATTTATTGCTGGAATTGGAGGAAACTACATGGTGTCAGGTCATCTGTTTGTAATTTTAGGTAAGGTTGTAGTACTCAGAGAAAGATTTTGCTATCTCGGCTCAACACAGCATTCAAAATAAAGGTTATACTTCTGTAGATAGAAATGATAGTGATAATTCATAATTTTCCATATGTCAGGCATTTATGCATGTTTCAGTGGTTTGAAAACTCAAAAGCTAACATATATTAAGTGCTCCTAGTGAGCCATTTGCATTAGTATCATCGATTCAACATCAAAGTCTTGCATTTAGGCTCAAACTAAAACCTAAAAACCAAATGAAATGACAGTAGTTTCCACAAAGGCCTAACCAGCGACGATATTCAAATCAACAGTTGTGCGCATTCATCATTCTTGGAACATTAGCTAAAATAGTTGCATAAGTAATTAGGTTTTGTTTGTGGCTGGCACTCATTACGTGAGGTTACTGTAGGGCACCATCCGTTGTCACTTGATCGTTTAAAAACCCCGCTGTCTCCACCTGCTGGATAGTAATGGTAGTGGCTCATTTGACCCGTCTGATTGTGCAAATACATTCTCAGTTCTGCTCAAAGAGGCCCCACAACACTGGATGTCTCACTCATCCGACACACCAAATGTAGATCACGAAGCACATTATTAATGAGCTGATTCACTGATTAATCAGCTGTGTTAAATAAGACAGACATCCAAAATGTGAAGCGTTGGGGGAAGCACTCTTAAAACGGAAGCTTGCCATTTAGCTAAAATCAGTGCACTTTTGTAATTCATCTTTTAAGGGTTAAAAAAAACTAACAAGAGTGTTTTATTCGCTACATTAGACATTCACGCAATGCAGGCTAAATATTCACTTTAAAACAACACTTCAGTTTATGTTATGTTGAGGTTTAAATGACCAAAAATGCAAAGCAGCAATGATATTGGACGCAAGAAAAAGTAAGCTACAATGCGTCAATAGGTTGTGTTTCCGTTGTCTATTTATGCATGATGCGTGATCAGGCCTGCAACGTTTTAATTGTTGCTGAGGAGTAATAAAGTAACTAGCAGAGAAAAAACAGACAGTGGAGCTGAGTCCCGTTTTACGATGTTGTCTGGGGTAAAGCCTTTAAAGATGTGGTCTGCAGGAATTTTTCTAAATTTTGTGTGTTTACAAAATAATAATAATATAATAATACAAAGAAAACGAATTAAATATTTATCTAAATGTAGTTTTTTTATATATAATATATAATGTGTTACTGTAATTGTAATATAGGCGTTGGGCGTCCAAAAAGTCGTTCGAGTGCCGCCCTCAATCGCTTTGCACCCCATAAACAGTTAAGACTGTGATTGTGGTTTATTGCCACACGGCCGCTAATCTCGCTTGCAGGGGCAAGGCACAAATAGAATGTGCAGCCCTGTCTACGAGCATCAAACTAAGCGTTATTTATTCGGAAGACCGGCATCCGGGCCATTAACAGGACACTAAACAGTGGGACGCAAAATAACGGCGGAATGAGCGCGAGAACATGAGAAGTGTAAAACTGTTTGGAGGGCGGTTAAATATTTAATATATTATGTTGAGCCTTTCGTGATTCTGGAACTTTATGTGCTGTATAATAGCACAGAAATACAGGACTGCAACTTCGCAATTTCGCAGTTTTGCACTTCATTAGAGTGTAACCCATGATACCTTGGAAAAAAGTATTAATTTCGTATATCTTTGCCAAGCCTATTGGTATAGAGAGTCTTAACGAAATGTACTGTTTATCAGAAATTTATTTCTTGTACATAAGTGAAATTTAATTTGAAAACGACTCGCTAACATTTGAGGTATTGGCATATGCAATTTATGTGTTCACGTATAACATTACAAGCACGTAAATGTTACAAAATTCACTGAAATATTTCAATGACAAACAACACAGCATAAATTAATCTTAATACATAGGTAGTTCAAAATACATCTAGGTAGTCACATTAAACATTGATACATTACTCTAAAAGTCATTGATGAATTAAAAAAGAAAATCTGAAATTCATTCATATCATCAGCATTTCACATAGCAGAAAGCATTTCCCTGAAATCATGAACTGGTGCTTTAAAAACTTAAACAAAATGTTAACATTTAAAATGCACAGAAATCGAAATGCTAAACCAAATAAGAGAACTATCACCATACAAGCTGTATACACGGACACAATTATATATTCAAGCATACCCTTGTTTGTGCAATGTACATCTAACATTACAAAAATTATTCTATCAATATCAATCTACCTTGGTTGTGCAAGAAGAAAAAGGCTCATTCACAAACACTTTCGCACGAGCCAAATGACTTCATCCACTGCACAGTGCGTTTATCGTTTTCCACTTTTTAAATGTCTTTTGGACGATCTTTATTGCATTTCTTCATCTTCATCCTACGGTTTTGGAACCAAATTTTGACTTGTCTCTCGGTGAGATTTAGAAGTCTTGCCACTTCATATCTACGGTCGCGTGAGAGGTACATATTAAACAGAAATTCCTTCTCCAGCTCAAGAGTCTGATGCTTAGTGTATGGACAGCGCTTTTTCCTAGTGGACTTCGCATGCAGCCAGTTGGACACAGGGTTATCTGCAAGAAGGGTCGGAGAGAGAGAGCCAGTCATGTTGCCTCTTGTAAAATACTGCGGCCATTTTATGATCAGCGCGCGAGAAGAAAGAAGAGTCTAATATAGGCTATGAGACAATCTTGATATCCTGAAATTGGAAAGCATAATCACGGATTGCATGCATCTGGGCTGCGGGTAGATTTTATTTGATCGAAAATTTTATGGGCACGCTATAATTTTCATCCTATACTCTCAATTTTTGCATCCTTGAATGAGGGCTAAACAAGGGCTTTACTGACTATAAGGGAAAAAATGCTCAAAAATCCAGATTATATGTTTAATAGCAACAATTTATATTTTAATATCCGGTCTTTACCATAACTTTTAATCAAATTTAATGTGTAGTCTTCAGGCTTCAGAGAAGCCTTGTTATATTTTACATGACATGCAGTCTATAGCTAGTCTATAATAATTAATTATGCTGCAATGGGCTATGTGGCATTTTAAATTACTGGACACATTCCACTGAAACTTGCATGTATGCTGTCAAATGCAAATGCACTAGATTATTGCCACCCCCAGAACGAAAAAAGAAAGAAAGGCCTAGTTAGAAGACCTTTATAGCTTCCTTGTATCCTACTGAAAATACTGTACAATATAGGAATGTTTAATAAACATGCAGTGTTGACGTCTCTCACAAAAGATTATATTATATGTAGCTATATAAAGTTTGTATACGACGCCTATTGAATTCATCTGTTAAAGGTCAAATTAGCCTACCTGAAGCCTGTCCTACATATTCTCATACATTATGATAGAAAAATAGTTGCACTTACTTGGGTCTAGATCCGCCTTTCTTTCTGCTGGAGCTTTCTCATTCTGAGGTCCGTTAGAAAGCGCATCGTCCAGTAGCTTCCTCTCTGCTTGAGTCGTATTGTTGTCAGGCTCGGCCACAAGTAATGTATGCGTGGTGCACTCGCCACTCCCAAGCAGTGGTTCAAGTTTTATATCATGGTGTGTATCTGTGGATAATCCCGTGAAGGACAGGGCAGGCAGCGGTTCTAACGCCCAGGAGGAACGCACGGATGCTCCATCGGTTTCTCCTGTTGAGCAGGGGTGATGAATGTATGGGTGGTATGCGATGGATGTGCCTTGGGGCTGCATGGGCATGGGACTCCATGACGCACCAAAAATTGAGGATTTGGTTTGGAAAGTGTACTGCTCCTGTTCGCCATATTCAAGAAGCATCAGTTCCCGAGCCTGCTCCTGGACCACGGGGCCAGATGAGAACCTCGCCGCCAAATGATCGTCATTCTCGTGGGGAATGTGTGATTCAGCGTAGTAACTCAGTGTTCCCAATGTCGACATAACAAAAACTAGCAAAGAGAGCCCAGCTGAACGGATACACCCACAATGAAACTGACACAAAAGCAGAATCCGCTGAAATCAAGTAACTAACTACTTGACTCCGCTGTGAACTACAGACCTCTGATAAATTGAATCACTGCAGAGATCGGATTGGATGTGCGAGACACGTGACTGTGGGAGAGGACGCGGGAGATAAAGGGGGAAAGCCTAACCAGTGCACACGGTTAAATGGCCTCCATTTTACAAGTCATATTTTTAATGGTATAGCCATATGCTTTTATGAAGGTGGATTTAATTTTATTCATGTTGTCAAGCTGCAGCTTCTAATAACCAAGCGTAACAAAAATGGTTATTTGAGAAGCGTTATTGTAGAATTCCCATATCCAGTTTTTAATGTAATGGATCTATCGTTTACAATGAGAAAATAAAACCCCAAACGTGTAAATACGTTTTCGTGTCATTGTATAGGCCGCTAAATACCTGCAGTTAAATTCAACTGTCTATTTTTCACAAATTTTGCACATTTATGAAGAATAAACGTATTCCGCGCGGACTAGTTGAGCACAAGAGGACATAAAATAGTTAAAACATAAAAAGGATCTTTACGTGAGCCATATGTGTACTTTATATGGCAATAAGTGCCACTGGATGGTTGAGATATGACCTGCTAAGTGACCAGTCATTCAGTAACAACGCGCTCAAGTCTGCTTCTCGGCAAAGCAGACAAGTCCAAATAAATCTGAACGTGAACTAAACTGTGAACAAAACGAACTGAAAAAAAAAAATCCAAAATCTTACCTGGACTCTATCTGATACTTTCACAAAATAGACAGTTTATTTTGTGATTAAAATTAATCTACGCATCAAAACAAAATCTTAAAACAGTTCAAATTAAACCTTAAAATTCAAACACTGAAAAAGAATGAGTACAATTGTAAATGTTTTTCATTGAACACTACAAACAATATATATATATATTGGCCTAATATATATATATATATATATATATATATATATATATATATATATATATATATATATATATATATATATATATATATATATATATATATATATATATATATATATTAAAACATGATTTCTATCGGAATATGTCCCAATGTTATGATATTTTATTGTTCTAGTATTCTTGAATAAGCTAATACAAGACAAATCAAAAGGCTTGTTTTGGCAATATCCTATACACTTTCAATAAAATAGTGACTGCATGATTCATAATTAATAATATGTATTTGAAAATAATTTTGTATATTTGCAGTAGCTTATATATTAAGTATATGATATGCAGTATGTTATTCAGAATATCAATAGTATGTTATTTGGAAATCAGCATCCTATTTGTAACATTAAGTATAAGTATATGCAGTTCAATAGTAGATAAATTATAACTTTAAATCTGATATTATTTAGTCTTCGCCATGAAAACACAGCTTTCTCTCCCTCTGGTCAGTGAGCATTGCTCTGATCTTGTCCTCGGAAGAGGGGATCTCTGGGCTCTTCAACAGACTTTGTTTATAACAGGGGCTATTACTCTATTTTTCCTCGGGTTGTAACTTGGCTGTCTGGTCTGAATATGGCCAATAAAGCTTTTGTGTTTCTTCCTCCGGCCCAGCAGACGCATCCGGCAACGTGGGCGTGCTCTCAGTCTCAGTTGCGCGCGCGGCTTTGGCCAAAGTGCATTGATCGTAACCGAGGCCTTGCTATCTACACCTGCACTCCAACATTTACTTTATGTACAACTCTAAATAATTCACATCACTAGTGCAGTTCGTGCATTTAAAATTCTGTCGTTAAAATACCCTGTGCATGCTGCTGAGAATTGCAGGTCTTTTTTTTACCGAGATAAAATGTAGCTACTTTTGTAAACGCTTCTCAGAATTCGCTACAACATGTTTGTCTTGCTGTTGTGCTGATTTGTGCTGAATGCAATTAAGACAGTTTCGTGTTGTGGGGATGTAGAATAGAGCCCAACAACATGAAACTACCTAAATCACTTAGCAGTTGTCTCGGTTTCTTGCTTGTAGGTAGGCAACGTCGTATTTTTATGTTTTTTTTTTCCTCTGCAGAAGCAAACATGTAATTTAGAAAATTAGAAATAAATTAGAAACAGAACCCGAACGCTGTCAGGAATATAATTGTAATAGGAATGAGTGTATTAATAATTAATTAAATAATAGACAGTACTGGCTGTTTTGAGAATTATATAAATAATGTCATCAGCAAAGATAGCGTCATCGTTTCTCCAAAATGCCCGTTATAAAGAAGGCTCAGAAAAACAGGAGTGTTTTGTACTAATTGTAATTAAAAGTAATATAACTTTTACATACATGCCTTTATTTATTTTCTTCCATGTAATAATTATTTTACATCCGAGTCCATCTCTTTGGCATCTGTTTCCAAAAACATGGTACCTTTGATTGCTGTCAAAATAATACAGGAAGTCCCGTCATGTTTATAAGTTTCTGCATTTTAAGAACCGGACTTTTTCACTTATGCCTAGAACAGCAAATATCCTACATAACAAGGTCGTAGGAAGAAACTTATATAGTTCTTATTTAAAAACGGTTTCATAATAGTTATTATTACAACATGCAAATACCGCATTATATACAGTAAATGTACAATATAGGCTGAATGCTATGTACAATGAACATCTTAAGCAGTCTTATATTTTCCTCTCTTGCTTTTACAGTGCAGTATTCTTGACAGTTTATAAATAACCATGACATGTAATGACGACTTGGCTGTCAAATAAAATTATACATAAACAGATAAAAACGTCAACAGTATACGACACACAATAAGTTATCAATAGTATCTTGCACAAGTCATCTATGCAGTGCACAGACACACACCTACGGAGACGGGTTGTTGTAAGTGGGCTTCCACTGCAGCTGATGGAGGAGGGCGCCAGAGATCTATAAAGCGAGGAGGCTTCATGAAAAACTGAAGTTGGCCGACAACTCTCGGATTCGGTTTTCTCGACTCATCTTCTTCAGCTTCATCCGTCGGTTCTGGAACCAGATTTTGACCTGTCTGTCCGTGAGGTGAACGCTGCGGCTGATCTCGAGGCGACGCTCTCGTGTCAAGTACATGTTGAAGAGGAACTCTTTCTCCAGCTCTAGAGTCTGGTGTTTGGTGTAGGGACAACGCTTCTTACGGCCACTCTTCGCCGTCAGCCAGTTAGCTGTATTGTCACTTTTGGAATCTCCTGCTGGAAGTTTGAGACAATATTAGTCCAAAATATCCAACTGCAAGCCCCCGTCTCCCAACACTTTACAATAGGATGAAATGACCATATACGCCTACTGAATGTAATATCAACAACGTGTAATATCCATACAATAATCCCCCTTGCTGTTCAACATTAGTAATGCATTCTCACATAAGCATTTAATATAAAATATGACTCTTTTGATACTATATGTATATCTTATTAATAGTATGAATTGAGTTGCTAATAATTATTTCTTTTTTGTCTATCATCTGATTATTATTTCATTTTCGTTTGTTAAAACAGTAGCCTGAGACACCGACGATGCTTTATCTGTCGTTTCGAGTACAATAATATTTTTAGTTTATAGTAATTGCAACTAAACACACTCTCTGTCTACGCAAGACAATGATAATTTTATAAACAAAACCATGTGATTGCAAATCTCAAGGGGTCATAAACAGAATAATGAAAAATAGGCTCGTTCGGCGTAAATTAATGTTTTGCTATGTGAAGGTTTGCATAAAGATATTTGTTAAAATAACTTTGAAAAATCTGTTTTAAAAACGTGTTTCTGCTATTATTAAAATGTGAGTTTTAAAAACGAAAAAATGGCCAGTGCACATTGCATTTGGCACGAAGGAAGGCTGTGTTGTGTGTAAAGGATTGCAGAGACGACTACAGACATCGGGACGTGCTAGACCTCCTTTAACAAAACCAAAATATAAGATTATTGCACACAATTGTGCTGCCAAATCTATAAATCGAGCTATATCCGTATTATGTATTTATTAAATTAGTCCGAAATATTATATAAATGCCGCATGCAGTTAAATAAAAATCTGAAAAACAGTTCCATACATTTATCGCGCGCGCAAAGGCGTTAATGTTTTTTACGCACCTAAAAGGACATCCTGATCCTTTGGACTGGGCAACAACAATACTAACCTTTAGTAGCAGTGGCCGCCTTCTCCGGACTGTCCGGTGGTTCTGGGGATGAAGCGGTGCCAGTGGACCCCCTTAGCTCCTTGTTTCTTGCCGGGACACATGGTGCGCATGTGGGAGGCTCGCCGCTCTCTTCCCTGCTCGCTTCTGCTCCTGTGGCTGAAAGAGAGCTGTCAAATCGGGTAGAGCGCTGAGCAGCAGCGTGAGTCGATACAGACTGGTTTTCTGGAAAACCTTTGGATGTGGTGCATGTCTGAGATAGACGGAAGTAGCCAGGCACCGGAACACAGCCGTTATTGTTGCTAGATGGACATGAGTTTGGTGTCAGCCGGGAGTACGATATGTCCTCTGTAATGGTCTCTTTTGGACACTTCTCAGACTCGTATAAGCAGTAAGAGTTTTCCTCTTTTATGGTGGGCGAGAACGACCGTGGGGTGATTTGGTTGTTAGGCTGTTCGACGCGACAGGACCTCGACGTCTCCAGCCATGTTTCCATGCCTTGATATGGCCCACACGTAGGGGCTACATTTTGCGAATTGCTCTCGTTCCGTTTGAGTCCAGAGAAATAGCCACAGTTAGACAGTCCATAAGAATACTCGGAGCTCGGCTGCAAGTAGACTGCGCTGTTTTGGTAGTAGTGTCCACTTCCCTCGGCCCTTCCGTGGATCAGGGAGTCTACCAGAAACGAATTTCCAGATGGACTATCGGAGCATGACATCTTTGTGGTATAATTTGACGGTGGAAGAAGATTGCCCTTTCTGGATGACATTTCTTGTGCAAAACATGCTGAATATGATTACTGATAACTATACAACTCAATGTGAGCTAAGAGCCAATTAAATTGCAACGAGCACCGGTGACTCCTCCCCCTGTGTGCACGTAACCCTTGTGTCCCATATCTTTTTCAAGCTGCTACATTTTTTTTAAAAGTCAAATCTACATAAGTCCGACTAGTGATTTCTGAAAATATAAACGAATAAAAACAGAATTGAACGGGAACAGCATTATGTTAACGACCACTGACTTTGTTGATACTGACATAATACCGCGAGGCCTTGTGAGCCACGTAGCTTATAAAACCCAAAAGCAACAAGGTATCGAAAAGGAGATCAAGCGCTAAAATAGTAAACCTTTATGATACACTGTAATTGCCCCAACAGCCCTTTGAGCACATAAACAGTGAGTTACAGACTGATCTTCTGGTTTTCATGCACGCGGTGGATCTAAACAACTTATTTACTCAAGTTCAAAACGAGTGGCGGGTTTCAATCTGCTTTTCAGAAACACATTATGGAGTGGAAATGGATTTCCGTTTTGTAGAATAAATTTAAAGTTACATATAGCCAGGCCTATATAAGCTTTATAATTAGTGTTAAGTTACGGGTTAATAATAAAAAAGGAAAAAAGGAAAAAAAAACCTCTTATTTAAATATAGAGATAAATCCAACCACGATCCCATAACATTTAAATTATTCAACAATAGCAATTTAAACACAATTGTACTTTGTGATTAAATGTATGCCTACCTTTGGCCTTCAGGAGATATAATAGGCCTAGTTTATCTCAAAATCAGTGTGATGTCAAGACCGCCGTTGTTTATATTTGTCACTTGATTTGCATTAAATAACATGAAATATAATTCCAAATTTCTCTCTCAGTCTTGAGGTTTTTCAATTATATTTTTTTTTCGGTCTGTGTTGTGTGGTGTGGTAAATGGTTATTTTTTTGCTCTATCTCTGAACTTTCCTTCCAACAGTTTTTACGCTGTCAAAAATTCTTCACAGAATATATCTACAAATGTTTCTTTGTTCGTATAGGATTAATCGACCTATAGCTGGAAATACATTTTTTATGTTAAAAATAACAAATGCATATGTGCATTAGCATGCAAATTTAAATATCGACCAAATAGCACAGATGACTCGGGTCTAGAAAAAGAAAAGGTAGCCGTAACCTTATTTTCTTAATGTTTTGATTCACACTGTCCAGTGGAAGCTTTTACTAATGACAGTGTTAACTTATACGACGGGTAATCTAAAATGTATCTTGACAGATAAATTGTAATAATTGTAATACATTTATTTTGTACTTTCTGCATTAAGAAATCAAAAGGGCTTAAGACGGTCAGCTATTGTTTTAAAGTAAATGCATTTTAATTAGCCAATAAAGACCATTCATTTGATCATTTTTTATTTAACACATCACAACAATTTGCAGAAGACTTTTAAATGTTTAGATGGCGTAGAAAACATTTTAGAATAATACAAAAATGTATAAAATGGCTAAGCCATAAGGAATCAAACACCTTGTCTCCCATTTTCCTACAATTTAGCTATATATATGGTCAATTTGTTAGGAACAAACTAATGCTCTGAGACTGTTACAAATGGTACTACTTTTTTTTTAAATAAAGAGGTTTTTATCAAACAAACGTTTTGAGCATTAATGTGTAGCTATCATGTAAAAATACAATAAATAAATGCAACGCTGACTAAAATTTCTGAATGGCAACTTGGCTATTTACCTGGAACAGTGCCTTGTGTAGTTCACGAAGACGTTGTCTTTTGCTCGTACACAAAGTAAACATGTTGCTGCATGGATTTTAGATAGCCTATCCGGCAATGACATTGATCTAAAGTGCGTCACCCAGTGGACAAGACATGTATCGTCGAAAGAGCGAAGTAGTGAGCAATCCAGTCGTGGTGCCATGATGGGACGCTGAGACAAATGATGGCGGAAAGGTCCGTGAACACAAGCTTTCAATGGTTCCAGCAGTTGTTTTCTAGCTCTTAGTCACAGTTAATAACCTTGGTTCTCAGACGGTTTATGGCACCTCACTCCAATTCTACAAATGCTCCAGACTAAGACGGGTTTTATGACCAAGTTGCTGCAGCAACGGGGGGAAGTGCAGTAATTAGGGCGAAATTCCATCGAGCCTCAAAGGATGCGCAAACCGTCAGAGTCATCATGTAAAACAGCCGTCATTATCTTACGGTCGAGCTTTTTAGAAGACTTCTGAGTGGCATAAGCCATATCAATTTCTGATGCTCATGGATCATCGATATATTGATACAGGGAAAGTGTAAAATTATATGAAGTAACAAGAGACATTTCATTGTCTTTTTTTTTTTTTTTACATGTTCATGAAAAAAAGAGATTATTTCTTAAGTTATTTTGTATAGATGTTACATGCCATTTCAAAATTGCAATTTAATATAAAGACTTATTTTAAGGGTCGACATTAAAACCATTTGTTGAAAGGCCGGTTGATTCATGGAGACACACACAGCCATGTTTTGGGCAGTTCCGTAACGGATACTAGGCATTAATAACAGCAAACACTTGATCCTCGAATCAAAGAAAAGCGTGGAGGCAATATAACGCAAGATCCATCAAACATTTGATCCTGCTCCAGGAAAAGGAGAGAAAACACACGATATTTCAAGAGACTGATTTATATAACACCGAGGAGATGTTGTAAACAATGAGAGATTATCATGAACATGAATGAGCTCCTGCAACAGTTTCACGCGTTTTAGAGAAACGGTGGAGAAAGACAGAAATCTGAAAGAAAATACAATCCAGGTTCGAGGTTTCAGATGACTCAAGAGGTGTCGATGCTGTTATTGCTTTTGCCTTAATGATAAATGCTCCGTTAAAAATAAATAAGAATTTCTCTCTTTTTTTTCTTCTTCATTTGTGAAGTGACCCGATTTTCCTGTATGGCGAATGCGCAGTAAAGACACTTAATATCAAATATACTACAATTTAAGTCCACACAATTCAAGTACAAGAGAATATAGCGCGCAAGATGCATTTAGTTCTCAATAAGGCTATATTCAAGACATGTGCGTTATTGAATGAAACAGAGTCTAATAACATAAACCACAATTAAGGAACGGTATTTAACAGATTAATAACCATCTTTTTTTCCCCCTAGTATTTATATCTCGCCCTCCCCAACATTTTTCTTCCATCAAAATAGATTTCAAGAACAGCCTACTTACTGCTATATGACATATGAGAAAAGTACAGATCTTGGCCAGAAAATAGTAATAACAAAAATAAAATCCCTGTAAACTGAATAGTCACTTAACTGAGTAGAATGAAAAATAATAATAACAAATGGCAATACAAGTAATAATAATAATAATAATAAAAAACAATAGTTTTAATTTCAAACGGTAGAGATTACTGAGAATATAAAGGTATGTTTACACGATGAAGAAGTCTCTGAGAGGGATGAAGGTCATCCGACTTGAAATGAACCATCTCGCCTAAATGATTTCTCAGCAATAGTCGGTCTAAAGCAAAGGGTTCGTGGTGTAATACTGCAAACGGTCCCTGTTGATTTTCTTTTCTTTCATTCTTCTGTTTTGAAACCATATTTTGACCTGACGGTCGGTGAGGTTGAGCATTCTGGAGAGCTGTAGCCTTTTTTCCTTGTTGATGTAAACACTGAAGAAAAATTCTCTCTCCAGCTCTCTGATCTGATATTTGGTGTAAGGACACCTCTTTTTCCGTGTCTTCTGTCCATCTGAAATTCAAAGAAGAAAGACTTGAAATATTTTTGACCTTTAACTGTATATAATTGCATAGAAATAATATACAATCTCATTAAATTAATACAGCAGAGACAACTTAATACACCCGCTTACCGGTTTCCAAAAATTATGCATAAACTGTTTCTGTTATCTAAATGTAGTTCATTAATTAAACGATAAATCAGTAATAACACATTATACAGTTAGCCATTAAATTAATAAAATATCAAGTTCTGCAGCATCACAATCGTCCAGAGTCGTTTGATAATGAATAACTTATAATGAATGGATCGTGCATAACTTTTCATTCACCACAAAAGAAAAAAAAGTAGCCTCATAAGAAAAACTGAAAAGATGTATGAGTTGATATTTATCACTGCTCTTTAAATTCCCTGTTGTAGGCTAGAGGTGATAAATAAGCTAAGGATCTCAAATAACTGCATTCACAGAAAAGCCCAAACTGTAATAGATGCATTCTTTTGGAGACTCAAAGGGAAATGGCCTATCATTCACGGCCAATTTCAATTTCGAGCACGTGATCTTGCGTTTATAACAAAGTTTTGTTAGGGTAAATATACAGGGCCCTCTATAAACCTTATATGCTTATAAAACAGCTTATAAAACCTTTAACAACAGCACGTTACATCAGAAACGTTTTCACACAACCGCTTTAATACGTACTACTGCTGCCGCTGAATTTCTCTTCGTTGTTACCGGAAGATGGCTCCGGGCTGCTCGTCTCTTCACAGCGCTCCGTCTCATCTGCTCCCCGACAGCTGTCGCTTCCTCTTCCCGCGGGCGGAGGCGCTTTGCTGGACGCTCGGTCCATCGGGGGCTCGCTCGGCTGGTTTTCCACGTTCCCGTAGGCGGTCTCGAAAAACTGATCAAAAGCTTGGGGAAGCACTCCGTTCCTGCCATACATATTGGACGTGTGGCTCGTGTTGGAGTGGTAGAGAACCGAGTTGTTTTTCGACAGCATGTCCCCCAGAGTTCCGGGATTGGACAGGCAGTCCCTGTGCACCATGTCCTCGGTCGCGTAGCAGTGTGGCAGATTGCCCCTGGAGTGCCACTTGCTGGACGCGTCAATGGCATAGTCCCTGAAAGATACCTCTCGAACGCCCTGAACTTGTGGCAAACTGGACGTGGAGTATGAGTATGTCATGGGGCACGAAGACGGGGTCTGGGGCAGAAAAGGAGGAAGGCTGGAAAATTCCGTTCCAGACACGTAATAAGTACAGCCGGGCAAATACATGTTAGACCCAACGGGTACCCGCTCATCAAAATCCATCATGACACTCGGTCGGGCACGCCACAACCATAGTACTGCCTCGCATCGTAGTACAGAAGTGCTTCAGCTTCAGTGGCTTTGAAGCACTGAGCAGAGCAGAAATTTTGAGACGTGAGCTGACGTGGAGATCCATCTCCATCCATTCCAGAGCGCGCCAGTCATGTGACCGAGGGCTGAAATTGACATGTACCTCTTTAGAATATTGTATGCCAACATGTGCAAATGTTCAAGTCGAGGAGTGAGCGATGCTTTTCATTGATGAACATGTGCTTGCAGTGGACCACAGTTGGTTATGATAACTATTTGGATTGCTGGAGAACCCCATCCGCGTGCCTAACAGCCAGCGCGCCTTTTAGTAACATTACCAGGGCTTCTGATGTTTATGGATTTGTTCTATTAAACCTCAGACATCTCATGTCGCTCTAACTTTCTATCCTTTTTCTCGCGTTTGTCTACAGTCTTAAAAAATTAAGCTGCCAGGAAGAAACATGAGAGGTCTTTCGCAGTGATGTATAGGCTACTTACAATTTGAATTCGTAAGTGATGCTCTTTGTTAATTGATATTTGCATGTAGGCCAATAAACTCTCGAAGGTAGTAATGATATTGAATTAGAATTCATTTTTGGCTTCATATATATCTGTTAAACGTGGGATACCCTTCGACAGGTTGGCATCGGAATATAGTTCAGTTTTACTCAGTTTTGTTTCAAAACCGTGTTTGCCTGTCTGTTCAAATAAAACAGAAATCTACAGTTTGAAGTGTAGTCAAAGAAATGTTAAAGCGCAAAATTATGAATTTTACAAAGGGCGCTTAGAAATTAGCTATATTATAACTGCGTAAATATAGGGTAGTTTTAGTATTGTTCTTAATGTTAATATGACTACAAACTAATGTAATTAAATACGAATGTAAATATAGTAACACTTTTTTCATTACTTTCAACAAGGCTCTCTTGTTTTGCGGCACCATTTGCGTCAAACATGGTTGTTTTTTCTTCTTCTCACATACAGTGTTCATAAAAAAATATAGTTCCCATTAGGTTAAATTTACATTCTCGTGTGCGAAATTGCTGAAACTTTTTTTTTTTCGCTTGCCAACAATCTTTTAATGTATGTAGTTAGGCAAGACAAAGGCACTAGAGTGTGTTGAAAACAGTTGAGGCCCATAAAGTTTTAACTTGGACTGTGCCCCCCGCAGAATTCCTTTGGATTAAACCATGAACAATGGCCGAACAGTCCCAAATGCTAACATTTATGAAGAAAAAAGAAGATCGCACAAAAGGGAATATTCAGTAAAATCGTCCCAATTGACGTCTGCATGCGTGTTCAACAACGAAAACGTGTTTGGGAGATTGGTTTACATTTCTTTTATCAATATTGTCAATATTGGGCCTTTTAATGCGCTGGGAGGCAATGAAAACTAAAACCAGTCTAGGTCAGACGTGGTTTTATGGTGTTCTTGGTATCTTCCTCTAGCCATTGTCAGCTCAGACAAGCCATGGCCGTCGGAGAGTGATCATGAGACGCCACCTACTTGGAATTCGTGAACTTCAATGAGACCTGAAGTCACGGGTAACAGTATATTAAAGAGAGACAACGGCCCCATGCGTTGTATCGGGTGAGAGCGATGCTTTTAGCACATCTTCCAGGCTTAAAACCAAAAGATCGAATGCACGTGAAGATTGAAGTTTACCATGCATGTTTCGGTCATTAACTACAGTAGGCCTATTAGTTATATTATTACAGTGGAATAATAGAAGATGTCGCTCATTGTATCGACACTGACACGGCTGGCTAACTTACTTTGCAAAAAAGAAACAGATTAAACTTTAAATTTAGTTTTTGGAATGTTTAAGAGTTTGAGAACAAGATCTCAAGTTCGGGGAAGGGTAAAGGTCACCACTTTGTAAGTTTAGCCCAGAGTGCGTGCGGGATGAGATTTAAGAATTTCCACGAGTCCCTGAAATATTGCACGAAATTTTGGCCTTGTCTTTAGCGTTGTTGTCGACTCATTGGGGAATCAATTGGGCAAATGACGGATCACTTTTCGCACTGGATAAAGTTAGCAGTTCATTCTTGAGAACCAGTAATTGGTACGGTCCAAGCCAATTTGTCATCACTTCATACAGATTACTAAGAACAAATTAAATTTGTTCTGTGTTAGAGGCTTTTTTCAATCCACTTTGAAAAAGCTCTGTGTTTTGATTTTTTTTCCTCCCCAAAACTGAACCCAAATAGGCTGTCATATAAAACTGAAAAGCTTTCAGTTGTAGTAAAAGAGGTAATGCTCACGTATAATTATATTTGGCTTACAATTGTCCACAATAATTTCAATTCCATTCTTTAATTCATTTAATTTAGACTTATTTAAATAGCAAAGATATTTCATTTGGGGAAAAAACTGCATTATATATATATAATCAAGATTTAAAATTATTTTCCATTTACAATAATAATACTTTTATAGACGTCATTGAACGTGTAAAAGAATATATATATGTATATATATATATATATATATATATATATATATATATATATATATATATATATATATATATATATATATATATTCTTTTACACGTTCAATGTAAAAGATTATTATTGTAAATGGAAAATAATTTTAAATCTTGATCATAGAGTATATATATATATTTTTTAAATGCATCCATCGAATATAGTCCGCTTTTAATTTGCTTTTATAAAAGTAATGTGTAATGTTTGTGATTAAGAAAAGAAACGCTAATTTGATTTTGTTGTGAAAATGTGACATTATACTGTCGAGTGGCCTTATACGCTTTGGTGCATTTAATAGCCCTATAGATTGTCTTTTTGCTGCATTTTGACGCAGTGCATTTGAGCGCTGACTTTTAGTTCTGACACGATGCTGATAATAAAGGCTCTTTAAAAAAGGTAGATTTTGAGATGGCATGTGTCTTTGTGCGTTTTGACTCTTAGTAGGCGAGTTTGTATGTAATATAGATGAAAAAATATCTAAAAATATATTCCCCAAATAACTGTATATTGGTTTTCTGATCTCCGACACATTGATGGGAGTGACGAGCGAGTCTAAACCCAACCTTTGCCTTGCACTTGCTCGATACAGTTTGGTGAGTAGCTATTGACATTGATGCCACGCTGAACTGTATTATTTTTTACATGAGACTACATTTATTAGAAATGTGGATCTGCATTGAAAACAAGTAAAATAAAACCTTTGATACGAACGGTGTTGTAAGTCCTTCACTTGGTAATAAACGCGATAAAATAGACAGTAACAAAAGTAACTACTACTGTTTAAACACTTTCCTAGCACGCCTTCGTCTGATTCCGTTCATCTTTTGACTTGAAATTATAATATAAATAGGCCAATTAATAAGGCTAAAGGCGGGTTTAATAAATTAATTTTGTATCAATAGTAGCCTA
This sequence comes from Carassius auratus, assembly GCF_003368295.1. NCBI lineage: Eukaryota > Metazoa > Chordata > Actinopteri > Cypriniformes > Cyprinidae > Carassius > Carassius auratus. The sequence continues at coordinate 14,524,918 of NC_039283.1, forward strand.
AGTAGCCTACCTTTTCGTTTATATATATATATATATATATATATATATATATATATATATATATATATATATATATATATATATATATATATAGGCTATATATATAGGCTATATATATATATATATATATATATATATATATATATATATATATATATATATATATATATATATATATATTTTTTTTTTTTTTTTTTTTTTTTTTTTTTTTTTGTAAAAACACTAAGGCATACTTTGCGTATGTAAACAAAAGGGTACAATCAAACCTTTAATTACAATTCATACCAATTTTGTGTGTACCACATATAAAGTCATGGAATATAAAATATAAACTCATACGAGATGTTCTTCATAATGGAAAGGGAATTCATAAAAAGCTATTTCTGTCCTGCAAAAGTAATAAGAGATGAGCACCTTGTTGAAATGTTGCTTCCTTTTATGAGAAATGGAAGAAAATAGCAATGGAATTGTTGTCGTTGCTGCTTGTTATTGCGTTAAAGTGGGAGGCACTTATAGCATATTACTGTTTTTCATATCTCTAGTTTGTGTTCAGGGATCATCCTATATTTCTGTATATAAAAATAGTCTAATGTATCCTTCATTTGCGAAAGCATATAAACATCACGTTTCATTTTACTGATAAATTGAAGTTTGTAATATGTAGTAATACACTCAGAAATGGTCTACACAAAGTATCTAATTTAAATTTACACAGACTGTCCCTAAAACAGAGAACCGCTGGTTTAATAAAATGTTATTTATTTTAGTGCCTTTGGGTGGCAGCACAGTCCGAATTGAAACGCTCACTGGTCTAGTGAAGCGCACACTGTGAATCCCGTCCATACACTGCTCTCCACACTTTCCGTCCGCTCGGGACGTTTTACGAAGCCAAAGCTCATAGGCTGCCTTCAGATCCCACACAGAGATTCTGTGAGCATTTATTTGAGACTGTTCAGTAGTGACCTGCGAATTACTCATGCAAATTCTCTAAATGTAAAGGTTTTTATTAATTGTATGCATGTGTAGAGAACCGAACCGAATCAACCGGCAATTGTTAATTAAACAGCAATTATTAAAATGTATCATGTTATTTGACATTAAATGGTATCAATACTGTAACAAGCACAAGTTGATGAAAAATGTGTGTGTGTGTGTGTGTGTGTGTGTGTATGTATATGTATAAATTATATTATGTATATAAAATATTTTATATAAATATTATATAATAGGCTATACACACACTGTTTTTGTTTTTACATTAAAAATTATGGTGAAGCGTGGCTTAATTGATTTCGACAATGCACAAATAAAAAGACAAGTAATAATCTGGATTATTTAATAGGATTGCATATCATTTCTGGTGCGAGTGTTTATTGTATTCTTAAAACTACAAGCCGATGTCTTGGTGGCATTGGGTTTGGATTTAGCCTGAGCAAATACACCGACAGTTTGCATTCGAAAATGCATTTGTTGGGCAAGTAAACTATAATAATATTCCAAAGTTTATAAATGAATATAGGTTAATTTGAAACTGTCACTAACTTATTTTCCTTCATACATTGTATTGAAATTCATTGTCTGTTTATTCGTTTTCTGTTTTTGTAAAGGTAAAGTTTTTCTTTCTTTCTTTCTACTGATTTTTCCGTTTAGTTGTTTGATCGTCTCTAATTTGTGTAGCTAAATTGAATTCAACTAGACGTTTTGATGATATTTAAATGTTTACTTACGACTTTTTTGTTTTGTTTATTTTTATTATTATTATTATTATTATTAGGATGTGCTATAAATGCTTGTTGGTTGAAATGTGAATTTATAGAAGTAAAATGTTGAGTCTGCTTTAGTTGAGAAAAAAATAAAATAAAAAAATAAATACTACCATTGATAACGGACTGCAGCTTCCTCTGCCTGTCACTCACTTCTTTCTTTTTCGATTTTTTTTTTTTTATCTATATGATTTAAATTCAAGTAGTCTGGGTTCATTTGCAAAGCTAAAGGAAACATTTTTTTTATAAACTTTACCTGCTTTTGGAGTCCGAGACACTGAACCTCAGAAATATAGAAAACTGATTATTATACAAACATGTAAGTTCTTAGCCATTTATTAACGCAAACACACAAATCTCGTATTCGTAGATTTCAGATGTTTTCTCAAATACTTCTAAGAGGAACAATGACCCTATTGCGGGGAATCAAAAGGCAAATACCTATATGTGCCACTAGATGTCAGCACCGTCACGCGCAAGGAAAAGGGTTCTTGGACACTTCTCTTCAGTGATTTGGCCAAACACAACATCACAGCCATTATTCACCCATTCTTATTAACAGCTGATATCGTTCTATTTTATGTGTAGCCTATTGTTTAGCCTAGGTTATGCATTCATGTTAAATATTTAAGGATAATGTTGGCATTCGTTATATTAACAAATATTTTAAAAAATGGGAATACATCACTTAATATGGGAAGTTTTATTTGCATTCTGTCTGCAGTAACACATGAATGAATTTGTATATTTCGCAGGTGCGTGGAAGCGACTATTTACAAATGTGCGTATGGGGTAAAAAGAAAAGAAAAGCCCAAAACAGAAATCTGTCACGGCTTGGGATGAATTTAGTGTAGTACAATCAGCATAGCATGTAAATCCACAGTCTAAAAAGATACAGTTGTTTTTTGATGTGTAAAAAAATAAAACAAATCACGAATTGCCATGGTTTTGTCTGTTTAGACTACTTCAACAAAATCAATTTGCATTCCTCCCACGTCTTTGTCAAATATGTTATGGATTAAAAAGAATAAAAACATGAAGTGGTGAATATGTGAGCAGTATCTTTGCCTTTTATCAGTGTCAGTGTCTTGGTAAAAGACACAGGGAAGTAAAACATTTCCCTCCTGCGCATCTCCGCATAGTTTCTTGACGTGGAACGGATGATGGAATGGATTTCAGAATAAATAATGTCGAACGTCCTTCCATTTACACCCCTGTGGTATCTCAGTTTTTCATTCTTTCAGACCTTAACTGATGCCCTTGTACTTGTTGACCACTTTCTTCTCCTTCACCCGTCTGTTCTGAAACCAGATGGTCACCTGTCGCTCGGTCAGGTTTGTGTGAGCAGATATCCTTCTTCGTTTGTCCTTAGTAATGAATTTATTCGTGGCATATTCTCGTTCTAAATCCTTCAGTTGAACCTTGGTGTAAGGAACCCGCTTCTTCCTCCCTCGACGGGCCGAGGCTCCATCGCCGCCCGACACAGTATCTAGGGGTCAGAAAACCAAAAGAAGGTTGGTTGCAGAAGCGTAACGAGTTGAGTAAAAAAAAAAATATTCATGTCAGAAATCTCAAATAATAAACCAGAAAATAAAAATGTATTTAAACGTCAAGGGAAATATTAAAAATAAAAACAATTTGCAATCTTGAAGTAGTGAGAATAGCCTATCAAATGCACGACTTAATGTCACTTTAAACGATTATATAATCTTGCTATTAGGTCTAAATGTCAATTGTATGCCCACTTCGATTTTTTTCTCAAATCTTTAGTGCATGGGCTATTTTTTCCCCCCAGATAGCTACTTAATTAGAATTTGTATTTATATATTTACCTTGAATAGACGACTTCCATAAGCTGTTTGACTGCGTTTGATCTTTCGGGCAGTACACCGGACTGCTCCATCCGTTCGTGATCGCCCAGGGCTGGTACGTTTCAACGGGCAGAAGAGACTCGTGTCTGGGTTCCGCAGGGACGACCGGCACATCGAGGTAACTCGGTACAGGCTGGTAAGGGCCAGACGAGTAACCCTGGTAGAAGGCAAACTCCTTAGCACGAGAAGGGAAGTCCTCTCCAGAAACAGACGTGTCCATGTATTTTTCCCCATAGGAGCTGGGCTGTGTGCAGGTCTTTGGCATCCTGCACTGGTAGTAACTGCCGCCAAAATATCCATAGGGCAAAGAAGCACTGGGAGAGGTATGCACGGCTGAACACGGACTGCATTGTCTGCCAGGCTCCCCCATGCCTGATCCTGGCACCTCACTCGACGTGTAGGTTGTGCTCGGGGCCAGAGAAGACGGGTGCGCAATAAGGTTCCTGCACTGGTTAGCAGCGAAATTGCCTCCCACAAATCCTTCCATGTTTTTGCTCATATCCTCCAAGCCGTTGTCATAGAGAAACATCACCGGGTCAATCCAGCGGGAGTGGAGGAGTAAAGACGCTGTCATAGCACGCCCTACATGGAGCCCAGCAGCTCTTTTAAAATTCCCCAAGACTGAAAGAGAAGCGGTGGAGTAACAGATACCCAAGCGTCCCGTGTGCGTCAGGGTCCAACTATTATTGGACGAGCGGAGGCACGTGATATGCAAAGAGGCAGATAAACGTCTAAACTGGAGATAACGTCGATCCAGCAAGACAAACATACTGCAATGAACTGAAACAAAGTGGAGGGATTTGGGCAAAAATAGCTATAAAGATTCTGGCGATAAGCTTTATGCTTAAGGGGAAACCAAGTGCCATTCCATTTGCGCAAGAGTATTACGCACCTTCCTATAGCCTATAGCCTACAATTCATCTGTACGATTACTGAGCATTCTTAAATATCATGTTCTCATGTACTATTAAAAACAGTTAACAGTGATAAAAAAGCTTACAGTAGTAATTTTGAACTGGTTTCAAATTCACCTTCTATTCCTATCATAGTAGCATTGTTGAATTTTTTTTTTTTTTAGTTTTCCAAGTCATTTGATGGTGTGAAAATTCAATAAGAAACCAAAAAGTCTTAAAGTGGCTATATTGTTTCTTTATACATTTTTGCTCTTAAAAATTGTGCACCGCTAGTGAACCACCACTGTAATACAATCGACCGTTTCGAGCCCATGAAATTGTCAAATAGCAAATCACACTTTCTGAAAATGACCACCAGTTTATTACTCTATACGGCTAGAAATCCAGCCCATTCGTTTACATATGAGTTCCACAGGGCTGGAGGCCAAGTTCAAGTTGAAAGTTGCAATCTAGCCAGGGCCCTTCCTTGTCACTGAAGACTGGACCGTCTGGCAGGAAACGAGCACACATCTCCGGGTTCATTGTAAACAGGAGCACAAAGGTATTGCCTGTGATGCCACAGATTCAGCATGAACGTCTTTTGATCAGCATTTTTTCCTTACAGCTTTAGTTAGCTATATAATGCGTTGGCACAGAGGTCTGGCACTGCTGGAATTATAACTAGAAGCTAGAGTAAAGAGACGTAATATTTAGACTGTATTATTTGTAGCCTAATAATAAACGTAAAATAGGCTATTTAAAGATAGCCTAAATATTTTTTATCTAGTAGGAGTGTATTATCAGCGTTATTGTAAAAAAAATATAATAGGATGCGTTAACAAATAATTCCATTTATTTCGATCTTATTTCTTCTGGAGTTAGCAGACGGGATGAGCGGCTGTGAGTAGCATAGAATATCGTACGCTTATACACCATGACATACATGGTCAAAAGATTTTAATTTCTAATGAAATACAGCCTTATAAATTCAAAACACAAAATGTGTACGTTTCATATTGCACTTAAATTAATAATTATCCTTCGTTTTTGAATGATTCTTTAAAAGAGACAGTAATATTTTGACCAATATCTGAGAAACACCGCGTGCCTTATCTATATTAGCTAGCCAACTATCACTTTAATGTTGAATAATATCAGCCAGTTAAGACAGAAGAGATCATTCAGTTTTTTAAACAATAGGTTCATTCAAAATCACTGTTGTTTTTATTATTATGTGCACACACCGAGGAATGATAAACTAATAAACTACAGTTGTGTTCAAGAATCATTTTTAGTTAGCGAGGTGCAGTTTTTGGATAGACTCACTATCCTGCAGAGTACACAGGAAATCAGCTCGCTGCTGGCGCGCAAACACGCGCATGTTAGGCGCCAAGTGCCTATTTGATCTTTTGAAGGTTTCTTGAGCTGTTCACGTTCAGTGTTGTTCGAACCTCTCACAATAGCCGAGCTCTGTAATTGTAACACAAATTCAGCATGTGAACAGACGCATGTCAGAATTGTTGATGCACTATCCAGAAAATTTAGTGAATTTTTACATTTATGTCAAAGCCCGTTCATTCCTCAACATAAAAAAAATCTACTGTTTCCTTAAGATTTGACAAAATCGTCGTGCTGTTTTATACTAGGCTACTACTTTAGCCCTTAAGCCCTCTTGTGAGCAGGCCAATGTGGACCATTTAATAGGCCTACCTATGCTATTTTACATTTACAAATTCACAGGGCAGGCTATTGCTGATGATGTTAAGGATTATATATATATGTGTGTGTGGATATCAAAAATAAAATCTGAAAATGTGTCTGCACTGAATGGACCCTAATAAGACTTAACAGTTTCAACCGCCAGCAAAGATATACAGGCGAGGTTCGCATCTGATGTCCTCTGAAAAACAGGTCTGCCACTGAGTGAAATGCAGGGTGCAAATTTACATCATTATAATTTCAGGTTCAGATTCTGAACAAGGCTGTTTTGCTCATCTTGTTTTCCACATACACCATGAAGAGAAAGTTGTTGGGGCTGCTTGGCTATTAGAAGTACATTTGAGAGGCACGAAGCCTTGATAATATTTTGTACGTTTGAAAATTGCACAGTAGGCATAAGATCTCACGTGATAATGTCACCTGCACTTCATTTCAGACACATACACATAGCATTGATATTAAGGACAACCTGCTTTTGTTTGCAAATGTAAATAAAATTGTAGTTTGAAATATGTGGCATAATTACTTTTTTACCTGATTTATTCGTTTGACACAGTTTGACACCGATTTACATTATCAGATAATGGGTAAACATCTTTCAACATGTTCAGAAATATACATCCATAAGTGTTCAAGTATATATATATATATATATATATATATATATATATATATATATATATATATATATATAAAATGAACGGCATTTGGTTTTATGGAATGCTTATAACCAGAGCAGATATAATAGACTATTAATGTCAATGATTATTAAAAACCTTTTAAATGCACGAATTAATTCAGTAATCTAAGCCTTTGAGAACATATAAGTATCGCCTACATCCATGCTAAAAACAATTAATAAATCATATTTAGACTATGTCTCCGTTCTGACATTATTCGCAGATAGAGTTGAAAATTTATTTGGAGTACTACTTTTTCTGGAAGTTAATGTTCCATTGGAATAAAACTGTATTAACATGCATAAACTTCAATGCTTTAAAGCAGAAACGCAATGTCCAGTATTTAGAGTTATTGTGGAATCACATCTCTGTTTTCTCTGTGCTGATAAAATATCCCCAATACCACCTAATATATATTTTTATAATCTATTTGTTCTGTTTTACCTAAGCAAAGATATTAGTTAGGCTACCTTACCTAGTTAATGTTTTAATGAAACGTGGAAGAAATAGTTTTATTGGCACATCATGATTCCAAACATTCGTCATATTCTCTTTCTCTGAAACCAAACAGTTTGACTGAAATATTTTTCTGTTATGTGTGTTATATATGAATAAGACCTAAGACTTTCGATTTGACTATTTTTAATGTCCAGGCTATTATAAGAAACAGCTTAATTCCACTGACGTAAATATTAGGCTAATCATCTTAAATAAAATATTTTTAGACGAAGTGTTAGAAAAATGATATATTCAAGAACTTTCTCAAATACATTTCTAACCCCTTTTTTTTGGTCCCAGTTTTTTAGTGTCAGTCTCTAGTCTCATACTCAATTGTCAAGTAAAATGATTGCTATAAACTATTATTTAATTAAACAATGTGTGAAAATAAATGCAACGAGTGGGATCAATGGTTCCATGTTTCAAACCTAACTTCTCTGCTAAATATATTGTGTTTCTTTTTTTCTGAGTGATCAAACTTGTCTGTTCTGGGAATCCAGACAGTGAGCTCGCAGATGGCATGCTGTATTTCAATTAATTAATCCTAACAGCCACATTACGCCATAAGAAGACACATATCCTATTTCTACCACACCTGATGCGAGAGTCAAGGTCCAAACAATTCAATAAGACATTAAAATTACTGTTTTTATTTCTGCCAAATGAAAAAAATTAAATTAAATCAAACAATTCATTAAATAGAACTTGAGAGCGTTAACTCGTCAATCACGGAGCAAGAGAATATGGTGTCTTGTCTATTATAGCAATTGATAATTTCAGAAATGATAACCTGGAAAAAAATGTTTAGGTAGGCATATGTTTGTCTAAAAAGCTCTGCTGAAGAAAAATCGTGTAAAATAACAATATAATTAAAGAACGCGCGCACTTAATTGCGCGGAGATCACACTGATATAACAGAATCATGTAGGCCTAAGAGTTCCCAACCGGATAGTTTTATAAAATAGAACACACAGAATTAAAAATAATTAAGGCAGCCTAAATATTTCGTTCTAAAAATTATTTACCTCTGAGAAAATATTTTTTTAAATGACCAGAAATGTGATGCTTTAAATCAGTGAAACCGGAAAGGGATTCCGGGTTTTGGCCCGTCTGAAGTCTAACTACCGCATGGTCCTCTGTTTGCAAGACCTGCCAGCCAGATAACAACACAGCACTTAGGCATGCTTAATGGACTTTTTATGGGTTTGTCCTGTGATCATGTGACCTCTAGCATTGGCCTCTCTGTGGTTCTTTGGTAGATCAGAAACATACCAATGACTGCTTTTCCCCTCGTTTTGGATACCAGGAGAGCAAAAGTGAGTGTGACAAAGAGACGAAAGACAATGAGATTAGATGGAGCAATGCAAAGTTCTGAGAGGAGAAATCGGGGAAAAGGAAAATAGTGAGAAAAGAAGGTCAGGAGGACAAACCTGATCACGTTCCTCACAACATGTATCATGACTGTATCTCACCCTGTGTATGCATTTCTTCTTTATAAATACAAAATATGATATTTTGTGTATTCTGTTAAAGTCACTGGGATCTAATGTTGTTTTGATCCACATCAACTTCCATTGTACTGATAAAAAAACAAAAAAAAAAACACTTCAAAACTTTATTCAAAAGATCATATTTTGTGTTCCACAAGAAAAAAACAGATTTGGACAACATAAGAGTGAGTAAATAATGACAGAATTATTATTTGTAAGTGAATTATCCCCTCCTGTCTAACAAGGAGTACATGAAACTAAAATAAAACAATTTTCTTGATGTGTAAAAGATTTGTAGATGACTAATTTTTATTGTGCACTGAATTCAAGGTGAAGCTTCATAAAGAAGCATAAAAAATACATTCCACTGTGTGACCTTGGAAAGAGGGAGGAGAACAGGTAAAAATATGCACTGTGTTGCGTCATTGTTAACTGGTTATCCGCTTTTATCAGGATTACCTACACGATTATAAACTCATCTTAGTGCCCCGACAACACCACGTCCATGAACAATAGAATAATAAGTGTTATATCACTGTGTATCAACACGCCACACTCCTAACATTGAAGATACACACATTTCCTACTTTAATTGCCAGGTGTTTAAATACACACGAAAACAACATGTATATCCAACACCATTAACAAGACAGATACACAAAGGACACAAAAACTGAAATTGTACATTTGCAAAGAAATGGAGTGTAACGGCTAGTCTTGAGGGTTAGTGATTGGTGAGAATTAAATGATACATTTTTAATCTTCTAACCGCAAAGAAGGCGAGCAAAAAATCAGAACAAACATTAAATTCATAGCATCTCATCAACTGATTGGTGGATTACTAATTGTATATGAGTAACATGATTCCAACAGAAACTCACATGCTACACACACACTAACAAAATGAACAGCTCTTTCCCACTATCATCCAATCCACATATGTATTCATTCACTCCCTCGCTCACTCATTTATGGCTCCCAGCACATGCATGCCAATGAAATCACGTAGTTGGGTCACAGTTTTGCATGTCAGGTCATGTGAAAGGCAGGCAGTGCTGGGTAAGGCTGCCGAAGGGGCAGAGAGGGTTGCCGTCTACTGGCCCTCCTCTTCACGAAGGAACTGGAAGACAGATGAGAAGTCTTTGCTGGCGTAGCCGCGTGCGCACATCATACGGTAAATCTGATGGGCCAGAGAGCCCAACGGCACTGGTGTCTTTGTGTTAGTTGCTGTATTCTGAGCAAGTCCCAGATCCTGAGGATAAATGGCAGTAAATAGCTGTGAGAGATGTACATAACTACAAATTCGAAAGTTTTTTTGCATTTAAGTTCAAACAGGGCCTCAAGGCAATTTTAAAGTAGACCATTATGAACATAAAATGCAGTTTTAAAACTCCCCACAATGTTTAACAACTGTGGAAAATAGCAAGATTATAGCATGATTGTGTAGGAATGTCTTAGCGGTAGCAGTATATAGTAATAAATGTTTATTGAGCAGCAAATCAGCATATTAGAATTTAAATTTCAGCTTTTCCATCCAAGGAAAATATATTATTTTTATTAGATAAAACAAAACAAACATAACTCTTTATTCCAAATGTTTGACCACCAGTATAAAAAGTGCAAAATAGACTTCACTAATCAACTATTTAGGTTATTGGTTTACTATTGTGTAAGTAGTGTTCCTGTGGCTCAAGTGGTAGCACATTGTGTTAGCAGCGCAAGGTTGTGGGTTCGATTCCCAGGGAGCACAGGTCAGGTTAAAAATGTTACACTGAATGCACTGTAAGTCACTTTGGATAAAAGTGTCTGCTCAATGCATAAACATTTATTTTAAATCTAATTAAATCCTAATCTACATAACATGCTTCTGTAATAATTATATTAATGGCCTAGAGGACGACTTGTAAAAAGAGCATGGTAGGAACACATGTATAGAAGAGAAAGCAAACCTTGGCCATGAGTGTAGTTCCGAAGCCACCCTGGTAGTTGTTTGCGGAGGGCACTCCCTCCATCACGCCCGGGACAGGGTTGTATGTGTCACTCGACCAGCAGCGGCCAGAGCTCATGTTCAAGATCGTCGCCAGAAGTTTCGGGTCAAGCCCTAATCTGTAAAAAGTAGAAAATAATACAATCTGTACAAAAAAGTAAATATACCAAGACAGCTGTATCATTTAATCATCTGTATCACAGTTTTAGTAATTTACTTAATCCAGGCCATCCAAAATATAGATGAGTTTGTTTCTTTATCAGAACAGATTTGAACAAATGTATTAATATTTTGGCTTATAGTGACAGTTTGAAGTTAAAACGCCTTAATAATGAACTTGTTTCTTACAAACATCCAGCTTTATGAACCCTTAATGAACTGGGGTCATGTGGATTACTTGTAATGTATTTATTAATTTTCTGAACTCTCATTCTGACGGCACCCATTCACTGCAGAGGATCCATTGGTGAGCAAGTGATCCTACATTTCTCCAAATCTGTTCTGATGAGAAAAACTCATCTACATTTTAGATGGCCTGAGGGTGAGTAACTCTTTTAGCAAATTTTCATTGTTGGGTGAATGGTTTCTTTCAGTAATTCAGCCGTGCACTGCACCTGATTCCCAAATTCATGGTCTCCGCTGTTCCAATCATCCCAATGGCCAACAGCATATTGTTGCAGATTTTAGCAGCCTACAAACAAGGAATAGAGAGATTATGACCACAAATAAATCTAAGAATGGCACTATATTATTAAAGACATCCTGTTTCTACCTGTCCGGTGCCAACGTGGCCACAGTACACCACATTAGCGCCCATACAGGTCAGGAGCTCCTTGGCTGCATTGAACTCCTCCTCTGGCCCACCAACCATAAAGGTGAGCTTACCTGAAGCGGCAGCACCAACACCTGAGAGAAATATAGAAAACGATGCAGATCATACTGCACATATCTAAAATACACATATTTATGATATAAAACAGCTGAAACGTTCATCAGAATATCTCCTTGCGTTATGCAGAAGAAAAAAAGTCCATGTGAATTTTGAAACAAGAGTCAAATGTGATTCTTTCCACATCATCATACCAGTAACCCATTTTAAGATTAAAAGGATTGAGAGGACGTGTCTTCAAAATGTAACGCCATCAAAGTGCCATAATGACTCTCAGAGAGGAAAGTTCTATAAATACACAAGCACTTCACCATCTGCTGTGAACACAGATGTGCATGATGTCAGGGACAGTTTGTTGTGGCTCACGTTTCATTAACCCTCCTTCACAGGCGCTAACACGGAGCTGAGAATAATGTCTGCAGGGTCCAAGTAAAGAGAATAAACAGGGCTGTGGATTTCTTATGACCGTTTCACAAACCAAGAGCGGGTCCGGCGGTATGTTAGCCAAACCCCACTGACGCATTTGAACTGGGAGAGGCAACAATTTACGGAAAGCAAACTAGAAGCACATTGTTTTTATGTGCCCAAAGACCAGAGGAAACAACTTCCTGATTAAAAAGGAGGACGGCCGTAAAGCACAAACTAGCTGTTGACGGAGTTAAACATTTCTTGTTAGGTGACAAACACGGGTCCTTTTCACACCTCAGGCAAGTTTATAAGCAGCACACAGATTTGAACACTGAGAAAGTATGTGTACCTTACATTACACTAGACTTAAACAGTCAAATCTGACACAAATGGACCCCTATTTAAAGGGGTATTTTGCTTTAATATTATTTCTATGATCCACTTGTATTATATATATATATATATATATATATATATATATATATATATAAAAACACACATTTGCATGCCATAGAGAGTAATATTTTAGCTTTCCATGAGTGTTTTGCTCACTTTCTCGGAGCCTTAAACAGTTTGGTTTTGCTGCTGCGTCTTTAAGAAACAAGCAACAGTAGCTTTCTCAGTATCTGCTCAAACGTTTTCGGGTTTGTAGTCATGTCCAATTGTTCTTCACGCCCCCATCCTTCGACACTGAATCATCAGGGAAACAGGGAAGAAACTCTAGCCACTCTTTCCTACCACTCGGATCCATTGGAGAGATGACATTACACACAGAGTCTATCCTAATAAATTTGGATATAACCCCATTTAATCACTGGCTCTGATGCAGGGGGTCTCAGCAAAGACAAAGCAACCATTGTTATATAACACGGTCAGAAAAGGCTGAAAAAACAGGTGGTGACATTTTGTCTTAATATTAGTTTGTTCAAAATCTAGACCTGCCACAGCTTTTATCCTACACACTATTATAGGTTTCTAAAAGAAGTGATGATACATGAGAAATTACAGCATTGTCACTGATTTTCAGCACTTGTCTCCATTTCCACCACAAGTCGAGGTCACAGGATCAGAACCCAGATGCTAGCTTTTGATTTAGTCTATAACTCAAAGAGTCCACACCAATGGCAGGATTAAGAAAATGGACCAAATAAGCCAGGTGATAAAACTCTTTCCGATCAACAAACCTGCAAATCACCCATCGCAGACTGAAACGGAGGACAGAAAGAATAAAACCCTTGGTGTGTCCTGAAATTAAATTTCTCAAACCTTTTGTTTCCTTGTATATTTCTTTACCAAACTACACTATTGCTACATAACAGTGTTGTTGTTTGTAAAGGAAGAATAAAAGCCAGAGGATGCTTACAATCAGGCCTGTGAAACTGAATTCCATTATAAACACTAACCTGTGATTGCAAAAACCACAGCACTTGAATCGGAGCCAAAGATTCTAAAAAGAAAGAAATGTATACGTCTTCCCAGACTAGGTGACTAGTTTCGTAACTGAGACTATGGGGGTGTGTGTGTGATTTAGGAAACTTTTAAAACATGCACTTGCACAAACAAACATTGTTTGCACTTACATTTGTGGTTTGTGTGCAGTCAGGGTTCATAATCACGGTTATGACATACTATGCAAGTCTATGTCTGCCCTTGATATTGAGATGGGTAGGAAGTGAGGGTTCGTCATCGTCTCACCTCCAGACACTGGGGCATCCATGAAAACAGCTCCCAGTTTCTCTGCGGCAGCTGCCATTTCCTTGGAGACAGCTGGATCAATAGTGCTGGAATCAATGAGGAGGGACCCCTTCTTCACTTTCCTGTCGTAAAGATATCAGCATTCAAGATCTGTTCCAGTACAGGGTACATGTGTCTTTAAATACAAGTTTGAAACTTGGAAGGCCGTCCTTACTTCAGGATGCCGTTTGGGCCTGTGTACACATCAATAACGTTGGGGCTGGAGGGAAGCATTGTGATGATGCGATCTGCTTTGTCTGCCACATCCGCGGGGCTGTCCAGGATCTGAGAACAAGGCAAAAACAGAAAGCACTTCTAATTCATGCAATGTGGAAAAAAAAGATATCTCACTCAAATAAAAAGTTTATATAAACTGTAAGACTAAAATAATATAATAAAGACAATAGAATCATGCAAAGGTTTTTTTTTTTTTTACTGCTTATTGTTTTATTATTGCATAATTGCCCTTCTCTGTACATCTGAGATCAGAGCAAGAACAGTCCAATGCAAGGCAAGCAAATTCAAACAAATCGTCTATATTGTCAAATTAAAACTAAAACGAAATCAATCATACAAAGCATGTACATAATGTTAGATGTCGATCGTCCTGACCTGAGCTCCTAGCTCCTGTAGCTCTTTGCAGGACTCTGGAAATACATCTGAGGCTATCACTGGATATCCATGTTTCATGAGGTTCTTTGCCATTGGGTTTCCCATGTTCCCCAGGCCAATGAAGCCCACGTGGGTTTTAGAGGCCATGGACCTGATGCAAACTAAAAAAAGAGACATGAATGATCTAGAATTTCCCATTGGATATTTCAGCATGTGACATATGACTGGCGCTAATTAAAATAATTCAAGCATGATGTGCAGAGTCTGAGAATAGATCCTGTTAAGTCTGTGCATGTTGACCTAGAGTCAGATATGTGCAAATACACTAGATATTATATTAATATAAATTATTATATTAATCCATAAGAATAAACCATGAATTGCTGATCAAATTACTGTTTACTATTTAAGGCTGAATAATGCTTTGTCCTTTTACACTTGCAGTGTGGTTGGATGATATTGATTTATCATAATACATTAAATCTCTCTCATAGATAACGTTATCGGAAAAGACTTTGCAGTTGCAATAATTTAACAAATGGCCACCATTTATTTCAGTGGCGGCTTAGTCTGATCACAATAAGTATACTTGACTTCTTGTGTTTCAGTGACTTTAGCCTAACAGCTATTACCGAGAGCTGCCAGTGCATTGCATTATTTCAGATGCTTGCTATACAAAAAATATGCGTGGAAATGCACAGTCCAATACAAAACAGAACAGAACAATGCGAAGACATTACCCTGCGCGGCGTAGACATGATTATGACACTTTCCAGCTAGACAGCGCGAGCTCCGTAACAGAGCGGCCATGCTGCTTCGCTCTTGACCTTCGACTTACAGTGACGCCATTGGAAAAATCGATGATTGACACATGCGCCCTCCATACGTTTCATTAATCTCGGAACTCCTCATTCCAATGACATTCGAGAGAAGGCGGGACATCCTTGAAATAATAGTTCAACGGGGAACCAAAAATAAATAGTAACTGCTATTTAATCAATCTAAACTAACTATTAATTTAATTCAACAAAAGGATTCCATCGTGTTAATGTCTTATAATTGTATATGCACACATTTGTCTTATTTCACTACTCAACCTTAGGACATTTAATTCTTAGGGAACTTAATTTAAGTATAAAAATACGCGAAATGGTTTCTAATGGTTAATTAAACAATATAAAAATTTAGCAATACTAATACGTAGAATCTGAGTGCATCATGCGTTGATAATCATGAAAACCAATCTTTAGCATTATATAATGTCACATTTCTATGACAGTGGGTCATGATTTTATTAATCTCAGGGAAGACGCAACTAATTGTGTTATCTTCACTTACACAAACAAAAATAATTGAATAAAATCCGAATCCAAATGACAAAATACCAATCTTGAAACAAGTATATTTTTTGTGTAAAATAATATCACACGTTAATCGTAACCTGGAGAGAATGAACCGCATGAAAATGAACGCTCGAGTGAGTTGTATCGGAAATGACGTGCAGCGTGTGTTGTTGTTGTTATGGTGTTGTTCCGGAAACTGATGACATGGACAGACGGGGATGTGCTAGCGTCGAGACTGGAAAGTGCGTCAAGAACAGCGCTGGGGTTTTTTCTGATACTTTAGCATGAAAATCAGGTATTGTGCCGTCTTTTTATTCACGTTTATCGTGTGTGTGTACGTTATATACGTATAAGTCTTTCGTATTTGATGTTCATGACTGTTAATATAATTCTGAGCTCTGTTGTGGTGAAAGACTGTTGGTTGGTCGAGAACGTAACTATCGGCCTCACACTTTGACTCGACTTCGGATATTAACTGATACATTTTTATAGAAAGATAAAGACTGGATAAGATGTGGGTTTGGGATGATTAAACACGTACTGAACGGCAAAAGCTAACAAGCTGTAAGCTGTAATTGTCTTGACTTTATGGTTTGTTATTGTTTAGCCAGACGGCTAAGACGAGCTAAAGCCTACTAGCAAGCTACATCGACACAACTAGCTCAGCTAATATAGGAAATTTGATATGGACTATATTTGGTATAATCATAAAAAAAATATACTCTGCGGTATGAAATACAATTGCTTTAACTTGTCCTCTTTAAAACGTGATAAACACTCGAAGTTGTAATAAATGTAAGTGCTAGTAACTTCGGCCTATTAGCAAAATATGTAAAGAAAACAAGTATTAAGGAAAATATTTTTTTGACAGTCATTTAACGTTATAAATATAACGTTAACTAGTTAATTTGATGTGAAATTAGTCACATTTCTGTTTGTATTGTGCTATTTTTTTGAGTGGCGACCTTTGGATTATCAGGTAAATTGTGTCACGGAAGTTATAAATAAATATACGTTTCGGAGTGTAGTGTCAGGAATTTCCTGGCCTGATATTAGTAATTTTCAATACTATTTAGGGCAGATAGTCTGGATAGCATGCATATTGGGACGCAGTGATGTACTCACAACGCTCTGTTTCTTTAGGTTAAAAAGGAAAAAAAATGAGCTGAATTAATTTATGTGAAATTTTAGACAAGTATAATAAAATAAAAAAAAGGTTATAAGCAGTATGTACATCAAATTTTGCTGTAAGTTTGATTGCAACATATAACTATTGCTGTTAATAATGTTCATCGTTTGTTTGATTACGTCTTTAATTGATTCTTCCGTACATTTCTGCCATTTGTACATTAACTGACAGTCACCACTGAGAAGCGACTACTAAATATATTGTAGAAACTTAATTTTTTTGTAGAGCTGCCTTGCAACTATTTGTATTGTGAAAAGCACTATACAAAAAAAGAAAAGGCATGTGTTCCTCAAATCATTTGCAATGCTTATTTTCCCCATGCACAACACAAACAATGCATTAACAAGATATAGGGTAGCTCCTGTTTACTCTTTATATATATATATATATATATATTTATCACATCCCACCCCCCAGAACACATAAAATAAAATAAAAATCTAAAAATTCAAATATCAGAATTCTAATATTACTAACAGTGACGAAATAATTAACATCATTGGTTTGCCCATCATGTCTGATTACGTTATCTGCTCCTTTTAGTTACCCTATTGATTTTACTTTGGGGGAAGAGTTATGCACTTTTCAAAGAATAAGATAAATAAAAAAAATTTGGTGGATCCTCTAACAGAATTTGACATGTTTTCCAATTTCAAAAACAGCATCACATCACTAAGCCAGAGTGAATTTAAAGGTGTTTACTTGATTTCCAATCAAAAAATATTCTTCTCCGAGCCAATAGACATGGAAAAGTTTTTGGGCATGACCACACCATGTTCAGATATACTGTTTACTCATATACCAAATCCTGATTTGATCATGTTAGTGTAGATTCAGTAACCAATAGTGCTTCAACCAGCCAAAAGGGATAGAACCAACTGCTATATAAGTCAGCACTGAGTGCCATTTTGTCAGTCTTTTGACTGAAGCGACAGTTGTCGTGTCACGTGTAGCCTTATAGCACGGCATCCTACACAATGCTCATTCTCTTATCTCAGGAAACCAAGGTTACGTAAGTAACTGGAGCATTGCCTTTCAAACAGTCTCTCCAGTTGCGTTAACTCTATGGATCTCAATTTTCGATCATTTGCATGATCTGTCGTTTAAATGAATGATCACTTAATCGTTTAATCATTAACCTTAATGCTACTAAATGTGTCTATATGTGCACAGTGCAAAAGCCACTCTCAACCGCTTTCCCACCCAAAGTAAAGGGGTTTTAGTTAAAACATTTAGTTAAAATGGTAGTTGCAGGACTGTTAAATGAATAGATGTGATTATGATCATTTGATAAAATGAAGAGAGCGCACTGTACGTTTGAGATCATTTTACTTTGTTGACGGTTTCCCACTACAAACCACTACACAGATCTTTATGGTCTCTGCTGGTGAAATGTTATTTAGGTATCGCCGTGATTACAAAACAAATGACCTCATTTTATAAGTGTAGCTAATATCAACTGTTCACAACCACACAGAAAAAGACTCAGTTTTGTTCATTGCTTTCTGAGTCATCATCACCTTATGAGTGTGAGCCGTAAATGATTTTTGAATGTTTCAAACCTGAAAAAAGTACAAATAAATGGCACAAAATTGATACAGTTCCCAGAGTCTGATAGCTGTGGTGACAATAATTTGACCCAGTTATCTCAGTTATAATTAATAATGTAGTTTACTTTAATCAATTATTATCTTGATATGCTTTAAATTAAGGGTGGAACGGTTCAAGGTAAAAGATCGAACCGTACGGTTCTCTACCCATCTTTCGGCAAGCACTTGCACCATGGTTCAACTTAAAAATGACAACGCATTTGTAAAATGGTTTGTTAAAAATAACAAAACATAACCCGTTCGGCTAATGTATGTTTCTGTTGATGGATATGCATTCTGGCTTCCCAAAACATAACCACAATAACGGGATGAAAAAAAAGTGTACAAACCTGTCACTCTTTGTTCAATACCAGGTGAGTGAGTCAAATGCAGTCGAAAAACTAAATGAACAAAAAAGTTGTATAACCTTATTACATGAAAACAGCCTCTAGTCTAGAGACAAAAAAATAATGCCCTAATTATAATCCATAAATATTGCCTGACTTGAGTCACAAGGGTATTCCATTTATCTTTAGTTTTCCTATTAATGCCACTAAGCTACTGAACCTCAAATGGCTCTTTAATCTTCCTTGTATTGACATCTTAAGAAGTCATGTACTTACAGAAATAATGTGCACTCAGCTTGTCATTAATGCAAAAAAGTTAAAAGTGCGATAATGTACAGTCAGAACAGGCCCAGTTGTGTTTGTCTAAATCGTTTTGCAATAACAACTGACATTATTTCTTGTGTGAAACTGTTAAATGAACATGTAATAATAAGTATGAAAATAAACAAAGTTGTGTGTTCTGTAACAGGCAATGATTGTTTCATAATGTTACATAAATATATATTTACCCTAGATTACTGTAGAATCTGGCACAAGGTGTCTCTTTCACTTCTGTTTCACTTCTCTTCTGGGTCCTGTATTCCCACAGAAACAGCTGCTGATAGACAGATGGCTTTATACCTGGAGGGGACAGCAGCAAGCAGCACCATGGAAACCTCCAATTTTGCCCATGTCATCTTCCAGAATGTGGGGAAAGGTTACCTCCCTCACGCAGCATTAGAGTGCCATTACACCCTCACGCAGTTCATTAAACCACATCCCAAGGACTGGGTCGGCATATTCAAGGTGACACTCGCTTTCATTTGGTCTTTGTTTTGTACCTTCTCTTTTCTGCCATGTTTTGTTCAATCCTTGGATATGAAGTGTCTACCAAGAGAAGCATAGCTTGTAACTTCACTTGGCTTGGATTTTTCTGTTTCTCATCTCATCACCATTCCACCTTCAAACATGGCACTTACATTTAAGAGTTTATATAAATCAGGACTTTGTATTGTCCACTTGTCCGGTTCAAGTGGATTTTGTGAAAGGAAAGGTGAAAGAGAATTTTACTTGCCTGACCGGACAAGTAACCTAAACAGCCTTAAGTAAATCTAAATGGCACTTTCGATGCAGCTTGTGTATTTCCTCTGCAGTGGAAAGATGGAGTTTGTTGATACTTATTTAATTTGAATAGTAACAACCATATAGTGTCTTATTATTCTAACTTAATGTAGGCTATTGATAAAAAGTAAGAACATGATGTAAATGGTGATATTTACATTTAGTCAGGTTAGGAAAATATTGTCCTTCATAAAGTGATTATTTGTCAAAAGAGAAGCACATGTCAAATCTTAATGTCGAGCCCTATAAATATATATGTAAATAACAAAATAAATGTAACATTAGTATATTAAAACAGAACTTCTAAGTAATTACTTCCAGAATAGCTTTAGAATGAAGGTGTATTGTATTAATATTTCGGTGTCCTGTTGCTCAATAGACCTTAATCAGGTTAGATGCCACATTGAATTGAACACGGTTGGAAAAGAGGCTGTGAGGGATACAGTCTTTACAGTGGCACACACTGTATAAAAGTACTAGATTGTGTAATTCTGCGTTTCTGAGGTGCTTGTCAACGGAAATACATTTCGTCAGCTAAACTGTTGGTATGTTGTTGAACAGTGGCACAGCCTCATTTTTCATTCCTGTTGAAAATTAAATGAGGCACTACCCGGATAAATGTTACACCCTGACTATTCACAAATCTTCCATGCACGGCAAGGCGCCAAAAGTTGCGGTGGCCACTGAGGCTAAAATCGAAAGCATTTAATCAAAGTTATCAGTCAATAATGACTCAGATATCATATGTCAACACAATGTTAACCTACCGGCCTTCCTTGCTTTACTTCAGATCTGTACTTTTTTCACTTATTTCAGGACAATGCTCATGTCAGCCAAGTTGGTTTCCTACCATTTTATAGGACTCATGTGTAATGTAACTGCAACCTTAATGTCTTGATTCTGTTTCACATCTTCAGTTTCCACAGTGTGGAAATTACAAGGCCCTGCTGTCATATTTGGCAGTGTTACATTTGGGGAGCCGCCATTACTGCCGCTTAGCATAATGTTGCATTTACTGCTGGCCACAAACATATTTCCTGCTGTAAAAGATTTTCAGAACCTGATTTTACTCTAGTCTGACTCGGAGAGAGATTACTTTTATTTGTAGGTATCTGCTACTGTTATATATAGTGTAACCCAAATGTCCACTTGATGCATACTAGATGCCAGTTCCAAAGTAGTAGACGGGTCACTTCTCTTGTCCCTGAAGCCATTCACCTGCTGTGTTTTTTAGGAAGATGTTTCAATGGAGAGCTCACTAGAAAATAATCTTTTTAAACCTGAAGAAAATGTGTTGTGACTTCCAAAACTGATAGGGGAAGGTATTTCTTATTCATGTTATTCTGGAAAAACTGTGAATCATATCCAGGAAAATCTCAGTCACAGCTGGTTCCCCTTCTAACAAGGTTTTCATCAAGTGAACATGAACGTTTACTACTGGCTTGTGTAACAGAACCTGGTTTGAGTATTTTGTGAAAGTGCTTGGCAATTCGCTTGGCAGAGAAGAAGAAGATATAAAATATTACAACCTGCTGGTAGATTGAAAATTCCCCTGTGTTGGCATAAAGCTGTGCGTCATGCTGGAGTGTAGTTGAACACGAGTGTGGTCATGACGGTGAGCACGGGAATGAAATATGTGGGTTGGCAGGATAAGCGGGGTGTTTTGTCTCCGTCTGCTTTCTGGAGTTCCCCAGCTACTGCTGGATGGGAGAACATAAAACAAACGGCATTTACAGCATCATGGATGTGGAGTGTATGGCAAGAGGAAATAAAAGTTAGTGGAAGGGGAGTCGAGTGTGGTCACTGTCAGGGTTTGGTGTCTGGGGTCGGATCCGACCAGATCAAAGTGGTGTTTTAGAACATTTTACTTTGCATGGGATATAGAGAGTCTGATGAAGCTGTTTTACGGCCGGCTGTCAGGAGGGCTTCTGCTTCTCAGCAGCTCTGTCACACCGTGGCCAGTGTTCTTGATTAAAAGAGACAACCCTCTGTGAGAAACAGGTACAACTTTTAAATTCATGCAAGGTCGGTTTAAACCTGCACAGTCCTCAGACCATCTGATGCATATCAAATGGGGAGAGTTGACTGGAATCACCAGTTCTGTTTTGATTGACCTGGATTTTGTAAGGTTCATGCCATTAAATCTTTCAAAGATAATGAAAGTTTTGTTCAAGTAAAAAAAAAAAAAACAATATTACCATCAAGTAATATTATTAAAAAAAGATTGCAATGTCCTAAGAGTAATGTTGTGGTAATATCCTTTCAACTTTTAAGGGTAGTGTACTCCCCCATGGCTTGCGTCAGCACTGGTCAATGCATTGATTTTTATAAAGTGAAGCATCAGCTTCAGTTTTTTTGTCCAGCGTTCAGCCCTTACGTCGCTAGCTCTGCCGCTGCATCATAGCCCGTGACCGGAAGAGAAGATGAGTCGTTTTGAGGGGGAGGGGAAGTTAACGTTTTTGATTTAAAGATTACGAGGGCACATGAATTAAAAAAAAAATTAAGTGCATGTAAATTATCATAAATTATCTATAATAAACACTGCAGTATTCCATTTTAAAATAAGAATGTTACATTTTGATTTTTCGAAATGGAGATTTAAACATTAGCTGAATAAATAAGCTCTCCATTGATGTATGGTTTAGTAGGATAGGACGATATTTGGCCGAGATACAACTATTTGAAAAATATGGAATCTGAGGGTGCAAAGAAAATCTAAATACTGGAGAAAATCTCCGTTTGAACTTGAAGTTGTCCAAATGAACTCTTAGCAATGCATATTACTAAGTGTGAGTGACGTGACCCATACTCGGACTTAGCGCTCTCCATTTAACCCATCCAAAGTGCACACACACAGCAGTGAACACACACACACACCGTGAACACACACCAGGAGCAGTGGGCACTGGGCAGTCAAACTCTCTAACCATTAGGCCACGACTTCCCCCTATTAGGAATCAAAAATTAAGTTTTGGTATATTTACAGTAGGAACTATCCTCATGGAACATGATTTTTGGCATAAACGACTGGTTTTGTGGTCCAGGGTCACATATATTTTTCCCATACTATGGAAGTCAGTGACATTTATGTGCTCAACTCATAAATCTGGTATTTCCGACTTCATTTGAAGGTCACATTATATATCTGCTGAAGAAATAGTCAGATGCAATTCACAAAGTGGAAATCCCTCATTTGGAATGGCAGTTAGTCCATGAGTTGTACGATGGTTCTACATAATTGTTCTTATTGGCCAATCGCAATCTTTGTTTATGATCTGAATTATGATGGAACTCGCATGGTTATGTAGGCTGTCATGCAGTTGGATCACATAGTGTCCTGCCCTGAAGGGAAGGCATGTTCCTCCAAAAAGAGTTGACTGATTGACTGCATTTTTCTGCACCCAGAGACACAGAATAACCTCCGGCAATGAAGGACACATGATCATAAATCTCAGCATGGCTGTCTGTGTTGACAGACAAAAGGCAGCCGCATCAAACACCAGAAAATTGCAAGACCTGTTCCATGAGTCACTCGCCTGGAGCTTCAGGTAGTCGCAAGGCTATTATCGCCACCTAGTGTTCAGGAGATTAACTGATCATACCTGAACACCATGAAAGGGAAGTCTGGGTACTTTTCTTGGAACCAGGAAATCTTAATCTAGTGTAAATGTGATTTAAACAATGGGAAAACTCCAAATCCTTCCACTTCTTAGTCACCATTATCTTATTCTTAGTCTTTCATAAGATGTCATTAGATGTGTAGGAAGTTTTAAAACCTCTAAAGGAGAAATGCACTTAGCATCACTGAATTTGCCTTTTGCCTACTGCTTCTTGTTTGAGCAGGCATGCTGCCTGTGGCTCTCTTATGAAGTTGGAATGGTTACAAAGGGGGTCTAGTTGAAAAACTTTGTCATGTCGGATTGTCAGAACATGCCATCAGACACACTGCACAGAAGGTGAACACTGCTTTATAATTATCCTGTCAGTGCAGTAGTTGTTCTCTGTACTGCATCCTGATATATAGACTCGCTGTACCCAGTGCTGCATGTAGTTAGCAAAGAGACAGAGTCATGGGCCAAGTCAGTGCGTCACTGCGATTCAGGGAACTAGGTACTTTCTCCCAAACACTGGGATGCTCTGTTGTTCTCTCTAGAGTTTCATTTGTTTATTCTTTTATTACATGCCGTAGTTCCAGAAGGTGTTTGCACACTTAAACCACATTTAAGATTGGAATTTGCATTCGGTTGTAAATATGAAACCGCATGGTGTCCATAAACAAATAATGTTTACTTTTTTATAAACTTTTACAATAATAATAAAAAAGATTATATAAAGAACAATAATAATTGTGTGTGTTTGAGTGCAGAAAACTTTAGTATCTGTGGCATCAATGTAGACATAACGTCATCAGATATGTCGCAGTGTATTGACAATGATACTGTTAGAGAAATTAGTGTGTATATACAGCACATGATTATGAAGAACTCTCAATATGTACATCACATCAAAGAGAAAGTATTAGTAGCTTTCGTGGAACACACACACACACACACAGAGACACACTTGTTATTATGTTGGCTTGGCAACAAGCCAACATACTGTTATGCTATTTAAACTTATTTTTATTTTTATTATTATTATTCTTCTGAGAAAAAAATTCTGAACGCTACTCCTCCTAGGGCTTTAAAGCCACAAGCCCCAAACTCGGCAGACACCTGCGGGATAGAGGGGTGGTGTGTGCTATATCTTTTCAGAGTGATCAGACTTAAAGTTTTTTTTTTATTAATTTTTAAATGTAAAAAAAAAAAAAAAAAAATTGCGCCCCTACAGTTGCAATGACATTTAGGGGCGGAGTCGGGTTTCGTTTCACTTTTAAACTGGTTAAAAATACTGCTGCTCAGCCCAGGCTGTCTACACGGAGCCGAGAACTAGCGAATTCATTCTTATTTAAGACCTTTTAAAAACGCGATTACACGCAATCCACACGTTAGAACACACCAAGAGCTAAATTCAGATGTTTCTGAACTGTTTAAAGTAATAACATTATATATTCGCGGCAGCCAACTGCTCGCGAGCTGGCAATGTATTTCTCTGAACACTTGAAGTCCACAGAGAATTTACAGCCTTTCACATTAAAACACTGCAGCGAAACGGCACAAAACAATTAGAATAATATATTAAATGGTTTTAAAGTAGTTTTGGCCACTGTCACGCTGGTCTTAGCTGGTTTCTAACTGAATCATCAGGCTGAACATCACAGCGAGCTCGCCATGTATTTCTCTGAACACTTGAAGTACACATTTACAGCCTTTCACATTAAAACACTGCAGCGAAACGGCACAAAACAATTTGAATAATATATTAAATGGTTTTAAAGTAGTTTTGGCCACTGTCACGCTGGTCTTAGCTGGTTTCTAACTGAATCATCAGGCGGAACGTCACAGTGAGCTCGCGCTTCAGCCCCGCGCTGCGGGAAACAACTGAGTAGCTGATGGCGCGTGTGCACGAGAGAGAGCCGCGCGTATCGCGGACAGGGACAGCAACACTGAACAGAGCTGCCGTTCAGGACGTTCACTTCCTCCTGGACCTGAACGAACAAATTCAAATCGCAGTTTAAATAAACAGAAAAAAGAGCGAAAAGCAAAAGAGCTCAATTCAGCAGCGCGGTGTTCTGGTGTTCAGGGAGCAAGCAGAGACGCGTCTCAAAGTCTTCTTGCTTTTGTACCGACAACAAATACATACAAAATATGTCGAAATACCCGTGTTGGAAAGTGTGTTCGAATAAATATGTGGTTATGTCTTAAGTGAAAGTAAAGATTTGCAAAAAAAAAATCGGATGTGTATCATCATAATGGATGCGTTTGTCTCTTAAAGGGACCGCGCCTAATTTACTAACTCTGCTGTCAGAGTCTTTAATGTATGAAAATGAAAGTAAATCACTCACTGCTCTTGACTGAATTACCTTGTAGTACAAGAATTTATCCAAAGTCAATCCAAAAATCAGATAGAATTGTTTTACTAGTGGGTGCAGGCCACTAGTTCATTTATGTAAGTGAGTATGGCAAAATAGTGATCTGTGAAATATTATACCCACTAATTCTTCATACAGTAGGCTACCAGTGAAATTTATTTAAAAAAATAATAATTAAGGACCTGCCCATGTTTTGCTTAAGTGTTTCTTTCTTTACTTGTTAATGCAACCTTTTCACACCACAGACTGAACCAAATGAAGCATTTCTTGCTTGGTAACTGTTCAACAAAGTATTGATAGTTGTGTAAATATTGTCATACTGACAGTCTGAAGTTTTGGTTGATTCCATTACATATCTTTTTATCAAAGTTATCCGAAATTATCAAGATGAATTTGTTCTGAGTTATTGTCATATATTATTACCACTTTCTAAACTACAGCAAATAAACTGTGATTATGTGAGAAATGTTGAAGGTGTCTGAATACATTTTGGTTTGATTGTGTATTTTATCTTACAGTGAAGACTATGCAGTGCTATTTTACATTAACAAAAACAAACTTAAAAAAAGTAAACATTATGTAAATAGCACAAATAAATAAATAGAATGAACATACAGTACAAATTAAACAATTTTAAACAGTGTGTAACTGCATCATCTATACAAACCATTGTGCTTGGACCCCTTATGATCTCCTTGATTTAAAATGCATTGTTTCAGTAATCTTGTGTGTCGTTGCCCACAACGCGACGGTGGCAGGACTGTGAAATACATACACGAGAAAAATAGGCATGACTTATTTCACATCCAGCTAGACAACCCTGTCATAGCTGTTATCATAGCCCAGGCTTTTTATAAAAAAAATAAAACAGCAAGGGAGCATGGAAAAAGACTGTTGCAGGTGTATTTTTTTATGGCATTATTATTTGTATTAATTTTGCAGCGGGGCAACTCAATGTTGGGCACACAAGTACTTTGGCTCTTTTGCTCCATGGCCAAGATGGCCAAGCCAACATCAAAGTTAGTTCACTAACTTTTAATTCTAGTTATTGTTTATTATTGTTGTTTATATAATTGTTTTATAAAAGTATTTTTTAAAAGTAAATAATTGGTTACTTAAAATATAAAATGATACTTAAAACATACTGTTATTAAAACTCTGAAGTGTATTTTTCAAATACTTGATAAAAGTTTCAGCAATTATTGTGATATGAAAATTTGCTGTCCCATGCCTTATTGTTCATATTATATATAATTGGCACATAGTTTTACATATAATGCAATGACATTACATTTTTGTACATTTTGTGTGTGTGAAGTATCCAAAGACTTGTGCTATAATATAATATAATATAATATAATATAATATAATATAATATAATATAATATAATTGGAGTATCCAAAGACTTGTCGTATATAATATAATATAATATAATATAATATAATATAATATAATATAATATAATATAATATAATATAATATAATATTTATATAAAGTTTGAATATTTGTTTTTGCAGTTATATTATTAATAAAAATGACTTTTGATGTTTTTCTATTGTTTTCCCCCTGCCAAAGTAGTTATCCAGCAAATTTAAACAGGCTAATCATTCTTATTCATCTCGGTCAAATATTAGTCTATATTTGTTTGTGCATTGGCCATTATTCTTAAATGCAGCTGGAGCTGCTTTCATCCTGGATCTAGTGTAGTTTCTCATGCCGTTTTTATTCTCATCCATCTCCTTTTGGTTACCATTTCCTCGGCAGACCTAAATGAGAGACACACAGGGGCTTAATTTTTGCCCTCCTTCACCCCAAACGTCTCTAATGAGTGGAGTTAGGTCCGGGCAGTAATGATGCTCCGTATGGGCCATGCCTTTAATGGCTTCCTGCTCTTTACAGTTCCAGCACCTCGGGCAACTTTTTTGTACAGTTATGGGCTTTCTGCAACACTAATGTTATTGTGGCCAGAGGACAGCTGTATGGTTTGAGCAAACAAGCCACATAACTTTCTAGCATGACTGAGCTTTACTGAGTTTACATTATTTTACTGTATGTGTATCTGTGTGTTACTTCCAGGATACTATAGAGTTCCCACTTAGATGCTGATAGCAGGTACTAGGCATGCGTGCACAAACACAGTCAGCCCAATGTGAGTCTGATTTTGTTTGACAGTTTTATGACAGAGGGCTGAAATTATGGATGTATTTTCTGTACTCCCCCTCATCAACCATCAGTTAACAACACATAAAATTCATATAATTACATCTTGGTTTCCATTCTGAAGTATGAATAAAATTTTCACCTATTTTCTTCTTCCTGTTAAGGCTGAGTTGTAGCCGCGCTCCCTCAACCGAACATATTCACAAGGCTTTGGCGAGAAACACGTAGCAGGCAGGCCCCCGTAAAACGCAGCTGAGTCCATGTTTTTACGCTCCCATCTCAAAGGCTTTCTTCTAGGCCTCATGGAGATGAGAAAAATGCACAATGTGCCAAAGAATTTTGCAACATGATGGGAATCGGGCAAAGGTTAAGACCACAAGAGCTTGATGAAGCATTTACAGTCTTTATATTAGTGTATGTGGGAGAATTCACACGTTCTAGCTTCAGATTTGCCAAAAGCTGTACCATTTATGCATGTTTTTATTTGTGTTTTTTATGAGTTTTGATTTTAGAGGCATGTGAATTTTATTTTTTGTATATTGTTATAATATATATATATATTTAGTACAATTTAATTATATATTTTTCTCATACACTACCAGTCATTTTTTGTGCTTTTAAAAGAAGTATTTTATGCTCACCAAGACTGCATTTATTTAATTTTACTTTTATTTTAAAATGTATTAAAAAAGGCAACATTTATTTTAAATTGTAATTATATTTTACAATATAACGTTTTTGTTCTATTTTTTTTTTTTATCAAATAAATACAGCCTTGGTGAGTATAAAATACTTTTACTAGAAGTTTATATTGTAAAATTACATATATGTGTTATGTTAAATGTTTATATGGATAGTGGTTATATTTATTATAAATATACTAAATAATAAAATGTAGATCTGATAATGTTTTTATCCAACTGTAAGATAACTAGAATGTTGGACTGGAGACTTTCTGTAAAATGCATGATTCTAATTGATGACAGACATGTTGAAAGCATATGGCTACTTTTAAATGACCACACAGCTATGAAGTGTCGCGAGTCTTGAAAGTGTTACATTTTCATGCTAAATTATTTCAGTTATTTAAAAGGTGGCTTAAATCCTACCACAGCAAAAGAGCCACAAAAACACTAAACGACTAAACAAGCATAAGACAAACAATAGGATAAAAATATCTAACTACTTTATTTCTGAAATGACTTTTAACTCTCTCTCTGTCTAGCTCTCTCTCACACACTCACATGCATACACACGCATACTCTCATGTACACACAGAACCTTCCTCTTTACGTAATCACTGGAACAAGTAACAAAGTTGTACACAGAAGTGTTTTGGTTACGAAAACCTTGAGACGGGTCATCGTGGACCTCCTTTTTAATTGAGTCGAAATCATTTCTGTGGCATCACCAAAGGCGTTTCACATCTCCCCGTCATTGGTTGAGCCAGTCTTAAGCATGGAAAGTGTATTTTAACATTTAAAAACTGTTTTAGCTTCCAGTCAGATATGCTAACCTTTTAAAAGGTCTCTGTTTTTGACAGGTTGGCTGGAGCACTGCTCGTGACTACTACACGTTCTTGTGGTCACCTCTTCCAGACGACTACACCGAGGGGACCGCAATCAACAGATCTGTGGTTTTCCAAGGTGAGATAACATTATGAAAATGGGGTTTCACGCAAGCATTTCTTCAATGATTGTCATGCCAGAGAGAAGGCCCCTCGAAGCTTTTAATATGTAGTGACGGATGCAATAAAATAGGAAACACTGAGGCCTCCTATTGGAAAGGTTGAAGTGTTGATGGGCAAGTTTTACTGGAGTGGCTCAGGTCACATACTGGAATCTTTGTGAAGGATTATAAGGTTTCTGTGGCATGAGTCCGGATTCCTCATGGCAATTAAGAAAATATACCATTAAATAAAACGGACATGAGTCTGTCATAAAGCAAGTTATGATGTAAATGATGCACTTCAGGCTATGTTCAGTAGTCTAAGCTGTCGTTCCAAAGACAAATGAGTTTAGTGTAATACATGAGCCGCTCTAACGGTAGGATTGTTCTCTCTGCTTGATTTTGGGGTATTTTGCAGGTTACTACGTCCCAAATGACGATGGTGAGTTCTACCAGTTTTGCTATGTCACACATAAGGGGGAGATCCGTGGGGCCAGCACTCCGTTCCAGTTCCGTGCCAGCAGCCCCACAGAGGAAGAACTGCTGACAATGGAGGATGAAGGAGGATCTGATATCCTGGTGGTCACCACCAAGGCCAGTTACCTGGAGGTGAGGACATTGTTTTCTTCCTGTTGCTCCTGAATTCAATATTTCTGGAACTATCGTTAAACTCGTCAGTTTTCACATGCCAGGATTGTCACTTTCGGTTCTTTTTTTCCCAGCAAAAGATGGAACAAATTCAACAGGAAAAGAAGGAGCTCTTGGAAAACCTGGACCTACTTCAGAAAGAGAGGGATGAACTGCTTGAAGAGAAGGATAGACTACAAAAAGAATGTGAGCAGGAGCAAGAGAGCAGTGCTCAGCTCAGGAAAGATGTGCAGGTGAGATGGGACACCGAGAAAAACATGTCACGAGTTTAAAAGAGGATTCGTTTTTTTTTTTTTTTTTTTACCTCATAATATTTTAGAAATATATTGGAAATTGAAATGTTTTTCACATTGTATTTAATGGGTAAAATAAAGGATGTTTTTATATGTATATATATATATGTATGTATGTATACAGAATTTTGTTCTCTCAAATATGATGTTAAAAAATATATATATATTTTAGATGTCTTAATTTACATCTAAGTTCACAGGCTGTCAGTACTCTCCTCAGACTCTTTCCATAAAATATAATTCAAATAATTTACAATAGACATGAGGATCATCAACATGAGGATCATCATTGCCATTTGTTGCTTTTAAGTGGCAATTTTCATAAAGTATAAATGTATCAGCTCTGAGGCAGAGCTGGTTTAAAGATGAAAACAAACACACCCATTTCTGGCTGTTCATTTTACGACCACACTTTTATATGTTGTTTTATGTGCTGCTAAAATAATTCTACAAATATTCTGCGCATGAAGTTATACTGCAGAAGAGTTGGAGACCTGCTTTCCCATTAGTCATGTTTGCAGATTCTCAGAGACCACAGAGTGGACAGTCCTTTCTGCAGCAGCTGGGAAGACAGCATGCTTATGACCGAGGGAATTTGTGTCTGTACACAGGAGCTGCAGCTGTCTGCCCACAGCCTGCAGGAGGAGAGAGAGGAGGTGAAGAGGAGAATGGAGGAGAGTACGGCACGACTGTTGCAGTTAGAGGAGGATCTGATCGGAGTCACACAGAAAGGCCTGCAGAAGGAGACTGAACTAGACTGGTGCGATATTGAAGCAGCCACAAACAGCCAATCAGAGAAGGCTTGATTATATTAACAAACTAGTGTTGTCATGATACCGACATTTCCATAGTCAATTCCGTAACCACAGCTGAAAACAGTGTACTGTTGGTCCAAAATCTCTGTTTAAAAAATATATACATATTCTACAGTTTCTTTAGCATATTCTAGATTCGTTCCGTGTGTGGCTGAATGATTGACAATGGCTCTGATTTGACAGCCTGAGGGATCGAGTGAAGAAGTTAACCCTGGAGAAAGAGGCTCTTGAGTGTCAGCTGAAGAATGAGAAAGATGAGAAGGAGCTCTATAAGGTAACGCCACTCACTCACGACCTCACAACTTTGATTTCACTGACTCAAGTGTATAATGGGTCTGAGATACACAGCTACATTCAAGTGTTGAAAAAACGGATTCTTTTACGTTTATTTTTGTCTTTTATATCTGATATATTTACTTATTTTAAGTGCATTTATCATTTTAGTTTTATGAATTAAAAAAATAATGAATATAATTAATTATAATAATATATTAAATTGTTTTGAATACTCGTGTGTGTGTGTGGAAACTTCATATTTGGACTTTTGATGAATAAAACTGACACATGCCCATTCCTAAATATAATTGCTTGGTATTTTGATACAATGCTTATATTCATATAAAATATATTTAATTTACCTTAAACCAACAAACAGACATTTCTGAAATGTTGTTTTGAAAAAAAAATGTATTTATCCATACAGAAGTGGAGTACAGACCCTCATTCTTCTTTTCCTAATTGCTCTGGCTTGCACTTTGAAATTCTCACTCTCCAATACTCACTTTGTCTCACCCTCTATCCCTACTTTCTCATGACGGTCACAGGAACTGGGCATTAACTGTGCGCTGTATCCACTGAAACACAGGCAGCCCTCACTTCACAGCAGATGCCAGAGGCAAAAACAGAGAAGGGTTGGAGCAGAGCAGAGTCGCTGCTCTCTTACTGCAGCGTTATAATTAGGTTTAGCTTGCATACTTCCTCACCGCGCGGAAATGCACCTCATTCTAGCAATTGTGTGGATAATTGGGAGCTCGTCCAGGATCTGTTACGCTGCCAGTTTTATGTGCCATGTGCCCAGGTTATTGCACAGCGGATGTGCAGAGAGAAACTCAAACAGTCTATTTGAATCAAGTATCTCTGTGTGTGTTTGGCACAGATTCACCTGAAGAACCGCGAGCTTGAGAACACTAAGCTGAGTGCAGAGCTGCAGATGCTGAAATCTGTGGATGTGAATAAGGAGAACACCATTGCTCAGTTGAAGGAGGAGCTCACTAGAGTCAAATCCTGCCTGGCAGAGAAAGAAAAACAGCACCGCCAGCTACTGGCTAATAGTTCACCTTCGGTACACACACCAGCGCTTTCACTTAAACTACATTTCATACATTCAGTGCTGCGGGAATGATTCTTAAAACCCAGAAATGAGTTACCATTTTTCCACGTCCCATTTCTTCATCCCAGAGTCATTTGCAGAAGATATACGGAAATGTGTGCACATTCGTGTTTGCTTGTATTCTTATGCGTGTTATTTTCGTCTTTGTCAGGGGGAAAGTAAGGCTCTCCGGGAGCAGCTCAGGCAGAAAGAGGAGCAGTTACAGGCAACCCAGCAGCAGGCAAATATGCTAAAAGCCGAGCTGCGTGACTCCTCCAATGCTCGTGACAAAAGCATGGCTGAATTATACCGTATCCGCCTGGAGGCCGAGTCTTTCAAAATGGGACAGATGGAGGCCCAGGCTGAGTGCAGCCGCCTGGAAAAGCAGCTGGAAGAGATGAAAAACTCAACCCAGCAGGAGGCGGTAAAGAGATGCACACCTGTATGACTTAGCATGTTTCTAAAAGGAAAAACTGACCAGGCCATGATGGCACTTACATTACTCCAGTATGCCTTAGTCACAAAACTGTGTACCACTTATGACGATGCAACTAAAGAATCTTATGAACAGTTCTCTCTTTGTCATCGTTTAACTACGAACCATTATTAACTAACTAATCACTCTTTCCCTCAGCAGTGTAAAGAGTCTGATGGGTTTGCTGTTGTTGAACTGCAGAGAGAAGTTGAAGATTTACGGCTCAGGCTGCAGATGGCTGCTGAACACTATAAAGACAAGTATAAGGAATGCCAGAGGCTCCAGAAACAAGTGGTCAGGCTCACTGAACAGCAAGAAGTGAGTAAACCCTCAGTTTGCCTGCAGAGTCTTGTGTTTTGAGTTTTTAGCTGTTTGTGAGTTTTTAGAGTTAGCCGACTATCGCGTTTTGTCTCAGGTGAAGAGAAGTCCAGGGTCTGAACTGGCCGCTGGTCCTTTATCTGCCAGTCCAGAGGCATCTGCACCAGGTAAGTTCAGACTAAGCAATACAAGCTACAACTTCAGAGTGTTTAGGACATCGCATGGACACGCTGTTGTGTTCTCTGGATTGCTTACAGGAAGCCCAGGTACTTCAGATGCTGTGCTAGATGCCATCATTCAGGGCAAGCTGAAAAGCGCAAGCAAGGATCCTGAAAAAAATGACAAATACAGGAAATGCAAACAGATGCTTAATGTGAGTACTTGCCTTTTGCTCTCCTGTCAATGACGTACTGGATCTGCTTGATATACTAGAGTAGGGGTGTAATGATCAATACATCGATCAGATGCCACACGTAAAAGAGCATGCACAGAGCGAAAACTGAATTAAGTTCTCTTCTGCTTTTTTGTGCTTGGATGAACAAATACAGACAAAATGACATCAAAACACACGCCTTGACAAATATCCTAGTAAACATAGTCGGTTATGTAAATGAGGTTATAAAAAAGTAAAGTAGATGGTTGTACTCAATATCATAAGATCGATAAATTGATCGACGTACTGTACTCCAGAAACAAACGTATCAACATCTCATCCTATAATTTCTTGAGGTATTGGTAAATATCATAACACTGGGTATGAGAATCATATCGTGACGAACCATCTGATTTACACCCCTGTAAGAGTACTTATCATATTCCTCCGCAGGAGGAGCGAGAACGCTGCAGCTTGATAACCGATGAGCTCACAAAGATGGAGGTGAAGCTAAGAGAGCAGAAGAAAACCAACGAGGGCCTGCGAATGCAGCTGGCTTCTGAGGAGGATCGCTACAAGGTCAGCATCGCCTTCATCAGAGTTTAAACTAAAACTTAATTCTGTACTGTACTAGAGGACATTTGGGATTAACAAGCTACTACGTTATACAAAAACACAGATAACATTAAGATGTGCTGCATGAATGAGTGACAATTAAAGACCGATGACAATCTGGTGACCACTGTTCATATTCCATCAGGTTATTGACTGTTGTGGGGCGAATTCTCATGGGTGAAGTCTGTTCGTTTCAATAGGGATCCATGCAATCAGAAATTTAATTTGAGGGTGAAAGGTTTCACCATGCAGACTTCACAACGAAGTTGTCAACGTGGATTCACTAAAATCATACATCGCTTCACTATTGACCCTAGACCATGAACCATTTTGCCTAATGACATTTTGCTAATGTGACTAACATTTTTAGGCTCACAGCAGTCCTTCCCCTTTCTGGAAAAGCTGGTAGATTTTTTGGTACACAAAAGCTGGTTTAGACTGCACCTCAAGACTGTTTAGTTTCTTGTAGCTATCATCATTCTAGCTAGCTTTAAAATCAACATGACCAAATATTCCGTGCACTCATTTTCATCAGTCGGATTGAATCCAAACAGATTTCAGATTCTGAAAGCTCTACTTATAATTACAGTATTGTTCAAAATAATAGCAGTACAATGTGACTAACCAGAATAATCAAGGTTTTTCGTATATTTTTTTATTGCTACGTGGCAAACAAGTTACCAGTAGGTTCAGTAGATTCTCAGAAAACAAATGAGACCCAGCATTCATGATATGCACGCTCTTAAGGCTGTGCAATTGGGCAATTAGTTGAATTAGTTGAAAGGGGTGTGTTCAAAAAAATAGCAGTGTGGCATTCAATCACTGAGGTCATCAATTTTGTGAAGAAACCGGTGTGAATCAGGTGGCCCCTATTTAAGGATGAAGCCAACACTTGTTGAACATGCATTTGAAAGCTGAGGAAAATGGGTCGTTCAAGACATTGTTCAGAAGAACAGCGTACTTTGATTAAAAAGTTGATTAGAGAGGGGAAAACCTATAAAGAGGTGCAAAAAATGATAGGCTGTTCAGCTAAAATGATCTCCAATGCCTTAAAATGGAGAGCAAAACCAGAGAGACGTGGAAGAAAACGGAAGACAACCATCAAAATGGATAGAAGAATAACCAGAATGGCAAAGGCTCAGCCAATGATCACCTCCAGGATGATCAAAGACAGTCTGGAGTTACCTGTAAGTACTGTGACAGTTAGAAGACGTCTGTGTGAAGCTAATCTATTTTCAAGAATCCCCCGCAAAGTCCCTCTGTTAAAAAAAAGGCATGTGAAGAAGAGGTTACAATTTGCCAAAGAACACATCAACTGGCCTAAAGAGAAATGGAGGAACATTTTGTGGACTGATGAGAGTAAAAGTGTTCTTTTTGGGTCCAAGGCCCACAGGCAGTTTGTGAGACGACCCCCAAACTCTGAATTCAAGCCACAGTACACAGTGAAGACAGTGAAGCATGGAGGTGCAAGCATCATGATATGGGCATGTTTCTCCTACTATGGTGTTGGGCCTATTTATCGCATACCAGGGATCATTGATCAGTTTGCATATGTTAAAATACTTGAAGAGGTCATGTTGCCCTATGCTGAAGAGGATATGCCCTTGAAATGGTTGTTTCAACAAGACAATGACCCAAAACACACTAGTAAACGGGCAAAGTCTTGGTTCCAAACCAACAAAATTAATGTTATGGAGTGGCCAGCCCAATCTCCAGACCTTAATCCAATTGAGAACTTGTGGGGTGATATCAAAAATGCTGTTTCTGAAGCAAAACCAAGAAATGTGAATGAATTGTGGAATGTTGTTAAAGAATCATGGAGTGGAATAACAGCTGAGAGGTGCCACAAGTTGGTTGACTCCATGCCACACAGATGTCAAGCAGTTTTAAAAAACTGTGGTCGTACAACTAAATATTAGTTTAGTGATTCACAGGATTGCTAAATCCCAGAAAAAATGTTTGTACAAAATAGTTTTGAGTTTGTACAGTCAAAGGTAGACACTGCTATTTTTTTGAACACACCCCTTTCAACTAATTGCCCAATTGCACAGCCTTAAGAGCGTGCATATCATGAATGCTGGGTCTTGTTTGTTTTCTGACAATCTACTGAACCTACTGGTAACTTGTTTGCCAAGTAGCAATAAAAAATATACTAAAAACCTTGATTATTCTGGTTAGTCACATTGTACTGCTATTATTTTGAACAATACTGTATATGTATCTTAAACAAAAAAGAAAGCTAACATATATGTCAGAAGAGGATTTTTTTTTTTAGCAAATAATTAGTTAATATTCTTCTCCACTGAACAGTTCTCAAGATGTGAGATGTAAATAAACATACGTTAAACTGTTTATGACCTTACACTGGTAAATGAAATTAGTTTAAGCAAAAACCTATCCACGGCACTAGATATTTGCCCATACCCCAATTTTGCCTGACATGTAAACACCTTATCCTGCGTTCCGTTGGCTAATGCACGTGTTGCAGGACAGTGTCCGTACGGCAGATTATTGGGGATTTAAATGCATCCAGCTATTCCATTTCGTGGTACGGGAGGAGGAAATATATCATAAAAGCTGACCCTTTCTTGACTCAAGAAAAAATATCCTCTCATCTCGTGCAGCCATACAGGACAAGTGGCATGTGACTGAATGAGTTTCCTGCTGCAGTCTTGCAATACTCTAGGGTTTTTAACACTTTAACATCACAACTCGAATAACAAATTGAACACTCATGCAATAGATGGATGCTTACATTTTGACATCACCACCGGGAAATTGATTTTTAATTGGATCATGAATTGAGAAATCAGCCATTGTTCTATAAAAAAACATCCTGTGAGTTTCATTTCAAGATCACGTTCATTAGACGAGTCGCATTCGATTGTCAACGCGAAATTGCGTAGCTTGTCAGTGTTCTTTTTTTTTTTTTTTTTTTAATGCCAGCTGTAATTTGAAATTCCTTACTCTCCAATAAAAGCACTTCAGCAGTTTATAAACGGAGTAAATGTCCCCTCAGTACATTTTCTATTATAGCACATAGCTAAAGTGACATTCAGCTGTGCCGTGTTTTTTTTCTCTCTGGTATGTTTCCACCAATATGACTCAGATCCGAGGGAAATGTGATCACAGATGAGCAGACCTTCAGATGTTCTGATAAGAGATCCAGGACGACCTCAGTACCGTTTTCTCCTCCACACTGTTTATGGCTGCACTGAGTCAAGCCCGATATCATTGCATTAGCACAAATACACTGACAGTGCTGGTTTATGAGCGTGTCACTGAGGAGACTGACTTTTACTGCTGTTTACATGAGACGTGGAGACAGTGGAGGAAGGACAGTTGGGAGTCCTGGGATCAAGACAGGATAATGCATCTGCTGGCTGCCTCTCTACACAGCAGGAGACAGAGCGAGGGACTCGGTTCTGTTTAAGTAGTAAGGTCATGTGCAGATCAGTGTAGTCTTCAGGCTAAGTTTATGGTTTCTCTGCTTGACTCATGTGGAGCCATGTAGAATCCATCTTGTGTTTAACATGGAGATATTATTATTTTTTGTTTCCTAGCAAATAAGTACTTAATTCAAATCCCAAGCATATCGGTTGCAATTATTTTATTTCATTATTTCATTATAACCTAACTCTGATTGGTCAGTCATATTGGTCATATTTTTATATAATAAAGTGTATTGATCTTTGAGTCAGATTACCATTTTATGCATTTATTATTTTTCTTGTGCAACTCAAGGTTTTTATTTTATTTTTATTTTTTTTGCAACTATCAGGATACTGAACAGTCAGCCAGTCATTATTGTATTATTATTTAAATTTAAAAATTTTTTTACAATTAAATGTAAATAATATTTCAATATTTATATATTATTTTATTTAATGACTAAAGCATTTTAAGCATTTAAGTAAATAGTATATTTTAGAATTTTTTGTAAAGTTATCCATTTTAACTGTTTGCAAAATATATTTTTTTTTCAAATTTACTTACGCACATATCACACTCAATCCCGATTAATATTAATCAGTTCAATAATATATTTTTTATATGAATATATCTGACTGTATATTATTTTGTAAATATTAACCAGTTATTCTCATTCAAGAGTCAAGTTGTTTCACTTTTCATTTTAAATCATGTTTTAAGCAGATCTTTGTTTTCTGATTCCAGAGCCAGGTGGCAGAGAAGGGCCGAGAACTCAAGGAGCTGAAGGACAGTCTTTTTGCGTTGACCAAAGAAAAAGAGAAGCTAGAGAGGGTGCGTGCTTTCGTGTTCATTTTCCACAGGCCTCTGCCATTCTACAAATGCAGCTGTTTTCCTCGCTTGTTGTTTTATTCTCAGGATCTGGTTTGGGTTTAACACATCTCTCTAATCGGGCCAGCAGTCCTTATTTTCCATTCAATTACCCTGGACCACAGAGAGGGACGCTTAGTCGAGGTACAACACAAAACTCGACGCTCAAGAAGCAAAATGGCCCAATTTGAGGTTCAGACTAAATGAAATTGGCGCCTGCCGAAGACTTCAATAAAAGGCAGAGCCCTGCCTCCCTTTGAACAGGCTGAGGAGTTTTAATGGAGGGAATAATTAAACTGTTTGTGCGAGGGTGGCAAGTTACTCTACTCTGCTGTGGCGAGTGATGTATTGTCTGGACGCAAAGATCGAGGGAAGGATGAAGACGAGGATGAAAAAACCGAACCTGACTGTATTGTCAGTACATCACGGGTGGCCTTTGGGCCAATTTCACCCCGTTTAGCTTGCAATGGGCATTTTTACATTTAGGTTTCGATTGAAATGTGTGGATGGGGTAATTAGCTATTGATTTCAGCAGCCGTTCTTGAAGAAACCTAATGTATTTCCTGTGCCCTTATCAGGAGTTGCAAAGGAGTGTCAGCAGGGAAGAAGAACATGAAAACAAAGATGGCAGTGTGGATGTGCAGGCAGTTTTCTTGCAGTACGCGATGCCGTACCCTCAAGACGACCCATCTCCTCTGCTGGTGCCCCAGCGCCCCGCTGATCTCATGTTTGGGAACCCGTACTCCTCTACTGATTCAAGGGGTATCTATGCTGTCAATTCACCATTCATTTCAACTGTTCCTTCTAAATGTGGAATGAATAGTTTGTGTCTAATACTATCACAGACAAAATTTTGACTTAAGGCTCCAAACACTTTTTAGGTTACTGTGCATGTATTCCTTGATTGCTCCTATAAATCTAGGTATTAAGTCATTAAAGGGTTTCCTTTCCTCACAGATGGAGCCGATGGAGAGTTCTCTGATGACCAGATGCCCCGACTGCCCCCAG
This sequence comes from Carassius auratus, assembly GCF_003368295.1. Classification (NCBI taxonomy): domain Eukaryota; kingdom Metazoa; phylum Chordata; class Actinopteri; order Cypriniformes; family Cyprinidae; genus Carassius; species Carassius auratus. Next base: position 14,565,045 of record NC_039283.1, read on the forward strand.
TTGGGCCTCCATCCTGGGACAGCAATGTAGTGTGCATACAGCCCACCCGAAACCTCAGCCGCCCCGACGGACTGGAGGAACCAGAGGAGCCGCAGAGCACTGTGAGTTCAAGACGGCTACCTCCACGATCAGCTGTTAGAAGTGATATAGAGGTGGGATTAAGGTTTTAATCAAGTCAGAACTGCAGATGGACCGTCTTTCTTTTATCTGACCTTCTCTCTCTGCTGTGCTGGCCTCCGGCAGGGCTTAGCTAAGCTGGCATTATTAAAGCCCCGCTAACCCAGAGCAGAGTCGTTAAGGAAGTGCTCACGCTCACATCCAATAGAGCTCATTAGCCTCGTCTGGATAACTGTGGATTTACCAAACTAAACATGGAAGAGCTTGCCAGTTTGTGTAAAACAGTTACTCTTCATCGTAAGTGGCCTGTTCGCATCATGTTTGATGTGACTGAAGTATACACAAAGAATTGTATGTACCAGAAGTATGATTGCAAATTTGCAAGTCGTTCTCTAAAAAGTTATACCTGAATGAATTTAAACTTTTTTTTTTTTTCTGACTATATACATATAGCTAAATTTGCTAAAACATGAAATATACAACAGAGCACACTGTGCTGAGTGTTGAAACCCATAATGCAGTGCTCTCAACTTGTATTTCCAGTTCAAGATGAGTCGAATGAACCTTAAGTAAGATCAACCACAAAAATGAATCTCTTACTAAAATGAATAGTTCACCAAAAGAAATGAAAATTCTATCATTTACTCAACCTCATGTTATTCCAAGTCTGAATGGAGTACTTGAGTTTCAAATGTTTTGTATGCAGGGTTAATGTGCAAAATACCATATTTTTCTGAATGTAAGTCACACCTGAGTATAAGTCGCATCAGTCCAAAAATACCTCATGATGAGGAAAAAAAACATATATAAGTCGCACTGGACTATAAGTCGCATTTATTTAGAACTAAGAATCAAGAGAAAACATTACCGTCTATGTAGCTTACATAATTGCATAGGTTTATCATTTTTTGCGGTATTAATCATTCACGGTGAACAGGTTTTTAGGTGGTTTTTGCAGACAGGAAATGTTTTTTTTTCTTCTCTCCCCAGCAAACCAATGATCAGCCTCCAGCCGCTGACCCTGCAGAGTTCCTCAATGATGGACAGATGCCATTCTGCTTTGAAGCCAGGTAAGAACACACACATACAAGAACCTCGCGGCTGTTACCTATCATGTGTTTGAGCTTCGTTGTGGTGCGAGTATGTGCATTAGCTCAACGGCCCACCCACATCGCCTTCACACAGATGCTGTTTTACTTGCCTTTACTCTCCTGTTGTTCCAGCACTGGCTCATTCACACCTTACCACACTTTATAGACACGTTCGGTCTTTATTTTTTTCTATTTCTCATACAGTTTAATCTCTCTGTCTCACAGTGGAGAGCAGAAGCGATGTCCGCTGTGTGAAGTGATCTTCCCTCCTCATTACGACCAGTCGAAGTTTGAGGAGCACGTGGAGAGCCACTGGAAGATCTGCCCCATGTGCAGCGAGCAGTTCCCTCTCGATTGCGACCAGCAGCTCTTCGAGAAGCACGTTCTCACCCACTTCGACAGTAACATGCTCAACTTGTAGTCCAGAAAAAGAGTACTTGCCTCCACTTCACATTTGTGTTACAGCTAACAGCCACTTAGCATGTTTAGCTTAGAGCGTTCATCTGTAGAGCACTGATTCTTTATTTAATTAACACAATCAAGGCAAGTCTGGATACTGTTAATGAATTCCTAATGACTGAATGATGGATTTGGATGACCTTTTAGGCTCTTTAGTTAAGTCCATTTTAATTGGGGATCACTTCTGTCAATAGGACTGTTTATTCTAGTTCACTTTAACGCTTCTTATATCAAAGTTAGTGCTTGAGAATACTTAAGAACACTGAGCAAACCATCCCCGGGTTCTGAGTCAGGTATCGTCTACTATAGTCTGTTTCTGTCAGGCCATGTATGTGACCAGCTAAGAGGGGGATTCTATATTCTAAAATGATTTGAGAATAAGCCTTTGAAGGTAAACCTTGATAATCAAGTCATTTGAGTTAGTGTTTTTCCTTTATCTATTTAAATCACTTATTTTAATTGAGTTGCATGCTCACGTTTCCTGTGCACTAAAAATCACAAACCTTTTTTCTTTTTTCTTCATTTCTTTAGTTAAATACTGTCTCTTTTTGTGTGAGTGTGTCTTATATACTTGATCTAAACCAATAAAGATTTCACTGAAGCAATATTTATGCTGGTCATACTGGTAATGTGGAGTTTATCGAATTAAAGTTTTAGAACTTTGGCTATATAGCGAATACTAAATGGGTGTAAATATATAACTTCTCTCTATTCTTAAACCAAAACCGACCATAAATCCACAATAAAAAGGCAAAAAATTAAAACATATCAGAGCCCATTTTAATATTTAAAATGTAACCAGGTTTACATTTATGAAGCAGCTTTTTTTTTCTTCTTTTTTTTTTCAGTTTTGTTGCAGAAAATGTCACCAGTTCCAAAACAACCCCTGGTGCCTGACTTCTTTACACGTTGGAACATTGTTGTCCAGAAACTTAAGAAAATATCATTTAAAGCACTCACATCAAGACAATACATTAAGTACACAATATATCAAATACTTCCCTCTGTACTGGCAGTGTAATACTGTTACAATGTTGCATCTAAACCGATACTGCAATTCCAACAACATTAACGTCCATGCAGTGATGTCATAATGAGTGATTGGCAGGCCCTGCTCTGGCTGGGATCTCTGGAGGGTCTAGCCACGGTTCATTTATACCACCCACAAGTCCCTCTCTGATTCAAGGTACGAGTCCATACAAGAAGATCTTTGGGTTGGTTGTAACTTTACATCACCCCAGTGACAGGTTAGGGGTATAAAAGTCACATGGCCACACCAGAGACAAGCCAGAATCGGGATGAATTCACAATCTGAATCACTTGGCTACACATAAACTATACTGGAATGCTGTGGTGTCCCACAATTCAAGGCAACCAGTTTCAATAATCTCACATCTTAACAAGCACACTGGAGGTAAAGCGAAAGAATGAATTCCCTTAGCTAGAGAAAAAAAAGAAAAGAAAAAGAACCTCAGAAACGGAGACCTCCAAAGCGCCGTATTAGTCCTTTTGAATTCCGCAGCTGATTTGCAGAAAACGTTCCGCAATTTGTTGGCAATACAAAATTCCCTAAACATGTTGGCAAATGGTCTCTACAAAGTGCTTTGGGTTCTTCACCAGATCGCTGCGGAGTTCTAGATCGCTCTAGAACAGTCCGGCCACAGCGGATCTGGGAAGAGTGTAACAGCCTACTCTAAAATACTATCAGACAGGATTATAGTTCTCAAATGCTGGCGATTTGTCACCTGAGAGTCATTTGGTGCTGTAACTCATAACTTTTCTGAGAGTAACGGAGAAGGTGAAAGCACTACCAAAAACCTGCACATCCATAAATCAATCCATATCGTCATCTCTGAAGTTCAGCTGAAAATATATAAAGGAATAAAGTATAGAATTTAAAATCTGACTATGCAACGTATAGAATATAGTTATATACACAATCTTTAGCTATGAATGTTGCTTATATGGGGTAGATATATATTACAAACATTCAGACGTTTCAAGCCTTTCCTATTTTCCGTTTTTCTCACACAGAGACTCGTGTTCACGCCGAATCCTTAAGCTTTAACTTCTGTTCGGCGTCAGGCTGGTTATCTAGTCACGATTCTCTCCTTTCCAAACATACCGTCAGTCTTTTACAATAAGCACCTAGCATCAAACAAACAAAAAAAAAAAATGTAAAGAGGAAGCAAATGTGCAAAAATACAAAACCGTTAAGATACAAATGAGCCAAAGAACAAAACAAAGAGAACAAAAAAAAGACAGAATGAAAACACGCGATTCAAAATGTAGTGTTTTGATTGAACGGTAGAATCGGATCCTCCTCATGGAGGTACGGAATGACACAGGGATTCAGGGGGTCTTCCTTGAGGAAGAGGAATATAAAAAGATTAAAGTTTCCTCCTCATGAGGAGTGGAGGGAAAGGGAGGAGAAGGAGTCTTACTCTTGAAAGAGCAAAATAGAGAGAAAGACAAATCGTCCTTCAGATACACTGTCCAAAAAATGGAGGACAAGTTGTGTCAAAGTTAATGGTCAGCCACAGCTGCTGGTGCGGATGGATGCCGAGGTGTTCTGTTTGTTCTGTATATACATGTGTTGGAGTGTGTGTGTGTGTGTGTGTGTGTGTGTGTGTGTGTGTGACTGTCGAGGAGGAAGTTGGCACTCTTTACTGCTGCATCTTGCGGATGATGTCGGCAGAGACGGGCGGGTGGAAGTTGATGGTGTGGTGTCGAAGCCCCTGAGAGCTTTTGTAGCTTTTACCACACCGGCACTTGAAGGGCTTCCGAACGCGGATCTGAGTGCGGTGGCCGTTCTTGGCGTGGTACTTAATACCATTCACATTCTGCAAATGAGAAAAATAAGAGAATTTCATCATTCAGGTTAGACAATAACTGACTAGACTAGAGAAAAAATTCAATGCATTGTGATTTATATTAAATAAAATGTAATTAAATTTATGCATTTAGCAGACACAACTTACAAAGCGACTTACAGTGCATTCAGGCTAACAATTTTTACCTATCATGTGTTCCCTGGGAATCGAACCCACAACCCTGCGCTTGTTAACGCAGTGCTCTACCACTTGAGCTACAGGAACACTACACATGTATGTATATGTACACACACACATACACGCATATATATATAATTTTGAAGTGTTGATTCAAAACTAATGTATTGAAATTTATAAAAATGTCATTAATGGATTCTGAGGAGCCCGTTTGGAATTACTAATGAAATAAATATGTATCATACACATAAAAATATGTATGATATAAAAATACATATTCAAAGGTCTGTGGTCAGCAAGATTTATGCAATTTTGTAATACTTTAAATTGATCAAACATAACAGGCAAGACATTAAAGATGCTACAAACTATTTCTATTTCAAATAACTATTACTCCTATTTATCAAGAAATTTTAAAAGATATGTATCATGGTTTCCACACAAAGTTTAACTAGCACAGCGTTTGTTATTATTGGAGTTATTGTGCAACAATGATAAGAAATACATATGTTTCTCGAGCAGCAACTCGGCAGATCATCAGAATGATTTCTGAAGAATCATGTGACACTGAAGACTGGAGTAATGATGCTGAAAATACAGCTTTGCATCACACAAATAAATTACATTTGAAAATATATTCGAATAGAAAACCCTTCTTTTAAATTGGGATAATATTTCACAATGTTATAGGATTTCTGTATTTTTTTGTTAAACAATATAATAAGAGACTACTTTCAAAGTAGGCAAACATCATGCGGTTACAGTCTAATCAGAAAGTGGAAAGACTGCACATTAAAAGTTCTTTCAGCCAATGGAATCATTCTGTCATCTAGACAGACTCAGTTCAGCACAGACGGGGCAACTGCAGCTTACACCGTGCAAACACACGTCCCACAAGTGTTTAATTCTGTACTGACATCGTAACATATCATTTATCAATAATCTGAAGGCAAACAAAATGATCTGAGAGTAAAAAAGCACTGTAATCATTCCAGACACAATAACTCATCCAGAGCTGTGTGTAAACCATCAGCTGCTTGTCTGCAGTGGAGACCAGGCACCGACTGAACCCAAATAAACCCAAATCAGAGCCACATCTAACAGGACATGCAAAGACACTCTCATGGCTGTCATCATCCATTTCCTGTTCCTCTTACTGAATGCAGCTCTCGCAGGCTGCACGTCATTTATCTCAGCTGCCAGAACTAGACAGCTGTGGAAAATCTCATAAAACGCACAGTGGCCTGCATGTATGCTTTTAAAATATATGTCAAGCCTCCAGTCCCGTCCTCATTACAGCTCTTAGTGTTAGTAAAGAGCCCAGCATTCACTGTTTGATCATATCTGTGCCACTGCTGATTGCTATTGTTTATGGAATCACAGGAAATGAAAACCCAGCTTTAAATAATGCTGGTAATAGATTTGAAGTCCGTAAGAAATTATTTTATTATTTACAGTGCATATACACTACTATTCACATGCTTGGGGCATTAAGTGTGAACTGTCCATTTATCATACAATCCTGAAAAAAATACATTGTTTCCATAAGAAAGATTAAGCTGTTTCAGCATTGATAGCAGTGAGAAAAGTTTCTTAGTAATCTGCATATTCGAATGATTTCTGAAGGATCATGCGACACTGCAGACTAGTAATGACTGCTGAAAAAATAAAAATCACATGAATAAATGCCATTTTAAAACCTATTAAAATACAAAACTGTTATTTTTAAATTCTAATAATATTTTACAATATTACTGTATTTGTGATTAAATAAAAAAAGAGATTCTTATCAACCCCAAACTTTTTAACAATATTTGTAACTGAAATAATTTAAGGCATATCTGAAATAAAATGTGTTCATTAAAATCTGTGAAAATTAGATGCTTTTGCATGTTTTTCATGCAATCAGGATGTCTCCAATTTTTTTTTTTTTTTTTTATCAAACCAACAAAAGTAGATATTTTCAGCCGTTTTACCTTGTATCTCTTTTTGCAGCCAGGCACGGGACATGCAAACGGTTTCTCATCCCCTCCGTTCATGCACATGGAGCTGAGGATGGATTCAGAGCTAATGGCACTTTCGGTGGTCCACGACTCGTCGCTGTCAGACTCTTCGTATTCTGCTTCCTCCTCGTCATACTCGCTGCCTGAGAGTACACAGCAAATCATCGTTTACTAAAGAATCGTGTTATGCCGCATGAAACCAGATATTGAAGCACTACTCCGCCAAACAGCGTTTCCCATCAGACACCGCAACAAACAAAAGCTTTAAGGAGAACTGGTACAGCTGTCTTTCTCACAGTACCCACAGTGCCCAGTGTGCGTTTGCATTTTATGAGAAAGAATCTGGAAGGTCTAAGGGGTTAATGCACAGTAATAGTATGATACCATTTGGAGACTATTTAGTTTGGGTTCCAAACCCACAAAAATAAAATGCTTAAAACATTTAATCGTGGGAGAGAGAGTGCATTTTGCTCTGGAGAAGCCCATGGGAAGCCCATCTTATTTGATTATCCATTACATCAGACTATCAAAGCAGCAATGCAGGTTTAATGGAGCTGTTAGACCAACCCTCTTCTTTCTAGGAAACATGACAGAGGTGCACGTGTGTGTTTGGATGGAATACCTGTGGGGGTGCTGCTCCTGAATGAAGATGAGGGTGTGATGGGTGGGGTCACGGGCGGGGTCAGGTTGCCACTGTTGTGGCGAGGGGGCGTGGCCACGCTGTTGCGGGAAAAACTGCCCATCAGTGAGAGAGACAGCTTCGGCTGAACTTTCTTCTTCAGAGTCTCGTGCTCCCGCCGCGCTGCATCCGTCATAAACCTAGACAGGGAAGCAAACTTTATTAGATGAAGTTATAGCGAACACAAAACAAAGACCTGTTGCTTACTGGGCAGCCCAAACATGAAAAGTAACAGTCGTAAATCAAAATACTTTAATCCAGCCGAACAAACAGTACATTTGCCGTCGCCCTTTCTGCGCAATTAATTTCCACGGCTTTTCTAGCTGGTTGTGATTACTGGATAATGATTGAAAACGACAGCTTTCCAGCCAATTAAATTTACCCACTGCAAAAACCTACGTGATGTTTCTGGGGGAAAATAGAAGTAAATAAAAAAATTAAGTCCATGAAGAACCAAGAGTCTATCTATCTGTTACAATTCAGCTGCTTCAGGAGTCTAATCTACCTTACAACAATGCATTCACTCTAACTTCTTTTGTTGCATTATAAAACTGGCAGTAAATGTATGTAATAAGGTATAAATGTTCACACAGACATTATTAAAGCTGGTGTGAAATTAACAGATTACCAGCAAAGCCACATAAAGCAACAATAGATGGACACGAGTGACTCCTCCTTGTTATGCAACTATTTCCACCACCTCTCGGCCTATTAAAGCTGTTTAACACTGGAACTGCTTCTGTCTCAAAGCTCGGAGTATTCCTACACAAACCACATTCAACAGAGTGAAACTGAGGGTATATGAAGACCTGGGTGCTGGTTTGAAGTTCATTTCAGCTTCATAAACTGACCAGATCCCTTATAAGATGACCACACGTGACCATTATTCACAAACAACAGAATCCTGTTAAGGAAAATGCTGGATGCTCTCACATTCGGTTTTGTCATTTGGTTACTTTTGTACAGTTTTAAGGGTGAAAAACCTAAAGTCTAATAATCACCTGATTAATTACTATTTTGCTATATACATAGCCAGCAGGTTTATAGATTTTTTTATTTTGACTGTGATTTTGTAATATTTTACATATATATTTTAAAGATACAGTACTGTGCAAATTACTGTAATTTCCTACCATCAAATAATTTTTGCGGAAAATGAAAATATTTTTATTACATAAATAAATAAACATACACACACACAGACACAGAAACACACATAAATATATATTAATTTAATTTTATTGTATTGTGTACATTGATCACCCAGATCTCTGTCTCTACACATGCAATCAATAATAATAATAATAATAAAAAACATTTGTACATAATAGCATGAAATTCATTTATTATGCCATAAGATCTAAAGGCTCATGTACCTGTTAATGTAGCTGAGGGCGACATAAGTGGGCTGCTGCAGTTCCTGTTTCTCCAACACGCGAGGATCTGTATCTAAACAAAACAGAGAGATGAATAAATCACTAGACTGACAAAGACGCCACAAAAGAACAACCAAGAGCACTGCGTTGCCTAAGCAACATTCACAAAAAGCATATATAAAAGTCTTCGGGTGTCCCAGAGAGTCATCCTGGGACATCCGAATCAGTGAGCTTGAAGCTTACGAGTCATTGCCAGAGTGAAGCTATTACTCACTTTATTGTTAAAGTCACTGACTTTCAAACTCAATACTAGATTCTGCCACACAACATGTCCACAATCACTTGCAGATGGCATCTAACTCCATTTTTTTTTTCATTAAACTCTACTTAGTGGCAGAATAAATCTGCATGGGAGAGAGACTGGACTGATCTATGGAGAGTGTATCCAATGGCCGTTTGGTAAAACTTAACACAGCCATTTGGTTAGTGTCACCCCACACCAAACTCTCTGCCTTTCCTCTCAGATGTGCTCATTTTCTGCACTCCTCTCAGGGCCACCCAGATCACCCGCCTGCACGCCATGCCAAAAATGGTTTTATATCTGGTTTTTAGTTGTGCATATTAAAGAGTCGGCTTTAGAAATAAAGATATCTGGGGTTTTAGGGCTGTTTTGTCAAAACTGTCACTGTCACGAAGCTGCAGCACTGTGGATACGCTGCCACCTTGTGGCGAATCTGTATATATTTCAACATTCTTTCACTAAACTATAGACATCAAACATCCCAGTTTAAGTTAGCTCGCTCACTTACTGTTATTTTAAGATCCATTCGAACACAAACTGGCTAAAATGTCTCTAAACTGCATTTGATTGCCTGCGAGCGCAAAACCCCGCGTGACTGTGACGTGCCTCCTGTGGCCGGCGGTGCCCGCATACCAGCGGCTCTGCCAGGGACAGGGTAATGGCTTTCAGATGCCTGTCTCTCCGGGCATTCTCCAACACCATTAACACAAGCACTGCCAAAACACAGTTTCATTTAATGAGCCTTCCGCGCACCCCACTGCGATGCATCTCAAAGCCTCTTTTTATGCCTCTGCTGTGACTGTGAGTAAACATTTCTTTATGCCCCGTTTAACCCGAGAAATATTTGTCTCAGTTTGCACGTCCAATTTTCGTTATGCAGTTTGTCTGTTCAGAATGAACGGGCTGAATGAACATGCAGTTTCAGTCTCGGACAGTAGGTGGCATTTGATATTTGCGCATCAGGATGCTGACCCTTTTTAATGTGCATAACTTTCTATGTCTGACACCTACTTGTCAAAGAGAGAAGAAACAGAGGCAAACTGCATTTACATTAAATCTTTGTATTTACTCTTACTCTGATATTCATTGTTGAGAAAAACAGTATGAGAGTGCCTCCAAATCCGTGCAACTGTTTAAAAAAACAGTTAAGTTGCATTGACAGCATGCAAATGTTTGTGTTGGTCTGAAAAGATGCATTCAGGGGTGGTCCCACTGTACTTTTCTTTCTGTTGACTACTATTATGCATGCGAGAAGAGGGAGAGCGGAAACGCAAGCTCATGCAAAGTTTTGCACTCCTTCCGAAATCGAATGCTTGCCTACTATATAAGAAAAATCTGTACGCTAAAGGAGTACCATGTCCAAATTCACAGCATTTCGAAAACCAGTAGGTGAAAAATACCTTGATAACATACTATTTCTGCCCTGATTCTGAAGTGCACAGTTGATGGACACTTTACTATTCCATTGCTAAGTAAAAAGATAAATAAAATACCATATCTTCCGGACTATAAGCTGCACTTTTTTTTCATAGTTTGGCTGGTCCTGCAACTTATAGTCAGGCACGACTTATTTATCAAAATTAATTTGACATGAACCTAGAGAAATGAACCAAGAGAAATGAACCAATGGAAAACATTACCGTCTCCAGCCGCCAGAGGGCGCTCTATATTTGGACTGATGCGACTTACACTCAGGTGCGACTTATAGTCCGAAAAATGCGGTAATTAAAATGTAGCAGTCCACTCACAATTTCCTACAAATTAGTTTGATGTGAATCATGAGAAAGCATTTGATTTTTAGAGTAAAAGTAACCATGAAGCTTCACCCCTAAACATGCCTATCATAGAGCATAAGCTACGAAAATATACAAATGAGACCCGTATGATTTGGACTGCACAGATGCTTCACCAGCAATGGCATTATATGGTTTGGTTTCAGTTGCCATCTGAACAACAGGCTTCTTGAAGGGCAGGTAGGATGAATGCGTGTCGTTCCGCATCGGTTCACAGTTTAAAGCTTTCAGCTCTGCCTGCGCCTCAGCTAAAGTGTTTCATTAGCACTGATTTAACTACTGCGAGAAAGACCCCACACCTTTCCTGCCAGACACATACACACACAAAGATGCATTAGGCACTGTGCTGTACCTGTGCCAAGAAAAAGGTGTTTTGTATGTGTGCGTATGACCCGTGTAGGGGAAAAGCCCCTGAAGAGGAGAAACAAGAAGAGCTGCATACAGTCACACACACATCGATCAATCCGCACACACACTCCGTAAATCACACATAGGATTGCCCAGGCTCCTTAGGGCCTGAAGTCACTAACGGGCCCCAGAGCTGCTGCCAACCAGGACCCCACTACAGGAAGAGGTGGTCCACAAGTACACAAACAGGTGGTCTACCACGGTGGTCTCTCTCTTACAGACATAGGTGCACTATTTCACCGCTGCTCAAGACCCAGAGGAGTTTGAAGAGATCAGAGTAAGAGAATATCTTAATAATCATCTTAATCCACATTTTAATGAAAGGGATAGGTCACCCAAAAATGAAAATTCAATAATTTAATCATCATCATATTGTTCCAAATTTACTGTACGGCTACTTTCTTTTGTCACACAAAAAATAAGATATTTTGGTTCCAATTCTAAATACAAATACCTTCTTTTTTGTTTCACTGAAGAAAGAAAGTCAAACAAATTCGACAATGTTGTATTACATATCTGCATTATATATATCAGTATTACATTATGGACATTGGTCACCTTGCTCTCTAGATTCAGGTATTGGCCATTAAAAACATATCATTCAACAATTAAAAAATTATATATATTACCAAGAAAATATGTATTTTGAATATGACAAGTAGTGCGATTTATTCTGCCTGATAAAAATGAGCTTATGATAATTTTCATGTTGTGGCTGATAACCGAAATAGACTATTAAAATTAAAATGATCTACTATTTTATTTAAATAATACTAATAAAAAATAATAATTACACTTTATAATTTTCAGTAGTAACATGGGTTTTCTTTTTGAGATCTACTTTCATTAAATAGGTGATTTTAAAGATGAACATTAAGTGAATGTTAAATGCCAGGAAAGGCCATTTAAATGTAAGAAAAATAAGCATGCAACATTAAATTTCCAATACTGACCAATAAATGTTAAAGTATCAGTGCATAACTGATAAGGTACCTATATATCATGCATCCACAGTGTTATTTAGTGTATAAAACTTTTGCCGAAACTTGCCATTCTTGAAGTAATGTAGTGAATGTGTGTTTGTGTAGTCTTGCACTGGCTGCATATTTCAGGCCGGCTGGAGATCCAGACATTAGTGGATTCTCCACACATGCACTGTTTTTTTCCCCAACCCTTTTTACCAGACACATTAGGAGAAAAAAAAAAAATCTCCAGCTACATTTATTCCTCCAAGCATTATGGGAAACCATGTTGGTGAAATTGTGATATATTCACACCAGGCAGAGTGGTTGCATCCTATGTGACTAGGAGAGAATAAGTCACGTTTAATTACATCAGCAAAAACCCTCCCAGATCTAAACCGCACTAGTAGCTGCTGCTGTGTAGCCTCTTGTCATTCAGAAGATTCAACATTTAGCTGCTCCTTTGAGCATGGGTGGTCGTGCACAAGTGAACATCACAACACACACATCCAAAACAAACACACATACACTTTCTAAATCAGCGGCGGCCCCCTGCCACGGTTAGATCAGCTCTTCCTGTCATTAGCTGGCCTGCGCTGGGTTTGGATGGAAGGCTGGAAGGGAACAGGGGTGTTGGTTTGAGGTAATTAGGTCCACCAGGTGCAGCTCTGGGGGCAGCAGTCACTGCTCAAATTTATTATTTCCGTTGAGATTTTTTTTTTCCTGGCCATTCCAGGAGCCCTCAGTGTGGTGAAGCTCAGAGGTTCATTGTTCAGAGGCCTGCAGATCACCCCTGTAGAGCTGACATCTTGACAGCAGAAGACCTCTGCAGGGTCATTATAGTTTACTAAAACCATAAAAAAAAAAAAAAAAAATGTTAATGGAACTAAATTATAAAAAATGTACTTTATTCTTATGTTTAATAAAGTACTAAAATAACCAACTAAATAAACATGAATAAAATCTAAGTAGACCAAAAAAAAAAAAAGACTAAAATTTGACCTAAAAAAAAAAAAATCTGGACCTCTGTCCAATACGGTGGAGCTAAATCTTTTAAAAGCCAGATGTTTTCGAAAGATGAGGCTTTTCATTACATTAATTTGATGTAAGTGTATGTAAAAAAAAAACAAAAAACTCCAAAGTCTCCAAACACCGGCAGGATAACACTGTAGTCTCAAACTAAAATAATTACCCAACAATGTTACCCGTTCAACTCCCTAAATCATCTCAACATCATATTAACACTTTTAATGTGAAACCCTTGGAGGCCACAGCCTGGCAGTTTTAAATTCACAATTTTAAGAGCTGGAAGTCGAAAAAGAATCGCATAAATTGTCACATCCAGCAAGAGTCTCGGAGGGATCTTTATGAGGAGGACACGTTGCTTACAGAACCCACATGGCACAAGTACGAACAGTAAAAGGTTCCCTTGCATTTACACTGTTGCCATCGATATATATAACAATCAAACCCTAGAGAGCATTTTAACCACAAACTAGGATTTGCTTGAAGACGGAGGAAAATTCAAAGGTGATAAAATATTACAACCTTAAACTTCACGAGCTCATTTGCTGTGAGCAATGAGGCCTATCGGCAACATTTCTCCACCCGACCTCGCAAATCTCCGCTCAGCTCTTCTGGTAGCATGCCATCGCCCCCTACTGGTCACAAGAACACACATCAATGTACCCATCTCACCCGTTAGAGTTAGAATGTGAGCTTTGTTTGGCCGGGTGTTAATTAAAGCAGAGAATGTCTTTAGCAGCAGGCCCCCAGATGAAGAGGAAGAGAGGCCAAAATCCACCATCCCACTTTGTAATTAGGCTTGCTCCAGGCCTATGTGGGGCCATGCCAGATTTCACACCTCGCCAGGAGCAGGACTGTGGGTGAGGGAGGGCTTCCATGGGACACTAATTGCCTCATTACTGCAGAATAAGTCACTTTAGCCACACTCTCCTTCAGCTAACACCCCGGACACATGCGAGACGTGCGATCAGAGAGCAGAAGTGGTATTACAACAAGCTCCGCTCAGGTCAGATGCCTGGAATTGATCAACCTCCATCTCATCCGATCAGTGAATGGGGCACCACGGTGTGTTGACACATTTAGTTTAGATGTAAACATGAAGACCCAGAGGGGAATTTAACCTGGTACATAAATCCTACAGTGAAAATAAGCTAAACAAAGGCAGGCAAGCTAAATGCTATCAGTTTTCCGAATGTCAGGTTTAGGAGTACTGAGCGGAACGGCAGTGTTTTTCTAGGTCATTTTATTTTGTTCGAGTGGGGCTCTCGTGTGTTCCCATTGTGGCAACTCAGCCTCCATTTGACTTGGTAAAACGATCCTCTGCTCAAACATTCAGTCACGGCAATACTACAGCAAACCGCAACAACAACCAAAAAAATCTAATCAGCCACAGCGGTATTTAAAGGGCCATGCAGCAATTTATTGCTAATTAAAAAAAATTATACACTTTAAGCAAGGAATGAACACGTCTTGAGAAATATCCATAAAATGTTGTCCCCTCACATTTAGGATACATTGTTTTCTTTAAAATATTTTTTTTTCTACACCCCCAGTGTAATAACATGACCAGCCATTTCAAACAACTGAACTGACAGAGTACTTATAATAGCGCTATATGAATTACATATTTTTAGTTTTACTTTCAGAAAAACCAAAATCCAACAACACGCATTGTTAAATGAATGATTGAATCCAAGGAACAAAAAACAACAACAACCCTGCTGTAAACTAATGTCACATGGACTACTTTGAAGATATTTTTATTACCTTTCTGGACATGGACAGTATACTGTACATACATTTTCAATGGAGGGACTGAGAGCTCTCTGACTAAATCTAAAATATCTTAAACTGTGTCCCGAAGATGAACGGAGGTCTAACTGGTTTGGAACGACATGAGGGTGAGTTATTAATGACATTATTTTCATTTTTGGCTGAACTATCCCTTTAACAGTTTGCAAACTGAATTCATCCTGTCCAATAGGTGTCAGTATAAAGTCCAAGATTACATAAGGATACATCTATACTTTCTATATATTTCTTTAAAGAATAATTATCAGATAAAACAATGTCAGTAGACAAGATTTGTCATAATCGTTGGATTTGAACCTGCTTTGTTGCCTTTACCTCAGTAAGCTGCTTGCAAAGAAAATTATTTTAATATGGTAAATATGAGTTAACGATAGCGTTTATAACTAGAATTAAAAGTTAGTGAACTAACTTTGATGTTGGCTTGGCCATCTTGGCCATGGGGCAAGAGCCACAGTACTTGTGTGCCCAACATTCTTGAGTTGTCCCGCTGCAAAAAAATAAATAAAAAAATACACCTGCAACAGTGTTTTTCCATGGTCCCTTGCTGTTTTCTTTTTTAATAAAAAGCCTAGGCTATGATAACAGCTACGACAGGGTTGTCTAGCTGAATGCGAAATAAGTCATGCAAAAACCATAATCTCCTAAATACCATTCAATTTAATCTTATTTTAATAGTACTGACAACATATTTTAAGTTATCACACATTACTGAAAAATGTAAGAAGGGACACTATATATAGTATACTTCGGCGAGTCAAGAGCTAAACAAAAAGTCCTGTTTCATTACAAAATACTGTAACTTTTATAAACTTTATACTATCACCACAAAATTTAAATTAATATTTATTATAAAATAAATATTTCATAAAACTGAAACTTAAATATATTATTTATATAGGCTATACAAAACAGAAAAGAAAAAAGACTAAATAATAAGGCTGAATAAGCTGATCTATAGCATGTTAAATGGTGGTTGCTTGTATATGAATGGTACACCCCTCTAAGCTCACAGAAGTGGTTTGACACAAGTCCTCAGCAGCCAATGACATTGACCTCTTCAAACTGATTTTAACGTGTACTTCACATGTATTTCACGTGTATTTCAGGGTTCCTACAGGTTTCCTCAAGTTACATTCAAGTCTTTTTAAGACCTTTTTAAGACCATTTATATAAAAAATTAATACCTATTTAACGTCCCCACCAGAAAAGAAAAACAAAATCATTGAACATGTTTTCATTTATTTTTCAAATGTGGAATCGGTTAAAGATAAGCCAAGCAGGTGTGAAAAATGAAAACATTTCAGTAGGCCACAAAACAGTTTGGCGAACAATGTTAAGTTTTTTTTTTACATTAGCTAGCTACTTATTCCATGCTGGGAATATGGGGAACTGAGAGACCCCTGAACAATAAACATTGAAAATGAGAACTCAACAACACATTAAATTAAGAAACAGAGTCAACTCCTTAGCTCTTCACTCAGGACAGCAATCTCTTTATCAAGGACAGCCTGTTCTGTCAACTTCTCCTTTATCGTGGCCGCAAGTAAATATTTAGCGATGTCGGAGTCAGGGAACATGCATTTGAAAAGCTCTGAGATACCCTCATTTCCATTGTAGGACTGGTGTTTACCGATTGTGTTAAGAGTCTACAACACCTTGGCTTTCATTCTTGGCGAGGACCCAAAAGCTGTGTGCAGATCCAGAAATAACGAACTTGAGTGCGCAAAAGACGCAATATGTGAACGGCCCTTAACACTAGTTGGTTGAAACACGCAAGCGATGGAAGGAGTTTGTTTTTGTCCATTGCTTGGACAAAATTGCATTGTGCTTGGATGACTTGGCATTAGACTCTAATGCCTTCATTCCCCTTTGTACCTAGCTGAATCCTTTTTTTGCATAAGGTGCAAAAATCCTCAAAAACATTGCTGTCCAATGACGAAAATAGTTTTTACCCAGCCACGCTTCATTAAATGTAGATTTCCCCATAACCTCAGATGAAATTGGTAACGTTAGCTAGCTAACGTAAAAACAAACTTTAAAAATATAACGGCGTCAGTCAACCTTTTCCTGTGGAATGCTGAGATTTTTTTTTTTTTTTCGTGCTTCTCCTTTGCTTGTTGCAGTCTATGGTTGTGGTGCTGTAGCACATGATCTCCATTTACTGAATGCATCACATGTTCGCAGTATTTTGTAATGTGACCCGTGGCTGCGTTGCATTCTGAATTATTGATTCCGTCACTCTTTATTTATGCTACGTCATTTAATCAAAATAATCGTGGTTGACAAATGAAACTTTTGAGGAAAATTACAATACATAGAAGTTACATACAGCACAATTTTTAAGACCCAGGCATCAAAATTCAAGACTTTTTAAAGTCTTTTTAAGGTATTATTTCCAAATGAACAAATTCAATGCTTTTAAGGCTTTTTAAGACCCCGCAGGAACCCTGTATTTAACACGTGAAATACAAGTTAAATACCCGCTGATTTTTCACGTGTAAACAACATGTATTTAACCCGTTAAATAATATTGGATATAATATCGGAGTAATATAGTATTTTAAGAAGCTCTTAAAAAATATATATAAATGACTTTACCATGTTGTGCAGCGCCGATAAATAAATAATATTAAATATGTGTTGTCTACGCATGAAATACACGTATTTAACATGTTGTTGACGCGTTAAAATTCACTTGTATTTGACCCTCTTGGCCTTCCATACACATTAGATATAATGAAGGGAGACCTGGAAAAAGGACATTGCGTTGTTTTGATATGGATTACTTTATCACAGAATATTTGTTCGGGAGCACTTGTTTAGTTTAAAAGTAGACATGTCAAGCTTTCTATAGATATATCTCTCATGTCTCTTCGTTGAGTATTCATGGAGTTACAGTTCATTTTAATGACGTGTTTGTAAATGAAGATCAGCGCACACAAAGGCTGCAGACAGCACACCTTGTTTGTTATCTTTATTTTATAAGTGCCCAAAGTTTTGTTGTTATTATGTTTGTATCCAAAAAAAGTAGACCCTTTACAGATTCGATTGATGTATTATCTGCTCTTATCTGTACGATTAAAACTGAAAGTGTAATTTAAGTAATTTTCGGGGTTATCAGGAGAAAATGATAAAGATAGACCTATTTTACTGTACTGTAATGATGCATACACACACACACACACACACATATATATATATATATATATATATATATATATATATATATATATATATATATATATGTATGTGTAAATAGATACATAAATAGATACATCGTAATATTTGAAGGTTAGTTTAGTCTTTTTTTATTGTTTTTGTTTGTTTTGTTGTGAACTTGAATGTCATCTTTTGTGAAGAAGACTGCACTTACAACAGAGAAACTGGATGGCAGTTTATTTTAAGTTTTCAATTGACTAAAGATATAAGTTATTGTTACATTATGTTGTTAATAAAAGTTTTAAATTTGACAATGTAGTGTGGTACATTGCAAACAAAGGTCAGATATTATATTGCATAAAAGTCTAGTTTGAAAAATGACAATCTGTGCTATAAAAAGAATACATGTAAAAATCGAGAATCGAATCGAAGTGAGCTTAGAATCGAAAATGCAATCGAATCGAGGATTTGGAGAATCGTGACACCCTTATCACGCAGCATAGACGAACTACAACATCCACCTTCACGTCTTCTGGTTCCCAACAGTCAGAAGAAGTGAGAAAAAAACAGTTTATTAGATTTGAAAAATGGATATTTATCTTACAAAAACGAATGGGTTCACTACAGGGGGCCTTTATTCACCCCCCGGATCCTGGTGAGGGATGTTTTATTAAAGATGTGCGTACTTTATATCATGTCTTCTGAACAGTTGACAACAAACAATCGCTTACTCCACTAAAAGGCTTGGAAGAGCAAGGACAGTTTTTAATATAACTTCGATTGCATTATTCTGAAAGATGAAGGTCACATACAACTAGGATGCTTCTGTCAGGAACACAACTGGACACAGATGCAGGTTACGGTGCAGGACCAATTTATTCAAAAACCTCAAAAGAAAAAACTTCCTCCAATGAACAAAAACAGGCCGGGAAATTAGGAAAAATGTCCAACAGAAAAAGAGACTTCAAATGTCCTTGCAAAAACACCCGGCAGGGGGCGCTCAACGGCGCGGCCGCGATGATAGCGGAGAGGGGAGGAAGCCACGAGCGAGCCAGCGACCGTGCAAAAACTCTTCTGGGAAATGCCGGTGCCCGGTCTAGGAAATGAGGGAGGGGGGAAAAAGAAAAACAAAACAAACCAATAGCAGCAAACAGAGGCACGACAGAACACGGCTTGACAGGATCAGACAAAGTGGATACACGGGGATTGTTGCCGAACAACGATCTGGCACCGATAGGCGCGACAGACGGGAATAAATAGAGCAAGAGATGAACAGACATTGAATTCAGGTGAGCGAGGTCAAACCATTAGAAACGGAAACTGTGATAATGAGGGGGAGGGAGGAACGCCAAAGATAGGTGCAAGACGAGCGATCAAAACCAAAACAAAACACCATGTGCGCACGAAATGCAGACATATACAGAAACACACACACACACACACACAAGAACGGGGTGATCAGACAGTGGACATGACAGCTTCGAGGGTGAGTAGAAGATGGACGGATTTTCATTATTCGGTGAACTAATCCTTTAATCATACAGTGAAGATACGGCAATCATCACCCAACATTTGTGTTATTTTGCAGATGCATTCACTAAAATAAAATAATAATATATTTTCTATATGCACTTTGGATTTCTGGTAACACTTTACAATAAGATTCCTTTGGTTAATGTAAGTTAATGTATTATCTAACATGAACAAATAATAATAAAAAAAAAACATTTATTACAGTGTTTATTAATCTTTGTTAATGTTAATTAACCAAAACAGTAATTCACTGTAAATTCATGTTGATTCACAGTGCATTAACTAATGTTAACAAGCACAACTTTTGAAATTAACATAAATGAAGACTAATAAATGCTCTAGAAGTATTGTTCATTCGGTTGCACTTTATTTTACAGTATGTGTACTAACATGTACTTATAGTGTACTTACAGTGTATTTATCTAAGAAAGTTCTGGTAATACAAGGTAACAACATGGGGTAGGGTTAGGTTTAGGGGTAGGTTCAGGGTTAGTACCTAGTTATTACATAGTTTTTGTAATTACTATAATAAGTACATAGTATGTACATGAGGAACAGGACTGTAAAATAAAGTGCTACCATTCATTCTTAGGAAATTTTTACTAGTAAACTAACATTAACTAATGAACTTTAATGTAACCGTATTTCTGAACACTGTCTTTTTGATAACATTAAAAAATAATCATCTAATATTCAGTTGCTTAAATGTACTTAAAGTAAATTCTTGCGGAAATCCTGTGTATTTACAGTTAAAGGCATTGGATCTGGATGTAATTTTTTTTGACTGTACTAAATCATAAATATACCATATGTTTGCAGATTTTCAGAAAACATGTTAAGCTCAAACTTGTTTCTATGAAAAATGATGCTCCAGACAGTTTTCTTTTACTACGAAATGTGCGTTCTGTGTCAGAATGTCTGTTTTTGTTTTGGTCTGTGTGATTCCGCCCACTGCCAGTTTAGCCAATAGTATTTCAGCATGCTGGGTTGCCAGTTGCCACAAGAGCATAACGTTTGAGGGGAAGGAGAGAAACAACTCTCTCCGATATTTTGAATGAGGACAGCAGTACGCATTTTCACCGTTAACTGTAAATTTTACATACTGCACCTTTAACATTAACAGGGATGTTGGGACCCTTATCTGCTGGTGGCAACCACCTAGATTGTCCATGCCTAGAAACGGCCCTGATCTCTAGTTTGTATGGTCTGTACAATCTTTATGACCTATTTGTAAAATTTGAAAACAAGCCTTCAGTGGCTGCATCATGACATTTATTATATAAAAAATACTCAAATCTATACTATTTTAATTCTACACTAACATATCTAAATAAAATAAAATGGATTAATGAATAATAAAACAGTAATATTCAAATAATTAAATACTTAATTAAATGAATAAATAATTTAAAAAAAGTAACTATATGGGATAAAAAAAAATGCACTGATACCAATAAATTAATCGTAAATATCTATAACTGATATGGACCATTAGATCACATGATTCTGAAAATGCATTCATTAAAAAACTATTCAAACAAGGACATTATACATTCAAAAAGTGTTGCATGCATGGAAAATTTCAGTCTGCTGCAGAGTATCTGAGCTGAAGTGTGTTTTTGGAGTGCACATGGATGGCAGAAAGCTCCTCAGGCTAAATCGCTTGACTGGACGGATGATTTATACCAGCTCTCCAGACAGATCTCCCTCTCAAAGGCCAGCTGAGCTAACAGGGGAATGTCAGTCAGCAGGGCAGGGGAGGGGGCGCTTTGTCTCTGGAAATCAGGTTTCTCCTTACAAATTCACTCCATGCGGGCTCTTGCTAGTGTCTACTGGACAGGTAGTGTGAACGGTGTTAAATTACAGCAGCATAGTCCAGATCCAGCCCCCACTGACTGAGATATCCATCAGCACTACAAAGACTGAATCACTGACGAAGAAACATCCTTTTTCAGCTGTGCTCAAATCAAACCAGGATTCCCTCTCATGCTATGCTTACATTTTTGGACTTCACCTTCAGTCATTTCATGTTTACTTTCGCTCTATTTCGGTGTCCAACAGCCAGAAATAACAGAACACACTGTTGATTTTGTGCAAAGCCTTAACAACCCATTTCATTTACAAGCACACATCCATACATTTATTTCCACAGTAATATAGCCTTAAAACTAATAGTGATTCAGAGAGGCACTACAGGCTATAACAGACCTTGACCCTAAGCATCTGTTCTACTGCATAAAGTTCTGCACACTTGGACTCAACAAGATTCCTGACCCCAATGTGACCCCTGCTCCAGGATGACAACAGATCAGACCCTTATAAGCTCCAGTATGACCTTATGACCTATATCTGCACTTGTTAATAATATAAACCACGACAAAGTGGGGTAAAACGTGCCTTGATTTAATCACTTGTGCTTCCTTCAAATTAAAAAATACCCTGAACAAAAAGCAAGTCAGTGTATGAGACCAGAAATCAGCAGTAATAGTTTATTATTTTGTTATAGTTGTTGTTGTTGTGGAAATACATTATACAACACAGGACAACATTACACAGGACAGTTTCTGAGATAAAAAAAAAGAATAAAAAAAAAAAAGAAAATTGTTTATTTATATATGTATATATATTTAAAAATGTGCTTATTTTTTGTAACTGCACTCTTATTTCTTTATTTGATTTCTACATAAAGTATCATTCAGAGGTTATTAATAATTAAGAAATTAATATTTTTTCTTAGTAAGGATGCATTAAATTGATTAAAAGTGACAGACTTTCATAAAAGTTATTAAAAAATTCTTTCAAACGCTGTTATTTTGCACGTTCTGCTTATCAAAGAATCAGAAACAACAACTTTATTTCTTATAAATTCGTCTATTTCTTGTTGTGTGACTTTATATCTTATATTATAATAATACATTTTTATCTCACAACGTGATTAATTTCAGTAACTTTATTTCAACTATATATTTCAGAGTTGTGATGTTGCATAAATCATTATTTCTCGTAATAATTTTTTTTTTATCTTCAGTTACTTTTTTTTACTTTTAAAGCACAACCCCCCCCCCCCCCCCGACCCCATATTTATTTATTTATTTGACTTTTTTAGAAAACATTTCGAAATCTTTGTGACAACACATTTGATATCTAACAGCTCTGAAATGCAAGCCACCACAGTGTCATAATTTACAGGACATTGTAACTTTGGATTAATACAAACAAATTACGCACATGATTTAATAAGTGAATACCTTCTTACATAGTCATCTGATGCCACTGTTTTGTATTTTCTGCATGTAAGTTAACGTTAGTCGTTTAGCCTAAAAATGTATTTGTATGCCTGCCACGATCGCTGCATATTATTATGACGCATATGATCAGGGGCACTCGTTCCCCGTTACCTTCAGCCATAATACGGAAGCTCTAGTGCTGGCATTAACTAACAATTATTTAATCAGTTCTATCGGGAATTTAATCCGCTTTATACATGCATTTCGTGTTAATGAGCTGCTCTGAGAGGGTGAGATGTATGGGAGGCCGTTTCAGCAAAAAAACGTCCCAGCGTTACTCGTCGTAATTATATTTTTACTAGTAACAATTCAATTAAAGAGCTCTATAATTTAATTTCTACTAGTAACAATTACAATTATAGAGCTCTATAATTCAATTGTTACTAGTAACAATTATGGTTATAGAGCTCTCTAATTGAATTCTTACTAGTAACAATTAAAATTATAGAGCTCTCTAATTGAATTCTTACTAGTAACAATTACAATTATAGAGCTCTCTAATTGAATTTTTACTAGTAACAATTATGATTATAGAGCTCTCTAATTCAATTGTTACTAGTAACAATTCCAATTAGAGAGCTCTACAATTCATTTATTACTAGTCATATGTCTCCATTGACTTCCATTCATTTTTAATTATAGAGCTCTGCAATTCAATTGTTACTAGTAACAATTCGGATTATAGAGCTCTCTAATTGAATTGTTACTAGTAACAATTACAATTATAGAGCTCTGTAATTCAATTGTTACTAGTAACAATTATGATTATAGAGCTCTCTAATTGGATTCTTACTAGTAACAATTACAATTATAGAGCTCTCTAATTGAATTATTACTAGTAACAATTACAATTATAGAGCTCTCTAATTGAATTCTTACTAGTAACAATTACCATTATAGAGCTCTCTAATTGAATTCTTACTAGTAACAATTGAATTACAGAGCTCTTCAACTGATTTATTACTAGTAAAAATTCACATTAAATATATGTGTAATTGCAGAGCTCTATAATTGAATTACAGAGCTCTCTTATTGAATTGTTACTAGTAACAATTGAATTACAGAGCTCTCTAATCGTAATTGTTACTAGTAACAATTAAATTACAGAGCTCTCTAATCATAATTGTTACTAGTAACAATTCAATTAGAGAGCTCTGTAATTCATTTATAGAGCTCTATAATCAAATTATTACTAGTAAGAATTCAATTGCAGAGCTCTCTAATTGCAATTCTTACTAGTAATAATTTAATTATAGAGCTCTCTAATTCAATTGTTACTAGTAACAATTTGATTATAGAGCTCTATAATTAAATTACAGAGCTCTCTAATTGAATTGTTACTAGTAAGAATTAAGTTACAGAGCTCCATAATTCAGTTCTTACTAGTAACAATTAGAATTAGAGAGCTCTGCAATTGCAATCTTACTAGTTCAAATTGAATTACAGAGCTCTACAATAGCAATTCTTACTAGTAACAATTGCATTACAGAGCTCTGTAATCGGTGACATATCATTATGCTAATCGTGCCTTATGCATATTCAACTGGGGTATATAAACGGGCAGGCGGGAAATTTTGGCGCCCCCAGCTGACATGGACGAAGTACACGGTGGAGAGGCAGGGCTGAGCAGTCTGCAATATCTGCGATTTGTAGCCAAAACATTAAATTCAAACACAATACCATTTTAAATCCCCAGGACGTCTCCTAACAAAATAAAAAGAGAAAATGCAGATAACACATTCATAAAATAAATTATAGACATATTAGTGCTCTTACTGCAAGTTGTCTAAAAACAATCTGGTGCTTCCTACACTCAAAAAAATTTACTTTCACTTTTGCCAATTTACTTTAACAATGTGAACTTAATTTAGTCTAGTTCATTCAACAAAAAAGTGTGTATTGTCAGCTTAAAAATGATTTGTTCAGCCAACATAACTGTTGCATAAAAGTAACAGATTAATAAAACCAATACAGACTTGAATCTCATTGGCTGAGGATTTTGCAGTGTATTATGGGTAATTGTTGTTCTGTCACCCTCTTGCAGAAGTGTAGCACCATTAGATAGGTACCTGAGTAATAACAGATCACAGTTGAGTTAATGAACTTGTTCTAATGTAATTTAGAACAAATCACATAAGTAAGTTGTTAGAAATGTAACATTGCATTTCATACGTGTGTTTGTGGTCTGTTTGATGAACCTTAATTAAGAAGCAATGTTGGTATTGAATTGTATTGGGTAGTTTACTGATTCGGGGTTAAAGTCTTACAAAATCCTTATTGCAGGGGGCGGTGTTTCTGAAGTGGAATCAGTAATTTTTCTTTGTCATCATTAATCACAATTTTCATGTACAATGAACTGAATTGTTGTTTGTTGATTCTACTAAGGTTTGTTAATTTAAGTTTACTTTAACATCTTTTGTAAAATGAACTAAATTATTGTTTGTTGAGATTAGTTAAACAAATTGTGTTGAACCTGGTGACATAATATTTTTAATTAAACCCAACATTTAATTTTTTTTTTATGTGGGACACTGAAAGGTCTATGATAAAGGCCAAAATCTATGATAATGATGATAGTAATAATAATGATAATGAAAATCATCTAGTAATTCTCTTGGTTATGGATGAATTGATTGATAATTGAACATCATCAGACAAATAATACAATATGATAGTTTTTATGTTTTTACAGTGGGGATCGAAAGTTTGGGCACCCCTTGCAGAATCTGTGAAAATATGAGTAATTTTCAAAAAATAAGAGAGATCATACTAAATGCATGTTATTTTTTATTTAGTACTGTCCTGAGTAAGATATTGTGCATAAAAGATATTAACATTTAGTCCACAAGACAAAAGAATTCCTGAAATTATTAAAATAACCCCACTCAAAAGTTTGGGAACCCTTGGTTCTTAATACTGTGTTCTGTTACCTGATGATCCTCGACTGTCTTTCTGTTTTGTGATGGTTGTGCATGAGTCCCTTGTTTGTTCTGAACAGTTAAACTGAGCAGCGTTCTTCAGAAAAATCTTTAAGGTCCTGCAGATTCTTCAGTTTTCCAGCATCTTTGCATATTTGAACCCTTTCCAGCAGTGACTTTATGATTTTGAGATACACCTTATCACACTGAGGACATTTGAGGGACTCAAACACAACTATTTAAAAAGATTCAAACATTCACTGATGATCCAGAAGGAAACAAGATGCATTAAGAGCTGGGGGTGAAAACTTTTGAACACGATGAATATGGCCAAATTTTTCTTATTTTGTTGAAATATAATTGTTTTCCATTTAGTTCTGCCCTTCGTAAGCAACAGAAGATACTTGTATGTTTCCCGGTACACAAATTAAGTACAATTTACCTTGATCTTCAAATTCCAAAAGTTTTCACCCCCCAGCTCTTAATGCATCTTGTTTCCTTCTCGAGCATCAGTGAATGTTTGAATCTTTTTAAATAGTTGTGTTTGAGTCCCTCAAATGTCCTCAGTCTGAAAAGATGCATCTCAAAATCATAAAGTCCCTGCTGGAATGGGTTCAAATATGCAAAGATGCTGGAAAAAATAAAGTGAAGTAATTTTTCAAGGATTTACTTTTTATTTTAAATGCAAATAAAAGTAAAAATAGTAAAATAAAAAAGTAAAATAGTTTTTTATATAAATTAGACATTTTGACTAGACATAAGAAGTATTTGGTAAGATTTAGATTTTTTTTTTTTTTTTTTTTTTTTTTTGCAGTGGACCTATGAATTTAACATGATTTACTGAGTTAAAATACTCAACAGCACTCCATTTTCTGTTTTAATGTCAGGAAATAAAGTTGATACCCATGTAGTGGAGTTGGAGGATTTAGATGAGAGCAGATCTGAGAAAGAAGGTAATGGCGTAGACATGGGGCAACAGATAGAAGAGGAAACGGCCAGTAAAGCCTCCAGAGCAGAATCAGATCCTGATTTATCGTCAAATAGTGAAATCGATGACACTGTCTTGGATGAGGACTATACACCTGAGAAAGATGACAGCCCAGATAATGGTAGTGATACAGACACAGCTCAAGGAGCTGTCAGTGAAGGAGATGCAGGAGATGTACTTGAAACTTCTGCTGTTCAACGTCATAGGCACCCAAGGCCAGATATGTGAAGCGAGAGCTGATAAAGGAGAAGCGTCTTAAGGGGGAGAATTAGAAGAATCCAATGGGACAGGAGAGACCACCAAAGATCATGGGCCCACCCTGCACATCACATCACTGCTTAAAGTCAGAGAAACTGACTGAATAGCATGGAACAGATATCTTCAACAATTTCTGGTCCATGCCTTTCTGGGAGACACGCAAGCTGTATATCCAGACTCTAGTCCAAAATGTGCCCATAAAACAGAAGAAAGGTGGTGTTGCATCTTGGAGAACAACGTCCCTATTATACCACCTGCAACTGGCAGATAGACGTAAACTACCTGTGTGTAAGAATCTTTTCTGTTCAACACTTTGCATCGCCCCCAGAACCATCGGATCATGGTTAAAATCCAAAACTGATCCGTGTAAACCCGAGATCAACAAGACTGGCCCATGTGTGCCCATATCAGATGTTGACCAGACCTTCCTGAAAGAATGGCTCTCTGGACTGCCTACAGTCCCATCCCATTACTGCCGTCAGGACAAATTACACATCTTGGTTATATTTAGGAGAATAAAAAAAACTTTGGTTATGTTTGCACAGCATCTAAGTGGAACTTTGATTAAGGGTAGAAAAGGAAAACAGTGGTTAAGGTTAGACATTAATAAGAAACAACTTGGTTAGGGTTCACAAGTTACACATCTTGGTTACATTTAGGAGAGTAAAACAAGTTTTGTTATGTTTGCATTTTATATGTAAGAGAAAGTCATGGCATATTCTGCCTAAGTCACTTTTATTGGTTAGGCAATTGATGATGGATCTTTTTCTTTTTGCATACTTGTTCACACATCTGGTTGAATGTACTGTTATAATATCAATAAAAAATAACAATCTGATTTCTAAAAAATTTGTTTTTTCTTGTCTACCAAAAACATTGAAATATAACTTTTATCAATTATGATATGAGACTAACGATAATATATATTTTTTTTATATATACAAAAGAGTTAAATGCACAGTCAGAATTCCTCAGTGTTCGCTTGTTCATTTTACTTAACAACAAACACATGCAACCACAACAGGCATAAGCTTATTTGAAGGCAAAATATAAAAAAATACTGCAACCTGGAGAAAAAAAGAAGAAGAAAAAAAAAAAACTTTAGGCTAGATTTAACCTCGAGTCACAATTTATAAAAAAGTTTAAGACTATTTGGCCTAATGTTTTCTATTTTACTAAACAACAAACACAATCATTCTTTTATTGCATATCAATTCTAAACACTGTAAATATTCATCTCTGGCATCATCTTAATTTTGCTTTAATGTGAACATGATTAATGTTACCTAAGTCTGTACAATATTTCAGGATACTTTAGAACCACGCTACAGGGCTTTTATTTTGAAACGCACTGTTGTAGGCGGGATATCTGCAATCTGTTTTGCATCTCATGAATAGGAGTTTCTACTAGTAATAATACAATTATAGAGCTCTGTAATTGGAATTGTTACTAGTAAGAATTGAATTAAAGAGCTCTCTAATTCAGTTTTTACTAGTAACAATTACAATTAGAGAGCTCTGTAATTCAGTTTTTACTAGTAACAATTGAATTAGAGAGCTCTCTAGTGGAATTGTAGAGCTCTGCAATTGGATTATTACTAGTAACAACTGAATTACAGAGCTCTGCAATTGTATTCTTACTAGTAATAAATGAATTGTAGAGCTCTCTAATTGGAATTGTTACTAGTAAAAATTGAATTATAGAGCTCTTTAATTCAGTTGTTACTAGTAAGAATACAATTGCAGAGCTCTATAATTCAATTAGAGAGCTCTACAATCATAATTGTTACTAGTAAAAATTGAATTATAGAGCTCTATAATTGCAATTGTTACTAGTACAAATTAAATTATAGAGCTCTTTAATTGAATTGTTACTAGTAAAAATATAATTACGACGAGTAACGCTGGAACGTTTTTTTGCTGAAAGGGCCTCCCATAGAGATGGACTCATCTCCGTGAAGCTCCGTGTTTGTGTGGGCCTTGGGCAGAAAATAACACTCTAACTGCAGCACTGCCGCTTGTGTTCACACGTTGAGATCATGTACTACTTTTAAGGGGCTTAACGACGCCCGAATATGTTCGTATTTTGTGCTATCGACACCTGAAAGCGCCACTAAATCGAGTTAAACGTACCTTAAGTCCCATCGTTTCACCACACCTAGCAACAGCGCCTCTGCGACGCAGGAAGTGAGTGTGATGGTGGTGCGCGCGAGCCGGCCATTGCTGCACAGATTGTGTTTCCGCGAGCGCACTTACCGATGTGATTATCCTCGATGTGCACGATGAGCTCGGCCAGCGACTCGAAGTGCAGTCCACAGCCCCCGAACTGGCAACTGTTGGAGAAGAAGGAGGCAGCGGCGATGCCTGTCATGGTTTTGGCTACATTGAGGAGCAGCAGCACGGGGCGAGCGGAAAGGAGATCGCGCGCACGCACGAACCGTCAGACAGACACACAGCGGCGGCAGCAGCTGGAGCAGCGCGCGACAACAGCGAGAGGAGGGCCCACAGGCGCACACGTCATACCTGTTGATATGAAATACACACTTATTCTGCTCCATAAGCCTTTATGGATGTTTCTTCATCACTTCACCACCTGAAATCTTAAAATGACTCTATCTATCTATCTATCTATCTATCTATCTATCTATCTATCTATCTATCTATCTATCTATCTATCTATCTATCTATCTATCTATCTATCTATCTATCTATCTATCTATCCATCCATCCATCCATCCATCCATCCATCCATCCATCCATCTATCGTCTGCCTGTGTTATATTTTATTTGTACATTCTTTATACATTTATCACAAAGCTATCAAAAAGTCTGGATAGAAGAAGTTTCAAACTGAAATTCTGATTTAATTACATAACTATTAACAATTGTAAAAAAAAATAAAAATAATAATAGTTTATATAATTTATAAAATAATGAATTATAAATAATATGAGCATAAATATAATGATGTAATTTATAAATATAAATTAATACGCTTTTATATTAATTTACTAAAGCATATACTGTATATAAATTATATCGCATAATTTATCCCTAAAAACTAGAATGTGTTCTTTTTTATATTTAGTAGCCTAAGTTTATTAGTTTATTATAGCAATTTTCTATCTCTAAAAAGTTCCCTAACTGAACCCAAACTTAAAAATTGTGTGTGTGTGTGTGTGTGTGTGTTTGTAGTTAGGAAACTGACTTTATGTGTTTTGCAACTACAGAGAAAAAATTCTGTGGTTGGGTGAGGTTGTCTGAAACATTTTTTGCATGTGTTTCTCATTACCAAACGTAATAATAATAATAATAATAATAAAAGTTTGTGTAAAATGTAAAATAACTGTAACTGTTCATAGGAAGTAAATGCAGTGCTGTAGAAATCCGCATGATGGCAGTGTGGAATTACAAACGGAAATTACATTTCAGATTCGTATTAACTGTTATTAGGTACAACCTCTTAATAAACGCTGTAATACCACAGTGCCAAATCATGGTGGTACCACAGTACTGCTTTGAAAAATAATAACACAAAATAAAATAGGCCTAAATAAACTTTTTCTATTTATATATAGAATGGAAGGTGGTCAACATATGATGATTGCATTCAATAAAAATAATTTTATAAATTAAAACTTGGATGATTCTGAGCTTCTCTGCGATCATCAAGCTGCTAAGGTTGCTCATAAACCCCCGAAAACCAACATCACTGCATTGTATTGTATGATCAAGCTTCTCAATCTGCTCAAGCATCCCCCCATTTGGCATTTTGCATGGTCTACACACAGTACGTTCAATATTCTATACATTTAGATGCAAATAAATTCCCTTCTTGAGGTAGAAAGGCTATAAATGGCCGTGTGGTTACACAGATGACTTGATCTCTGTCAGTAATAGAAAGCCCAAGTGGTGTGGACTACATTATGGCTGTTTTCTTTCCTCTTACTCGCGTTCACATCCATGTGCTTCATCCCTCTCTCCCACTCTCTCGCCGCCTCTGTTTTTCCATGATTTCCTGTTCACGTTTGTTGGCAGAGGTTGTTGGTGCTGGTGTTGTGCCCGGTACTGTGTAATGGGGACCTTGTTGGGTTGGGCCCCATTTACTCACCACAGCCGAGCGCAGCACGGGCAGCTGTGCACCCTCATCGGCCTGCTTTTTCCAGCAGCGCTGGAGCACGCTGTGGGACATGTCTGTGAAAGCATTACATCATTGACTCGCTCTGTTTTGAGGCTCTCCAGAGCATTTTGCTTTCAATTCTGTTACCCTTCAGATTTTTACCAATAGTCAAATTTGTCGCCCTGAGACTTTGTGATTGTTGATGAGATTCAGATCCTTTTGTTTAAGGTCATCTATTTGCCGGAAAGTTGACTTTTCAGTATCTCAGTATATTTTCATGTTATTTATCCTTTGCGTCTATGACATCAACAGGAAGTAGATGGCCTAAAATTGTCTAATGGTATAAAGAGATAAACAGGTATACTGGTATAAAGCCTACAGTATATTTGATACTTCTAATGATGCTAAATGATCAACATGAGGAAAACTTCGCCCCAAATGTATTATACACAATCTACTGTCATCTGATTGATAGTTTATACTTTTTAGCAAGTATAATGATGTTTAGTATAATTCCAAATACATCCCCCTTCAAGTGTTTTTTTTTTTTTGCTGTGAAATTTACAATGATTTGTATAAAGTAAACATAAAAATACATTTGATATTGTTAGTAATATTTCAAAATGAAAACACGGAAGCAACTTAGGTTTGCTTGATTATCCATACCACATTTTTATTGATTTATATGACAATATCATAAACTGCAGATACTGTATCAGCCATAAAAGCCTGATGTGTCAAACATGATGCAAAACACAAAACACATTTGAAAACTTTTGTATATATTTTACCTGAAAACTGAATAAAATTTTCCACAAAAAAAAAAAATATATATTATGGGGTTGAAATTAATCCCTTATAAAACATGAGCTGTGATCAACTGCCCTTCATTTACGGCTGTTCTTTTTACCATTTTGTCTTAAATCTGATTCAAGACCACACAAATAGAAGCTATTCTGTGATGACTGATAGGGCGTTGAATATTTTGGTATTTCAAAGGTGTAATTTGGTCTCCTCATGTTACCAGATGTAAACCCCCAGACTCTATTAAGGAAGCAAATGACATAATGTTCAGACTCATAACTATTACAAATACTGGCCTTCCCTCGTTGGCAGTGGAAAATGCTGAATTCAGACGCACATGGCATCATGCCCTCACCGCTGCAGTCATACTGTATAAACTACTCAGAAATGCCGTTCATTATGTAATGGCTGCATTGTTCACTTCAAATGTTTCCAGTGCACATTTTAGGGGTTTATAGCATTATAATGTGCTGTGTGGTTTTTAAACGCTCAAGTGTGGTACAGTGGTAGGCCTGTGTATAGTATTTGTCATAAGGTTGCCAGGTTTTGAAATCACATGCAAGTCTTCAAAATTTTGGTTTTGTTTGACTTGACTGCCTAATTTACGTACATTTCTAATGGGCTTTTTCAAACCGCTCTTCAGCTCAGCTTATCATGTTTTAAACCTGCTTTAAACATTCCGGAAAAGCATTACACATTTATAGTTTTGGAGAAAAGGGTTAGCACTGTTTTCTCGTTTTCTTTCTTTGTTTTAGAATGTAAGGGCCACCTGTTCAGCAAGCAACAGCCAATCAAAAACTGAAGCTCATTAAATATTAATTCTTTAAATATTAACTTGTGCACATTTACAGAAACATTCACACACTGTATTTTGTTTCAACATGTGTTATTTGGAGCGAAGAACAGACTTAACATTTTACAGTTATGGACAAACGGAATGCTACAGTCGGGAATAAGCGTAACAAAGAAGTTATTTAAAGTCACGGTGTAATGGAAGTAGTGACAGATCTTTTCTTCTGTATTTTGACATACGTCTGAGTAAAAAAAAAAAAAAAGGTTGTGACATTCTGAGTCAAAATGTTAAAGAGTCTACATTCATTTAGAAAATAGATTGTGTGAATTTTTAAAGTTCATGTCGATTTCAAAAAGGTTATGTTTGTCCAGTCATTGATATTTACATCACCAATTTGTAAATGAGAATATTAACCCATTATTTATACATGTAAACTGTGAAATACTGATACCTGAACAGTAAAATTGATCCATGTGAAAACCAGAACCCCTTGGTGTTAACAATCTTTTATAAAAAGATAGATGCAGAGTAATCGCTTCCTCTGACATTTGCACTAAATGAAGTGCAGGCCAACTTTCCATACTAAATAATGTTTGTTTCTTCCTAAAAGTGTTCTCCTGAGGTAGACCGCCACTTCGAGTGAAACAAAGAGTATTGTCGGGGGAGTAGGCATGTATTCTTACACAAAGCATACCTCAACATTTCCATCCCTGCAGGCACTTCAAGACACGAGAGAGGCTGGAACATTCCATCAAGAAGATGAGACAGCCAACCTAATGATCATTCTTAGAATCGTTCAAACCTCGGGCAAAGTGCTGCTTAAACAAATCTGAATTAAGAATCCAAACAGCCATGCATGTTTTTCTTTGAGATGTGTATTTTATGACTGTTAGTTGCATTCAAGTGAATGTAAAACGCATCTTGAGTTATGAATTAATACTGGATTCAAACAACTGCCAAAATTAGATGCTCTTCTGGCTCTTGTGGAACATCTGGTTACATGTCATAGTCAGCAACACACACACACACACACACACACTCTCTCTCTGATCTGAATGGGTTTATTTTGATTAACTATATCTTGAAAAACTTGAATTCTGTAAATATAAACAATAATTATTTGTTCTTGCCTGACAGGGCCTTCATTATACCACTGACATGTGATACATTAATTTTTTGCCTTTGCCTGGGATATTGGTTTTGTACTTCTCATCGTGTGCTATTGGACTGATGTAAATATGCAGATCCATATAGAAGAATGAGAAATAAATATTATATGTACATTGAACCCTTAATTTAAAATCTGTTTTCTACAACTATAAAAGTGCAGTTTACAATCTAATATGTATTAAAAAAAAACAGCTTTTCTGTTTGTAGACTTATGTGTGGGTGTCTGTGAATCTCCTGAACTGATGTAACTGCAAACAAATGTTCTCCTTGCAACAACGCAATTGAACTGTTGTCAACTGTTGGACATGTTCATCATCAAAGGTGAGTCTAGTTCAGTCCAAGGTCAACTTGAGTCAAAGAGCTGATTAAACACATGATCTCTCGCCTGCGAACCTTTCTGGATGAGGTTTTCTGAAGTCTTCAGTCTCATGTGAATCACCGCTCTGATGTCAAATCGCAGTCAGGTTTCAGCTGTCATGTGTTCTCAAATTGCGGTCCCTGGGATGGGCCACCTTAAGTGCGAATTACTTATCATTCGGGTAAATTGAGTGTGTTCTGCCATAATGATTGATTATACGACTCATGTAAGATGTTTTGATGGCAGTTTTTAGATGATGGATAAGAAAAAAAAAAATCAAACCCAATTAGACCTGACATAAAAATGAGACTTTTTCACCTTTTCCTGGCAAACTGAATTAGTTGTGAGGGGACGGACAACTAACTGCAATGCATTAGAGATAAAATCCTTTAAAGTGTGGGGTCAGTGACCCAGCACTGACTGTGCACTTATGCCAATAACTGCACAGCTCTCCCACGGGATGATGTCTGGATGGCTGGGAGAAATATATAGACCATAAAGGAACAAAAACTGTCATAAAGCTTTGATTAAGGCCCAGGTTAAAAGACACAGGCAAGCAAAACGGCTGAGTTACGATGGCAGTCGAGGCTAGCCTTATTGTTCCCGTGACAGAGCTCTTAGCACGGGTGGCTCATTGTAAACAGCTCTTTTCCAAGGAGCAGACAGTCATTAATCGCCAAAGCAATCCCAGACTCCTCCGGTGTACCCTCAACATCAGAAATCACACTGCCGCCACCAGCACATTTGCTAAAGCTTAAAAGGTTGTGACTCTGTCTACTCTCAGCAGCTTGTGACTCTTTTTATTTTTACCCTATAATGGCTGACGTGTCAGTTTAACAGCTACGATGAACCTCACGAGCGTTTTCTTTGTTACTGTCTGTTGCAGGTGAAAATATACTATGACATTACATTAGATTCATAGTTCTAAAGCAGTTTTAATAGCTCCATTATTGTGTTTTTAAGATGTTGTATACAAAGGTTTCAGGCTCTTTAGCCAATAATAATGTTTCTAATAGACTGGGCATTGGATCTAAAACTACATTTTATGGCTTAAATCAGGCAGAATCTGGTACAAATTCCAGGTCATCAGTTTTAAAAATGTATAGTTTTACCCTTAAACTAATCTTTCAAATTTAAAAAATGTTTGGTTCATTTGGTAACCCTTTGAAATAAGGTCTTATTACTTAATGTTGGTTAATGCATCAACTAATATTAACTAATAATTAGCAAAGCATTTGTTACAATATTTATTAATCTCTGTTAATGATTAAAAAAATATTAATATTGAATATGTTCATTTGAGTTCACGTTAGCTCAGATTCCTTATATAATATTCACAGATACATCTTGTGTTTTTAATATTGTGTTAGTAAATGTTAAACTTCACCTTAACTTAGATTAATAAATGCTTTAGAAGTATTTTCCGTTGTTAGTTTACATGAAAGGGATTGTTCACCAAAAAAAAAAAGAAAAAGAAAAAATTCTGTCATCAAAAGACGATATTTTGAAGAGTGTGATTTTTTGTTATTATTTATTTTATTTTTTTTGTTACCAAAGATTCAAAACCACTGACTTCCATTGTATATATTTTTTCTGGAAATCAATGGCTACCGTCAACTGATACATTTTTCGAAATAACTTATTATGACAGAATTTTTATTTTTTGGGCAGCCTTACTGTAAAGTGTTACCAGTAATTTTCTATTTGTCATATGTTATTTTGTTTGCCAGAATATGAGTGTAGACTTTGTGAATGATTTAATACCATGTTTTGTAATACCAGCACCTGTTTACAGTTGGGATTAATAGAAAGTACTGAATGTCACAGAAATAAACAAAGGTATTAGTTTGTTTGCCCTTCGACGCCACCTGCATCGCATTACATCTGCCTGGCAATTATCTGCAGACAAAGCAGTCTGAACTTTGATTCTGTAACACCATCTTCTAAATTCAACACTTGCAGGCAGACATAATCCAACCAATAATTTATTTACCCCGACACTTTCATTATTTAGTTAGCACAGAGGCACTGGCAAGATGTGCACAATTAACAGAATTTGATAACTGAGCTGGGACATTTGGTGTCTTTAGTGTAACATCTCCTATAATAATAATAATAATAAAACATTTTTTTAATCAAAATCATTTGTTAACATCTCATGAGACGTCATCAGTATAATACACAGCATAAACAGGTTATTTGTTCATCAAATATTAAAATGAAAAATATTCTAAATATTTGAGTCTAGCTATAAATATATGAATTTATTATATACTTATTTAATATTAATAAACAAGTCAAGTGCTAGCTTCGATAATTTAACTAAACTGTTTATTTAGTTGTTTAATTGTCTATGTAAACTAATTATTTAATTTTTAAAAATATTTTTATAAGCAATGTATGACTAATTCACTGCTGCAAACAACAATAACAACTTGAAGTCAGACAGATGTTTGCTGGTGTTGCCTTCCGGCCGCCACACCCACTGGTACCGACCCCGCCCCGCCTGGCCCTCTAGCCCCGCCCCTCCGAGGAACCGCAATGATTTAGAAGTTCAGGAATCCCACGTGACGTCACCAAAGGGTGATGTAATGCTTCTCTAAATAGATCGTATTGTAATCTTTCCTCAGTCCAACGTGGTTCCTTCAGAAAGTGTGCTGCATCTTCTCCAGACTTCTGCGGTGAGTTGTTTGAGTTGTTTTCCATACCGATGCATCAATTCCTTCGCATTCACATTCACTTGCCGAGTCGGTGCCATTGAAATAATCATTCTCTTGAGCCTGAATAAGTGACAAGTTGTTGGGGATTCACATAAACACATTTCAAGTACTTTTACATAGTCTGTCTGGACAA
The DNA here is from genome assembly GCF_003368295.1 of Carassius auratus. NCBI lineage: Eukaryota > Metazoa > Chordata > Actinopteri > Cypriniformes > Cyprinidae > Carassius > Carassius auratus. The sequence continues at coordinate 14,602,324 of NC_039283.1, forward strand.
AATCGTTCACGTTTCATGCAGAAAACAAACGGATCATGACTTATTCTCTTTCGGATCTCCAGGGATTGTTTGCATGTAACAGTTTTGCGCGTTGAATTTGCTTTGAATACCCAAATTGCGCGTTAACGGATCGTTTCGCATTAAACAGCTCGCTTCTTCTTCTTGATTCTGATATCAAACCATGTTGTTGCATGTTGCAAAACTTTGCGCGGAGTTATTGGTTTGCGCACAAGAAGCTGTCAAACACGATCGGTGTGTTACTACAGTTTTTACCTCTCTTGTTTGTCTGTGCATGTTTGTGGCAAGCCGTTTTAGCGCTTACTCCTTTAACGAACTCATTTTTATGTTACTATTACTTATGTCTTAATACTAGTAAAAAAATAAAATAATGTAGGGACAAATAGATTTTTCAGTTTCATTAGTAACTATTCATTACGTGTACTTTATTTAGTAGTATCCATTCAAGCACTATCTGTTGTAGTTTCCCTAGTATCAGTCATTGATTGTTTTTTTTTTATCTTAGAAGTATATAAAGTAGCCATTAAGACAAGGCATCAGCGCATATATGAACAAATATATAGTAAGAACTATTACTAGTAACAATTAAGATCAGTGCTTGTGTATCATAAATATGTACTCAGGACTAAAATATAAATACTGATCAAAGAATAGACAGCAGGAGTAGCGTGTTCGATAAAATATTACAGGAAACACTAATATTTACAGATGATATGGGTTCCACCAACATAATATGGAATACATAATTAATAGTTGAATACAGCAGGGGTTCTCAAAGTTTCCATTCAAAGGTCCGAATCTGAATTCTTATCAATGCTGAAAGGTCAGAAATAATTGTAACAATTTGTAACTTTATATGACAATTCGACTTTATATATGCTAATTATCATATTCATGATGTCATCAAGTCTTACTTTCATTTACTCTGTTACATAAAGTACTACATTTTTATACTAAATGCCCAAACAAGCAGTTTTCATGTACATATTTTATGTGTATGAAATAGTACCTCAGTTGTAACCTATTGTCACTTTAACTGAATTACTAAAATCTTGATTTATAACTGAAATATGCTGTTTATAATTGTTATATGTTGTTTTGTACTCATTAATTCACAAGTCTGTTGCGGTTTAGTCAGTTGAATGTGCTGTTAACTCTGCAGGACGGGAAAAACCTTGCGCTCACGGGGCAAAACAGGTGACAACATTCAACTGAATGAAAGCTGAAAGGTTTATCCAAAATGTCACTAGTTGCTATGCGCTTTGTCTCGCAAAAAAGTTGGTAAAAACTGCACTGGTTCATGCGCCCTTGTGTATGTCTGTATCTGTGTGTACACTTGAAATATGAAGTGGAGGCAGGTCCGGATCGAATTCCCTCCGGGTCCAGATCCCTTCTCAGGACTTTGAGAAGGGTTGGAATGTTAAAAATACAATTTAATTCCAGTAGCAACAGAATAGTTAATCGAATATGTACTAGTCACTTATTAATACCTGTCACTATTGGACTACCTGACAGTAGCAATAAGCAATGTTACAAGAAAAAAATGTTAAATTGGCTTGCCACAGCGCGCGCGTGTCCCGTTCGCGCAGTGACACGAGTGTTCTGCATTGTTCCTCTAAAGCGGCCCGGGACAATTAGTTTGTAGCGTTGAACCTGTTTTGTTTCATTCAACAGCATGCAGAAACTGAGGAACTTCGCTTGTCTCTGAATATTAGTGCGTCCCTATGTTTTATCCCGTCTCGAACAAGAGCTATCGCGACTTCCAGAGGGGTTCCAGTCCAGTCCAGTCCGATTTTTTATGATACAAGAATGGTTGACTTCAAGTTTGCGCTCGCTTGTATGAATCTTCGCACTGAATCACACGTTTGAGTTTGTAAGATTGTAACAAGTATGTTACAATATATCGAAGCATGACGTCACAACGCAGGTCAGTCAGACTGTTTGAGCGTTATATTCACAGATAAACTATAGATTCACGCAGGGAGGAAAATGGAAATATGAACTTAATTCTATCTCTTTGCTTCTAGGATGGAGATTAAATGAATAGTTCACCTAAAAATGAAAAGTCTGCATCATTTCTCACTTTCATGTTGATACAAAAACATGAAAGAGATGTTATTTAAGAGATGTTAAATTAAAATTAAATTAAATTAAATGTTAGATGTTGGGCAGAACGACAGCTCTAGTCGCTTTAATTGTTTGGGGGGAAAAATCTGTGAAAGTGAATCGTAACTGAATCTGTCAGTCTATAGTTCTGTATGCACCTCTCCGTTTGTGTACCAAGAAAGTGTATTTGTGTAAGAAAGAAAGTCATATGATTTCGGCAATATATCATGAGACAGCAAATAACTGGATATTTAATTTATAGCTTGAAAAAAAAAAAAAAAGAAGCATTTATTTAAATTATCTGTGAAATATACCACATTGTCACCTGTGAAATATGGCATATAGTAAAATTGACTGACTGGTATGTGGAAAAAAATGTCTATATGACCATAAAAAATATTCTTTTGCTCTCTGGTTTAATTAATTTGGCTGACTGAGTGTAAACATTATATATGTATATATGTATATGTATATAAAGTACATAAAATTCAAAAGGCTTTATAACATGTAGTGTATGCAGGTTTTCCTACATTTTTAAAATTGTGAGTGCAAATGACTGTTAAATACTTGGTGAAGTTTTTCATTTTTATTTTAATCTCACATGGTTAAAGGTGTTACTGTTTTCGTTTTGCCGTCACTTTTGTTCACTGAGCAACAACAACATTCCGATGCGTTCATATTTCAAATGTTTGTACCTCCGATACAAAAGTCATCCTGAAGTGCTCTAGGTCTCTGTAAGTTTATGTTTGTGAGGATGTGATGACTGACAGTGATTGAAGGTTGCCTTTGTGGGGCCCCTTCGTCTGCTCATTATGAAAGGTTTATAGCATCCTTTTGGATTGTCTGTATGCTTCTTATTCCTTGCCCTGGGCCCTGTGCTGATCCTACCTTGTACCTTTGCTGCTGAAGGCCTGCAGAGGACGGGGAGAGGTTGGATTTGAATTGCAGTGCAAGTTTGTGCATGCTTTAACCTTCACCACCCTATTCCTCCCCTTGGCCTGTGCACCATACTGTTTGAATTCAAATGTGTACCAGAGGAGAAAGCTCCTCACCGGTTCCCTGTGAAATTGTACTCCGGTCCCCTAATCCTCCTCGGTTGCCACATCGGGCCATTCTAAATTTGAAGTGTAATGAAATTTCCTGTGTTAAATGAAAACACCAGTGAAATAAAAGCCAAGCAGTGTATGACCACCGGTGAGCAAACATCTCACACCTGGCCTCGTGTCACATGGGGATATTGAGCGGTTTAGGTGGCTAAAAGACTAGCTCGAGGGTGGAAATGATACGGTAATATTTTTCATGAAAATGAATGAAGTGCATAATCGTATGTTTAAATGAACAGATTTGATGACAGTCTTTGTAGTACGGATTTCGCATGTCGGAGAACTTACATAGTGTGAACGTGAAATATTGCTGCAGGGGCCCGATTGTGTTGCACTGTTGGTTTTGGTTTTGGAATCTGGCCAGATGCGATATAAAAAGACGGCATATCTTAGGTATGTTTGACAATGCAGGGACACTAAAATAACAATATATTTTCAAATCTTGACTGATACGAAGAGAAGTTTGTAAAAACTTTTCTGCTGATTGAAGGGTTCTAAATAGAAACATCACATTTGATCAATACCTGATGGATAAAATCAGTTCCCGGCCAAACTACTGACTAATCACTAATGAACATCCAAAATGACCTTTTTGAAATAGCTTTTAATAATAATAAGAATTAACCAAGACAAAAAAAGTGAGAGCAAAATAAGACCGTTATGATAAAGACTAGTAGACGGAGACATGACTTTCTGAGAGCTGATAAGCGAGTGACAGAGAGAGAGACAGAAAACAGAAAAAAACGAGTGTTAGTGACTTGTCATTTAGCAGACGTGTTCTCGATGTCAGTCCGCTTACAGAAACACCCTGTCCAGACCATGTGTCCCCGAGGGCCGTGTGTCAGAAGTGACCTGGAGGCCAGACTGTAAGTAAAAAGATGTCTGGATAACATAACGGCACATTTGCATGTTTTGACTGCTTCGGGAGGAAACAGTTGACTAGACCAATCGGGCAGGGGAAAAAAATGCACATGCAAATTGTGTATGAAAGCGTTCACACAGCGGGGCTCATGCATATCCAAGGCTGGATTCAAACTCCTCATGTTTTCATCTTGAAAAGTTTTGAACGTGTTTATTTTCCACGCAGTTGGATAGTGTTTGTTAGCTGTCTAAGCAGTGTGTCAATATGCAGCCACAGCCATTAGTCTGTTTCGCTGCTGTATATGAAGGGGACTCGACTCTGGCTGTCATGGACTATTACAGCTGTGTCTCATTAGGCTGTTGTAGACCATAATGCTGTTACTCTTTTGCACAAAACTTGCATAAGGGTGCTGTAAAATTCCCAAAACAGGTGTTAAGAGACATTGGTAAAGTTCGTGATCACCTGTGATGCACGACGTGCAGCCAAATTCTGCAACAGTGTTTTCACGGTTGCAATAAAATAATAATAAGCATTTGTTGCCCTCTTATAATAAGACCACACAGTGTCCACAGAGCTCTGCAGATTTTTTATGAAATAATTTGGTCGATTTGACATTGCTTTCAGCTACCAAAAAGTAGTTCCAGTTTCAATGCTGGGGAAAGTTAGTTTCAAAAGTAATGCATTACAATATTGCATTACTCTTTATAAAAAAAGCAACTAATTGCATTACTTTTTAATGAAAAGTAAAGCATTAATTTACTTTTGCATTACTTTTTCTCATCTGGGCTGGGCTTGCTTGTTTGTTTTTATGTAAAAAGTTATATTTTTGACAAACGTGAAAGGCTTTTCACACCAAAGGTGAAATGAATAAGCCTGGCTGAAGGAAATGTAAATTCACGTCTGTGAAGTAGAGGCTTCGGCTCAAGCAAACCTTTCAGCTGTGCTGCCATTCTGGATTGCATAAAAAAAGACGCAGGAAAAGAAAGTTCAACACACTTCAGCAATAGAAAAAAATTAAACACAAATGTCATTTATCTGAAGTAAATATGCTTATCAGTATGGTTGAATTGGATCATCGGGTGTCAGGAGCAAAGACACTAGTTGATAGAATGGGATTAAATACTTAAAATGACTTACTCCCAATTTCTCTCAACTTGGGGACAGGAGAGCTGCCAGTCAGTAAATGGGAAAACTGGCATTACTTATTTGAAAGAGTAACTCGGATATTTTCTTGTAAATTAAAAAGTAATGCATTCCTTTACTAATCATTTATAGAAAGTAATATGATTATGTAACTCCCCCAAGACAGCAGTTGAAAAGTGTCACCCTATTTAAATCAAACACACAGAATTTCAATGGTCCAGAGCAGAAAGAGTCCATCTTAGCCTGCTTTTTACATTCTCATAGATTTATTTTTAGAATGCAGGGGTGGAAAGCGGGACATACAGTCAGAATCACGCACCCAGGCACCCTATAGATCATCAGGAGTTGAATAGAATGAGCCGCCCTTGAGACTGAAGCACAATTGGCGCCTGATATATTCCACAGAATCACACTCTGATCCTAATGGCGACAGAAGTAGAGGGCTCAGCATGAGCCCACGTAAGAAAACAGATTGCAAACTACGTCCCATCAGCATCAGAAGAGCGGCCCGATTACACTCCATGTGTGTAGCTGAACGGCTGGCATACCGTTCCAGTGTCATTCTGTCATCCATGGCATTTAGCAGCATCGTGGCACGGAGGAAGGGATTCCTGCGCACATGGTGAGCTGTAATAGAGAGAGATTTGTCATTGAAATGTAATCACCTCTTGTTAAATCGACACTAGAAATAGTTCAGAGTTTTGTTATATTTTTACCCTTTATACTCCTCTACCTAATTTGTCACACTGTTAGTGTTGTCATATATTATTGCATTGAGGCAAATGGGGCAACTATATTTTACCATTAACAATTCATTTTAAAACGCACCTGGGTCAGTTGATATAGTAATATATTGAACCTAGTATTAAGTAAAAAAATATCAAGTAAAAAAATATCAAGGTTACTCAACTAATGCAATATTTATAATGAAGACAATTTCCAAATAAAAGATTTAAGAAAATGTAATTGTTTAGCTTTCATTATTGCTCAGAAAAAGTTTTGTTGAATGCAATGATAAAAAACGAATAAAATAAATATTAAAAATAAAGTTAGTTCACTAAGTCGGCCAACATGTAGGAAAATAAAATATAATACAGAAATGTATATCATGAAGATAAATTATGTCATAATATGTGACCCAAGTAAAACAAGTCTAAGCCGCTGGGATACGTTTGTAGCAACAGCCAAAAATACATTGTATGGTTCAAAATTATAGATTTATTTTTTTATGCCAAAAACATTAGGATATTAAGTAAAGATCATGTTCCACAAAGATATTTTGTACATTTCCTACTATAAATATATCAAAACTTAATTTTTGATCATTAATATGCATTTTTAATGCAACTTTAAAGGTGAATTTCTTATTATAGTATTTCGGCCTGTCCTAACAAACCATACATCAGAAACGGAAAGCTTATTTATACAGCTTTCAGAAGATTTATAAATCTCATTTTCAACAAATTGACCCTTATAACTGATTTTGTGGTCCAGGGTCACATATAATAAATTATAAATTGATAACTAATGTTTAAAAAAAAAATCAAATAAAAACTTTTACCTGAATTTTTTTATTTTATTTATTATTTCTTTAAAATGATGCATACACTGAATGTGTTTTACTTGGTACTTACACTACATGATATTTTGAAAGTTTATAAATTGAACTTTTATTAGATTGTATAGAAGTTTTCTTTTATAACCCGTTTCCTGTTCTTCACCTTGGATGTCTTATTTGTCATTGATTCGGCTAAGAAGAGCTGCTAAAGTCATGGCTGGCGAGGTATTAAAAGGACAGTTTAGGTGTCAGAAGAGTTGCTAATGACTGGCAGTTCATTGATACGCTGACCTCAGTGCCGTGTGTCTGGGTTAGCCAGAGACTTGCGTGCACAACACAGAGAGGATCGTTTACATCTTACTCTGTGGTCAGCGACGGCTCCAAGGCGACGAAGGAGCAGGCGGCACTTTAGGGGTCAGTTTTAGGTTCTTAAGCTTCCCTCCTAGAGCTTAGACTAAACCTTTACAACTTTGAATGCCCTCTCCCAGGGCATAAGACACCGAATCCTCACTGAGATTCCATCACACTCTCTCCGGGAACCACAGAGTTGGTTATCACTGGCACACGATACACTGGTGACATAATGTGATTTGAATTTCTCTCCTTTGCTTTGTGTTCAGGTATATGAGGAGCCAGTGACAGTGATGAACTCCGAGCAGGAAAGGCCGTTCATGTGCAGCGCCCCGGGCTGCTCTCAGGTGAGTCTGATAAGACAATAGCAAAGACGAACGCCGCTCCTGTAACACGAGAAAGCTCTTTCTCGATGTGAAACTGCGCCACAGACAACAACAGTGAAATGGTATCTTGTTGAGGCAAATGTCATCCGCTGGGTCTTGATATAAGATATAAGATTTTTGGCTTGGTATTTCTTTGGATGCGGTGAACTCCTCATAGATATGGTAAATAATCTTTCTCTTAATGCATATATTCGTCTAGCTTAGATTTAACCATTACAGTTATTATATTTAAATAAAATAAAAACTTAATCCATGAAAAAACCTTTCTCACTTGAAATAAAGCTAACTTGAACTCAATGAAATATATATAAAACGTATTTTATTTCAGTTAGAGGCCAAGGCAACATCTAGTTTGACTTTCTGTATTAATGTAACCAAAACTAAAACCATAACTTGAAAAAAAAAAAAAAAAACTTTAGCTGATTTCTACATTTTTCATTTTTACTTAGTTTAACTTTGTTAACTATAAAAATGAGAAGTGAAAAAAAAAAAGAATAAAAGCTATACAGACGTATTTAATAAAAATGTCAAAACAGCTAAATAAAATAGCTCAAATTAGAGTGAAAACGGAAAATATTCAAATAAGACACATTCAAAATATGAATGAAACCTAGGATATTATCTCAATGATACTAAAACAACTGGTTTTGCTTTGAGGATCCAGATATTATGATGGTCACCCAATTTTTTTTTGTATGTATTTTTCCCCCTTATTTTCACAATCAAAACACACAGATCACAATCCACCTGTTTTGCACAATTAGACTAGGCCTGTCACAATCTGTTTGAGCAGATTCAATATTCCTCTCAGGTGCTCTTAAACATCAATTAAGATAATGTAATTGCGATAATGAGAAGGTATTTTCAAACAGAAAGGTGTTCTCGCCATCTATTCAGACAGAGAGTTTATGCCTAAGGCTCAAGTTGCCTTCAGTGGTAAGTATAAGATTGCTTGATAGTCACTAATTGTAAGATTCTGTTTTCAGAAACACAAAATGGGAAGAAAACAAGCCTCTGCTGTTTAAGTTTGTTAAGTGTGATTAAATTGCAACCAGTTGTTTCCATGTTCTCCAGAGATTCCCGACGGAGGATCATCTAATGATTCATCGACACAAGCACGAGATGACCCTCAAATTCCCCTCCATTAAAAATGACAACATGCTGTCAGGTGAGACAGACCTCACACACACACACACACACAGCTCATGTGTTAGTCTCTTTTTAGCGTCTGTCTTTGATTAGGTGTATTAACCAGGATGCATGACTTGGCAGATGTGTAGGTGTAGTTTTAAATGCAGAGCCATGTGGCTAAAATAATATTTGTGCTGTGCTCTGCCTCGCTCCCCTAATCCCAGTCATCAACCCGTACCATGAGTTCCATATCAATCAGACCGCCGGCCCTCTCAGGGGACGAGGGGAAGGGGGAACAGCGCAGGGAAGAAAAGAAAACAAGCCTCAACAGCTATGATGGAAAAGTGGTCCATTATTGGCATTGTGATTTTGACTACACTTTCTGAACAAATGGTTTGCATTTCAACACTTGCAAAATGACGATGCAAGTCCTATAGATTGGTTTTGAAAAACAAACCGAATTTGTGTGATATTTAAGATGTGCCTCTCGTTTTTATTTATATAATGAAATTATGCATAATTATAACCATATGAAGCCATGAATAGAAATAACTTGGCACATGCACTATTTGTTAATAATAATATACATTTATATTTAAATATATCTATGTAATTCATCCTCTTCTGATAAGATACTGTAACACAGATCAGAGATCCTGAAATCAAACCCATGACGGGATTCTACTGGATGTGCGGTTCGGTCTAGACTGTAATATTCATTGTTCGTTTGATGAAGTACAAGATAATGAGTTATGTGGTTCCAGTAGCGGCTAGAAATTATCATCCCACCACAAGCTCAATAAAAGGTGTGTGTGTGATTTCTCAGTGGAGCGTGTTTGAGGCAAAGAGGTTGAGCAGATGAGAGGTAGTGAGAGAAGGAGCGCATGTGCACCTTCGTTAGCAAGCGTGTTACTGAAAGAAGGGCCTGCATAGTAAACAATGCAGAGCGAGTGAGAAACCCACAGCTGGAGCCGAATTCACGAAACATTCTTAAGAAAAAAAAAATATGTTCTTAAGAACTTAAGATTTTTTTAAAGAATTGCACATTGTTACAAACTTACTGGAATTTTTCTTAAGAAATTTCTTCACTTATTTCTCTGGTCCCAGAAATCTGATCTGCAACTCTGACAAGGGTAAATAATGAAAAGGACGCAGCCTGAGTGGAGAGAGACACGGCATGAAGCTAGAAATGCATCCTAGTTCCATGGATCACATGGTCCCGCCAGAAGCTTTTATTTAGCTGTTTGGGTTGGGTTCAGTTTGCATAGAGAATGAACCGCAAACTTGTTTTTAACTTTGAGATGCATAGTCGTTGTCAGGGAGCCCACATCCAGAATTTTGTTCATGCAGAGTTGACAATAACTGACCGATCGTATCCATTTCGGTTTCATTTTTTCCCCCCTGCAGTTTTCTGCACATTAGTTTCACCACATGACTTTGATTTGGTGACAAATGTCAAGTATTTATAATATTAAAAAAGACTTCACTGCTTATTTTTGATGTATAATTAATGATAAAAGATAATAAGAAATAATAAGTGTGAATAATTAATAAATAATAGCATTGTCTTCCATTACAGATTTTACCCTTTTAATGGGGGTTTATTGTTCTTGTTTTACTTGCCCTCAAAGATTTTAAAATTATTTTAAATTCAGAATTAATGTGCATGGGATGACCAAAAATGGGATCCTTTCTTCGGTAACCAAACCTATTAGTACGGAGCCAGAAGAGTCTCAATAAAGATAAATGCACACACTACAGTCACATATGCACACACAGGATTCATAGATGCACACACATGATTCATAAATACACACACAAGATGCACAAATGCGCACAAAATTCACAAATGCACACACAAAATTTAAAAAGCACAGAAGATTCACAAATGCATACAAAATTCAGAAATGCACACAAAAATCAGAAATACACACACAATTCAGAAATGCAAACAACATTTACAAATGCACTCAAGATTCACAAATGCACAGGACAAGATTCACAAATGCACAGGACAAGATTCAGAAATGTATTTCTGATGCACACACACATATATCTTGATTCACAAACTGCTTGCGGTCTGTGAACTTCACTGCATTTGTGTGTGAATTTTGAGACTCCCCTGACTTGGCTCAACACACAAATGCTTTTTTTTAAACAGGGAATGATCTGCAACCAATCAGATATCTCCCTTCTTTTAGCCAATCACAAGAATGCACCCCATGTGGGGGGATTGTTTACTTATAAGCCAATCACATGAACGTGTTCACACAGCAATTGTATTAAATTGTATGAAAATACAGATGTTTAGATTACAATTCAGGTTTATTTTTTATTATTTTTTACTAAATATAAATTTAAAAATGTCTCAATACATATAGCCCAGTGACTGCAGAAAAAAAGTTAACCATGGATTCATAAATTTGCAATAGGCAATTATTTCATTTTATTGAAATATTTTAATGAAAGTAAAAAAAAAATGTTTAAACCTTTATGAATATTTAAATATATCTAAATATTCTTTTGGATGCAATATAGAAGTCACTTTAATTATAATATTCAGTCCCTACATGAAGAGAGAGTCAGTGGTCCGCTGCGAGAGGAAACTGGCTCTCTGGCTGCAAAAAGTGGGTCTCCGGCTGTCGTTCACTTAGGAAAGTGAGTTGATCGCTGCTTGAGGAAAGTGAATCGTTCGCTGAGGAAAGTGAGTCGCTCGCTGCGTGACTCGTGAGGAAAGTGAATCGTTCGCTGAGGAAAGTGAGTCGCTCGCTGCGTGACTCGTGAGGAAAGTGAATCGTTCGCTGAGGAAAGTGAGTCGCTCGCTGGGTGAGGAAAGTGAGTCGATCGCTGCGTGACTCGTGAGGAAAGTGAATCGTTCGCTGAGGAAAGTGAGTCGCTCGCTGGGTGAGGAAAGTGAGTCGTTCGCTGCGTGACTCATGAGGAAAGTGAATCGTTCGCTGAGGAAAGTGAGTCGCTCGCTGGGTGAGGAAAGTGAGTCGTTCGCTGCGTGTCTCGTGAGGTAAGTGAGTCGCTCGCTGGGTGAGGAAAGTGAGTCGTTCGCTGCGTGACTCATGAGGATAGTGAGTCGTTCGCTGCGCAAAGTGGGTCGCTGGCTGCGCAAAGTGAGTCGCCGGCTGTGTGAGGTAAGTGAGTCGTTCGCTGAGGAAAGTGAGTCGTTGGCTGCGTGAGGAAAGTGAGTCGTTCGCTGATTGGCTTATAAGTAAACAATCCCCCAAGTGGGGTGCATTCTTGTGATTGGCTAAAACAAGGGAGATATCTGATTGGTTGCAGATCATTCCCTGTTTAAAAAAAGGCATTTGTGTGTCGAGCCAAGTCAAGGGAGTCTCAAAATTCACACACAAATGCAGTGAAGTTCACAGACCGCAAGCAGTTTGTAAATCAAGATATATGTGTGTGTGCATCAGAAATACATTTCTGAATCTTGTCCTGTGCATTTGTGAATCTTGAGTGCATTTGTAAATGTTGTTTGCATTTCTAAATTGTGTGTGTATTTCTGAATTTTGTGTGCATTTCTGAATTTTGTATGCATTTGTAAATCTTCTGTGCTTTTTAAATTTTGTGTGTGCATTTGTGAATTTTGTGTGCATTTGTGTATCCTGTGTGTGTATTTATGAATTATGTGTGTGCATGTATGAATCCTATGTGTGCATATGTGACTGTAGTGTGTGCATTTATCTTTATTGAGACTCTTCTGGCTCCATATATTAGGCCTTCGTTGTCATTGTAAACAGTTAAACTAACATGCCCTGCTAAATTCTGATGTATTTTTTTTCCTTGAATGTTTCTAGACCAGACACCAACCCCAACGCGCTTCTTGAAGAACTGCGAGGAGGTGGGTCTCTTCAGCGAGCTGGACTGCTCTATCGAACAGGAGTTTTGCAAGGCTCAGGAGGAGGAGGACAGCAAACAGGTGAGATTATAGAGTGCGTCTGGCATTTGTGATCCCCAGTGCTAACAGCCACTGTCACTACTACCCCATCCGCCATAACAAGAAGTGACTGAAGTCTCTCAGCTTTGGATAGATCACACACATACATGACAGGCAGGTGGAGGTTCTGGTCATGAGCTGGGCCTGAGCCGGAGCTAGTTACATAGGACCAGCACATGACCAGCTCATGACCAGCTTTAAAAAGGGAATATCTACAGTAGTACAGCGCCACAATAATGAGAATGCAATACATGTGCTATGTTATGAATTGTAATCAGACACATTTCAAAATGCAACAAAGCATCTGCATATTGTTAAAAACAGTTTAGTGTAATAATAATTTTATTAATTTACCCACAGTTTGTGTATGCTATGTGTTTCTTAAAAGAGTATTGTGATGTTAGTCTAGCAACCTGCTAATGTCAGACTTTATTGAAAGCATTTCAAAACAGTTACCTTCTGTCATTTTTGTGGTTCCATGATGGTTAGGTTGCTTGTTACTTGGCAGTAGGCTGGGATTCAACTCACTAGGCTTTGGAACAGAGCTTATACAGTATCTGCCTTTTTTATTTTTTTCTTGCTCCATGTTAAAGGGGATTTGTGTAATTTATGCACCAGTAATGACACTAAACCAGTGAAAGACTCATACCAAACATTCCATGCACCTTCCTTTATTTGGACAAACAAATTGGTATTTCTACCCTGAGTTCACCAGCTACCCTGCTGAAAAAAACACAGCATATGCTGGTTAGGTATGTTTTCATGCTGGGATGCTGGTCCTTTTGTTGGTTAATGCTTGTCCTTTGCTTGTTTATGGTGGTCCTTTTGCTGGTTCATGCTGGTCCTTTGCTTGTTTATGCTGGTCCTTTTGCTGGTCCTTTGCTTGTTTATGCTGGTCCTTTTGCTGGTCCTTTGCTTGTTTATGCTGGTCCTTTTGCTGGTCCATGCTGGTCCTTTGCTTGTTTATGCTGGTCCTTTTGCTGGTTCATGCTGGTCCTTTGCTTGTTTATGCTGGTTCTTTAGCTGGTTCATGTTGGTCCTTTGGCTGGTTAATGCTGGTTCTTTGCTTGTTTATGCTGGTCATTTTGCTGGTTCATGCTGGTCCTTTGCTTGTTTATGCTAGTCCTTTTGCTGGTCCATGCTGGTCCTTTGCTTGTTTATGCTGGTCCTTTTGCTGGTTCATGCTGGTCCTTTGCTTGTTTATGCTGGTCCTTTTGCTGGTCCATGCTGGTCCTTTGCTTGTTTATGCTGGTCCTTTTGCTTGTTCATGCTGGTCCTTTGCTTGTTTATGCTGGTTCTTTAGCTGGTTCATGTTAGTCCTTTTGCTGGTTCATGCTGGTCCTTTGCTTGTTTATGCTGGTCCTTTTGCTGGTTCATGCTGGTCCTTTGCTTGTTTATGCTGGTCCTTTTGCTGGTTCATGCTGGTCCTTTTGCTGGTTCATGCTGGTCCTTTTGCTGGTTCATGCTGGTCCTTTTGCTGGTTCATGCTGGTCCTTTGCCAGCACATGACCAGCATAAACCAGCAAAGGACCAGCATAAACCAGCATCCCTGCATCAAAACATACCTAACCAGCATATGCTGTTTTTTTCAACAGGTTAGTTGACCAATGTTGTAATGTTGAACTGCTTTTTCAAATTTGCATACACATACTGTACAAGCGCACACATAGAATGAGACTTTGACAATCATTTTACTCTACAGCAAGCCAATCATACTAAGTTATAATACATGTGTAACAGATTCTGACCTAATAGACTACCTAGGACATTGATAGAAACATTCTCATGTTTTTCAAAGTGATAAACGGATGGTAATTGTAAAGCCATGGTGATAACCTGGAGGTATTTTTATCATATACCGTCAAGGTCTGACAATGACGCACACAGACACCTTCAACCCTAATGAGTGTTTTACCACTTGCACCACAACTGTGTCACAATATGACTGGGCTCAATGAACACCACCTTACTGTGCTGTAAATAAACTGATGGTGTCTGTTAATCTGGGGAGTTTACACTTGAGGTTTAGGGTTAGTACACCTTGCCAAGTCAGCAAGCAGCAGGCTGTAGCAGGGCTTTGCTGAGCTCAGGTGAAGACAGGTGAGAGGAAGATATCGCCCAGAGCTTTTTCACTTGTCTTAAGTGTACTGAAATCAAACGTGGAAGCCGAATCTCATGTCAAGGATGTGATTTTTAGGGTAGTTAGCTACTTTGTGTTTTAATGGGATATATACCATGTTATAATTTAACACAAAATCTACTCCCAGTTCAGTTTAACCATGATGCTAAATTTGCTAAAATATGGCCGCACTCTGAGTCATTGTCATTATTTTTAGAGACGCACCCCTTTCCTTGTAAATTTGGCCATTTGTAGATTGCGTCGTATTCTCAAAACTCTGTTTAAGGTAATCAGACAAGCAGTAAGCAACAATTACTGAAAAGCCAGAAAAAAACTTTTCTGAAAGAGATGTTTGTATAATTTTTTTTTACTGAGCTTGGCTGCAGTTATTTGTGTAATGATGATCAAATGATTAAGAAAAGCATTATAATTGATCTCAGTAAAGTACATCAGATTGCAGTAGTTTGCTGTATGTTATTGCTGTGTTCAGCACAGATTTTGTGTGTGCATTTGTGGCATAAGCTGATTGTGTGAAAATCCTTTCGTGCACACTAAAGCTACATAGACAATGCAAATAAACGGCACGGTCAGAATCACAAATTATTCTCGGCAAATCTCTCTCCTCTTTAACAAAGTGCTTGGATAGTTGATGCAAATAAAGAAAACTACTGAAGAAAATCAGTACATTTCTGTCCACTTGTTTATCTTCTAAACCAGTGGTTCTCAAACCTGTCCTGGAGTACCCCCTGCCCTGCACATTTTGAATCATCAGCTCATTAGTGGAGACTGCAAGACCTGACGTAGATGGGTCAGATATAGGGAGACATACAAAAAGTGCAGTGCTGGGGGTACTTCCCGGAGAGGTTTGAGAACCCCTGTTAACCCTAACCATAACAGGTGCAGCTGGAACTTAAAATTGGGCCTTCAAGGTGTGGCCCTCAATAGAAATCCCCCTTCTTTATTTCTCACTTAGACATGCTCTATTTGCCACAGGAAATGCATGCATAAGCTTGGATTCACAGTGGTGTCACACCTAAACGAGATAAGAGTGCATTTTTGACAAACGTCCTTTTTCACACATCACATAAAGTGTGTGTGTGTGTGTGTGTGTGTGTGTCAAAGTGGCAGAGAGGCTGCTATATAAAATGTTTAATGAGTGCCTCATGCATTCGTGCAGTGTAGAGTTTTAACTCTACACTTTTAAGGTGAGATGCAAAATCCTGTAATTTCAAAAGGCTGGTCCGCCACCCAGGTATGAAAAGCGGCTGGTTTGAAAAAATTTTGACGAATTTTGCCAATATGCCTGCACCTAGTACTGTAGTTTAGGGTTGACTTGTAGGGAGTTTTATTTTCTAGTGTAGTTATGTCACAGTGGATTAACAGTTTATATTTGTCCCCTGTGTTCATTACATGTCCTCATCCTTCTGTTTGTTTCTGAACAGAATATCGCTCTTCATGGGCAGCACCAGCAGACCCACTCAAGAATGGCCAACCATGACAGCAGCATAGTGATCCAGCAGGCCCTGCCCTCGCCCCAGTCCAGTTCTGTCATCACTCAAGCCCCTTCCACCAACAGACAGATTGGGTAAGTTGTGCCTCTCATGTGTGTGTCTCTGGTACAACGTTCAATACGTCTAGTGTTTGATATTAGTCCAAAGTCCATGCCGCTGTTTGCATTTCTCCTATCAGCCTACAGCAGCCGACTGCACAAGGTGGAGAAGTAGTGATTATGTTCTTCAAAAGACTGTGTTTGAGTCTAAGTTCTGTCCTATCACGTGGGAAGCAGTGAACAACAGCTGGATTCTTAATTTCAGATTGGCGTTTTTATTGAAGTCCCTTAAAGGAGCAGTTCACGCAAAAATGAAAATTTGCTGAAAATGTACTCACCCTCAGGCCATCCAAGATGTAGATGAGTTCCTTGATCTGAACAGATTTGGAGAAATTAAGCACTACATCACTTGCTTATTAATGGATCATCTACAGTGAATGGGTGCCGTCAGAATTAGACTCCAAACAGCTGGTAAAAACATCACAAGGAATCCACATAGCTCCAGTCCATCAGTTACCATCTTGTGAAGTAAAAAGGTGCTTGAAATGAAAACTGGAAACCATAGTTTATAGCCAAGATATGAGTCCATAATCCAAAAAAAAAAAAAACTTTCTCCAGTGAAAAAGTCCATCATCTGGTTTTTAGAATTGAACTCTGGTTTTCAAGAAACTACTTAATTTGTTTTTCCTCCTGATTAGGATACACAACTTTTTCAATGGAGAAAGCAATATTAAGGATACAGATCTCATAGTTTAGCTGCAAGCAACAGTTTGAAGTTAAAAAAGGTTTAATGATTCATGTGTTTATTACAAACGTGCTTTTCTATTACTTGTGGATTATTGTGATGTTATCAGCTGTTTACACTCTCATTCTGATGACACCCATTCACTGCAGAGGATCCATTTGTAAGTGATGAATTGCAATTCTTAATTTCTCCAAATCTATTCCTATGGAGAAACAAACTAATCTACATCTTCAATTTTCAGAGTTGATTTGTATTTTTTGGTGAGCTGTTCCATTCATGTTGAGTATGTGAAGGGACATAAAATAGTCATCCAAAATTACAAATTCTGTCCTCATGTAGTCACCCGAATATTCCAAACTAGAATTTTTGAAGCAAGGTTAGACTAGGAGACTAGATGGGTGTCAAAGTGAAGATACACCTTCTTTGAGGTTTTGCATTTCACACATTCGAAGTTTCATATACGCTTATCTTTCATAGACACTTTCACACACTTTTACCCAATAAAAAAGGCACATTGCTGACTACATGATAGAAGCACCTCTTAAAAAACATTAAAGGAGATGAAAGATTCTGCATTTGATTGGCAAATCATTATTTAATGCTGAAACAGTTCTTGGAAATGAGCAAAGTGTCCTTGAAAGGGCACATTCTCACATTCCTGGGAAGATTGTAACACTTTGTGGCTGTTCCATGCTTTTGGTGTGTGTGTATGTGTGTGTGTGTGTGTGTGTTTGTGAATCGTTCCAGTTGTCCCTGCAGTGACTCTTAAAGTTCTCTGTGTGTGTCGTGCAGCCAGCTTGGGTGTGTCCCACAGTGATGAAATCAGTGGTGCAGCTCTGGTGGGGATATCAGCTTTTTGGGATGACGCCCCTCTTGCGCAAACACATCCCACTGCTGACCCGTCTTTCTTTTTTCTCCAACAGTCTTTCTCTCGCTGTCTTTTTGTTGCGTCAGAATGTGCCCCGTCTGCGGTATAATCACCACCTGAAACACACTTTTCAAACACGTGATGGGCCGTAGGGAGAGGACGGTATCATTTTCGGCAGTGGTGGAGGTTTAGGATGAAGATTAGAGGGTCAGGTCTACAGCTGACACCAAAATCACAGATTTGTTATGCATAATTACAGATTTTCCGAAACAAGATGTTTCATAATGAAACTGTCTTGTAGCAAGTTGATATATGGGTATAAGTTGCTTAAAGTATGGAGGAGCTTATATCTAAAAGCAGTCCACAATCAATAACACCCTCTTTATTTAATGCTTGTGTATATGTTTGATGATTTTTGTGAGGCATTTGAAGGAATACTACATATCTCCGTGCCAATGGTAAGAAAGGATAGGGCGGTGGTGCCCAGATTGGACAGCTTGTGAATATTGGATGGAAGGTCTGTCAGTCAAGTCGACTGATGGTCTGACAGTGCATTTGTTCTGAGAAAGAGATGGAATTACAGTCGAAGAAAGAGAGAGGATAAGAGACAGGGAGAGACTGGTTAGTTCTTCTTTCTTTGCTGCATTAACTTTTCTTGTCATTGGTAGACACTCAAAGATTGTTAAATGATCAAAAGAAAGTTGTACAGTAAATCTGTGAAGAAGTTTTGAAAAATGCACTGATTTTTTTATTGCAAAACCACATAAAACTTGTGAAAAAGGAAAAAGTTTTTCGTTTGCATACCATCTGCACATCATACTTACTGTATGAGCGCTTTGTTAGATGGGTTTCGGCGGGGTCAGGGGCAGTAATGCTGAATGCTGCTGTGAATGGGAAGTGAATATAAATTCATGGAGAACATATGCAATGTTTTTGTGTTGGAACATGAGTGTGCATGTGCTAAAGCTGTGAAGAAACCATTTATAGCACTCATTATGGATGGACACTCATGCAGCTCAGAGATTATAAAGTCCTCGGTCTTTTATGGAAATTGTATATTATATTGAGAGAAGCTGTGTTAGTTTTACAGTAATTGGTCAATATCATGAAACTTGTCAAGAACTTGTATAGGTCACATTTTAGA
This sequence comes from Carassius auratus, assembly GCF_003368295.1. NCBI lineage: Eukaryota > Metazoa > Chordata > Actinopteri > Cypriniformes > Cyprinidae > Carassius > Carassius auratus. Next base: position 14,621,356 of record NC_039283.1, read on the forward strand.
CCAAAATCAAACAAAAGAAATACAAAATTATATTTATACAAAATTGTATATATATATGTTTTAGGTTTTGTTTTGTTTTGTTTTCTTGTTTTGTCTTTCTAATGCAAATGAATAAATTAAATGAGTAAATATTTATTATTGTGATATAAGTGTTATTTGTTAAAGTTTTTGTTGATATTTTGAAATAGATTTTTTTATTTTTTTATTTTCTGTTCTCATTTATATTTTAGTTAATGTTTTAGTGATTTTGGATGTGCTTTTGGTGTTTTCTAATGTTTATATATTTAAGTTTACATTTTTATACAATTTTATTAATTCTTAGTTTATTTATTTATTTTAGATATTTTGGTAAACTAAACAAATGAGAAATGTTGTCTTGGAAATTCGATAAAATAAAATATATATTTATCATATTTTATTCTATTTCAAGTTATTAACATTTTTTTTTAATTAACAATAATAACCTTTTTACTGCTTTTGGTAAAAAAAAAAAAAAAAAAAATATTTAAAGTACATAAAGCATTAAAGTAGTGACAATTTGAATGACACTGTTACTTTTTTCCTTTTAGTTGTGTTGTATGACATGAATATGGAGAGTCACCCAAGCACGGTTTGCATTAATATCCTGAAATATGATTTTTCTGTAAATCTTCCTGGTTGGTTTTATATCTTTGTTTATGTCTATTGAAACTGCAACTCTCTAGGACTCCATAAGTGTGAGGGTGGTTGTTTTGTTATAGGCACTGTGGAGGTCAGGGGTCAGCCTATGGAAGTGTGAATCAGTGTGTTTGGAAATGTCCACCTCAGCGGGAAAAAAAAAGCCTTTCATTCCCCTTAACACAGAAACTCCACTTCCCGCAGGAAGCCATCGAGGCCAGTTAGTGCCTCTGTCCACAAAAGTTTAATCTTCTCTTCCTGCTGCTCTGAACTGAAGAATCATACCATTATTCAATTCAATTCAATTCAATTCGTTTATTTGTATAGCGCTTTTTACGATACAAATCAGTGCAAAGTAAATTTACAGAAAATTAAGTTTCTACTATATTTAAGTGATGTGACATTCAGCCAAGTATGGTGACCCATACTCAGATTTTGTGCTCTGCATTTAACCCATCCAAAGTGCACACAAACACACACACACAGAGGGCAGCCATTAATGCTGCGGCACCCGGGGAGCAGTTGGGGGTTCGATGCCTTGCTCAAGGGCACATAAGTCTTGTTATTGCCGGCCCGAGATTCGAACCCACAACCCTAGGGTTAGGAGTTAAACTCTCTAACCACTAGGCCACGACTTCCCCAAAGTCAGGAATTAAAAAAAAAAAGTTTATACAAGACATAGTCAACCAGACGATGAACATTATTAACAGCAATTATAATGTAATTGTATAGTAAGTAGCAATATTTGTAAGTTCTGTATTTTTCAGGGTTAGCATCATCTGAGGTCCTCTGGTGTCAGCATCATCTCTTCTCGGGTGTTCTGGATCCAGACTGAAGCTTGTGTAAATCCAGTTACTCTGCAAAACAGAGAAACAAATAGAGACATAATTAGCGTAGCTGCTGTTCCGACCAAGTAAAATTAATTATTTTAACCCAAGCTAATGAATAAGAATGCGCATTTGATCAGATACAACTGCAGTCACAAATTATGAGATGCATTATTCAAATGCTTGGCGAAAGAGATGCGTTTTTAATCTAGATTTAAACAGAGAGAGTGTGTCTGAACCCTGAACAGTATCAGGGAGGCTATTCCAGAGTTTGGGAGCCAAATGCAAAAACCTCTACCTCCTTTGGTGGACATTGCTATCTTAGGAACTACCAAAAGTCCAGTGTTTTGTGACCTTAGGGTGCGTGATGGGTTGTAGCGTGGTAGAAGGCTAGTTAGGTACACAGAAGCTAAACCAATTAGGGCCTTATAGATGAGTAGTAATAATTTGAAACCGAATAGGTAGCTAGTGCAGAGACTGTAAAATTGGGGTACTATGATCATATTTTCTTGACCTGGTAAGGACTCTAGCTGCTGCATTTTGGGCTACCTATAGCTTGTTTATTGAAGATGCTGGAGAACCACCTAGAAGTGCATTACAATAGTCCAGTCTAGAGGTCATGAATGCATGAACTAGCTTTTCTGCATCAGAAACAGATAACATGTTTCGTAGCTTGGCAATGTTTCTAAGATGGAAAAATGCTGTTTTTGTAACATGGGAAATATGGTTTTCAAAAGATAAGTTGCTGTCTAATATAACACGCAGATTTCTGACTGTAGAGGAAGTAACAGTACATCCGTCTAGTTGCAAACTGTAGTCTACTAGATTCTGTGTACTGTTTTTTGGTCCAATAAGGAATATCTCGGATAACTATCTTATCCGAATTTAATAGGAAATTATTGGTCATTATTTAACTAAAAATCCTGAATGATGCAGTTTTGACGTGCATGATTTAGAAATACTTGGCTGTTGTGAAATGTTAATGTCTACATATTATACTATTCCTAGAAAAGGGGGGTGAATCATAGCCTGACTACGTCAGACTTCCTACTTCCGCTCAATTTCATTTCGCTTCTGTACTCAGTCTGATACAGCGTCAGAGTTTTCTGTTTGCCACCGGTCTGAAAACAGCCGGGCTGTAACGCTTCTTCTCGGATAACTCGTTAAATGCATTAAGTGAAAGAGAAAACGCAGAGTTGGTGTTCCACACATTTAATGGCTGGTACACGACAACGCACTCCTCTCATACATGAGAGATTAACTCTTTCTTGGCGTTACAAATAAAGTAAAGAGAAAAATAACAACGAGAAGGCAGAGCGTACTTATCATCCATGGGGGTCCTCATTAAACACACATATAGTCCTTCTGCGTCATCACCACATAGCGTGCGTTACAAGTCAAGTGATTAGTCTCTTAAAGGGCACACCGCACTATAATGTGATACATGCAAAATACATAGTTTTGGCCGTTACAGATTCCCCACCGGAAAGAAAAAGGCTGTCCCCAGCCGTACACAACATAAGGACAACGGTAAAATTCAACTCCATACATGGAAACTTGGAAATCCATCAACCCAAAACATATTTTACATACAGAAGGCAATAACTGGCATACACGTCAGTACAGCTTCACATTATACAGTATGCTTTTCAACGGCATATCACATAAAAAAAAAAAAATGTTTGTGTAACCAACCCAAATGTGTAAAACAATTTACTTGTTTTTCCTCAACACAACACATGAAACTATAACAATTAGAACAATGCTTTCTAGAGTCCCACTGCTACGCAAGGAAAGTAAAGCGTATTAGTAACTTTTAATACAGGAGAAATTCAAACAAGCAAACACATTACTACTTCAGATCCAATCTGTCAGTATGATACTCGTTAGTCCATCTATTGTCTGACCACCCTGAGGTGATTCTAGGTGCCAGTCTAGGTCTGAGATTGTAGCGATGACCTTCAAGATCAATGTCAAAGTCAGGAAGACGTGTATGTTGTGAAGATGTGTTATCATCAGCGTCTGCATTACGAGGACAACTGCTCATGTTATGCTTGGTCACGTCATGTGAATTGTCAATAGGATCGTCACAATTAACATCAGCCTCATTAGGCAGAGAAAAGCAAGCGTCTTGAGGTTGGTCTGCACCCCTCTGTGTCACCAGCAACGTGTCCCCCAACCCCTCATCTGGTGTTTCAGACTCATCCTGAGACCCATTTGGTGTATGGCTGCTGCATGCGTTCCAAGTGTGGAAAGGCTGCATATTGACCACATGATAGACACCAGCATCCTGTCCTGTGTCCAACTTCGCAAGTCTGTAATTCACATCAGACAAAACTTGAGTGACACGGTATGGACCAGAGTACAAGGGTGCCAGTTTTGCTGTAAAATTGGCCAGAGCATCTGATTTAGGGTGGGTTTTCACTCTGACAAGATCACCAATGGCATAAAAAACAGAGCGACGTCTTTTGTCATAATGCTGCTTCCTTTTGTTGTGACTGGTTTCCAGGGCTGCCCTAGCATGGTCATGTGCCTCTTGCAATGTCAAACGTAAGCTCTCAGGATAAGGAATTTCAGGTTCCTCTATTCCATCCCAGACAGGCTGAGTCACCAGGTCCAATGAAGTGTTCAACTCCCTCCCATACAACATCATGGACGGGGTTTGACCTGTACTCTCATGCGGTGCTGTTCGTAGTGCAAAGCAAATTTGTGGAATATATCGGTCCCAGGTTGTATGTTTATCATCCACATATGCTCGAATTGCTGTCTTGAGAGTCCGGTTCACCCTCTCTGTGGCATTTGTCTGTGGGTGATATGCCGTTGTGAGGCGATGTTCTGTTCCCAGAAGAGTGAGCACCCGTTCAAAAAGGTCGCTTATGAAAGGGGAACCTCTGTCTGAAATTAGATATGTGGGGGCCCCATGACGGGAAAACACTTCACTTAGCAGTTTATTTGCTGCCACTTGCGCAGTAGCTTCTCTCACTGCCACGATCTCGACCCACTTTGAAAAATAATCGACAAAAACCAAAATGTAAGAATTTCCACTGGGAGTACGCGGCAAAGGGCCAACGAAATCCACCCCAACATACTCCCAAGGTTTTTGGGGACGAATTGGGACCATTAGACCAGCAGGTTTTCTCTGACTTGGTTTAGTCAGTTGGCAAACCGTGCAAGAGGTTACATATTTCTTCACCTCAGATGCCATTTTAGGCCAGAAAAACCTGTGTTTCAGTCGGGCCAAGGTCTTGGTTATCCCTAAGTGACCCGCAGTTGGGTGATCGTGGTAGTATCTCAGCAAGGTACTTCTGAGAGAAGCAGGAGCATACAGCTTTAAAGATTTCAAGGGGTGGATTCCGCAAGCAGGTTTGGGATCTTGGAAGTACAACAGGCCATCCTGAATGGAATACTGAGAGCAATCATCCATCTCACTCTCCTGTTGTAATGCGGCCTCCATTTTACGGAGGAGATCACCTGTGATTGGATCATCAAGCTGTAATTGTCTGACATGAGAGCGATCCGTAAGTGTCACTGAAGGTAGCGTACGGAGATCAAGACCACCAATCACAGCGTAGTCAGGAAGAAGGTCCATTGGTGGCACATCATCTGCTAGAGGATTCCTTGACAGCGCATCAGGGACTTTGTTTCGAGATCCAGGCTTGTGGACAACATCGAAATCGAAGTCCTGAAGGCGGAGAGACCAACGAGCAAGGCGGCCAGTGGGGTTGGGACGGGACATCAACCACCTGAGCCCGCTGTGGTCAGTGAAGACTGTGACATGGAGACCCTCAATGTAAGGCCTAAAGTGCTCAAGGGCCCAAATGACGGCCAGACATTCCTTCTCGGGCGTTGAATAAGGTTTCTCCGATTTATGCAGGGCACGACTAGCATACGCCACAGCAACTTCCCTGCCATGCAGATCTCTCTGCATCAGTGCAGCTCCTAGTCCCGCATCACAGGCATCGGCATGAACAAAGAAAGGTAGAGAGAAGTCAGGAAAACTTAGCACTGGTGCCGAAGTTAATTTTTGTTTCAGAAGGTCCATGGCGTCTTGGCATGCAGAGTCCCACACAAAAGGAGCATCATTTTTAGTGAGCGCAAACAGTGGTTCAGCGTGGTGGGCGTAGTCCTGTATGAACCGTCGGTAATAGCCTGATAGGCCCAAAAACTGCCTCACTTGCTTCACATTGACAGGGGTTTTAAAGTCCATAACAGCCTTCACTTTGGCCTGGTCCGGCAGGATGCCACTCGGACAGACGCGGTACCCCAAAAAGGTGAGCTCTCTGCGACAAAACTGGCATTTGACCAGTTTAATGGTCAACCCGGCAGACTTGAGCCGTGAAAGGACTTCCCTGAGGTCATTGAGATGTTGCTTGAAAGTGGGCGAAGCCACAACAATGTCGTCCAAGTAGACTGCACAGCACCTATAAATAAGACCAGCCAAGACACTGTTCATTAGTCTTTGAAAGGTCGCTGGTGCATTGCACAGACCAAATGGAAGCACACGGAACTGAAATAGCCCACAATGTGAAACAAAAGCAGTCTTAGATTTAGAGTCTTCTGCCATGGAGACCTGCCAGTATCCCCGAGCAAGGTCGATCGTGGTCAAAAATTTTCCTCTAGAAAGGAAGTCTAAGGACTCATCAACTCTTGGTAATGGATAAGAATCCTTCACAGTAAGCTGGTTCAACCCACGATAGTCCACACAAAATCGTGGTTCACCACAAGGTTTCTGAACAATCACCACGGGGGCTGCCCAAGGACCTGTTGCCGGTTCAATGATGCCATCGTTCAACATTTTTCCTATTTGATCCTCAATCAAACGCTTTTTAGCTGGGGAGGTTCGATAAGGGGGAAGGTGGACTGGCTTGGCGTTCCCCGTGTCAATGGAGTGCTCAATTAGTGATGTGCGACCCAGATGACCGTCAAAGAGATCAGAAAAACTTTCAAGTAGCCCTGACAGTTGTTCCTTCTCAGCATTACTCAGACATGCTTCTTCAACCTTTTCTCGAAGTGCGGAAGATAGGACTTCCATAAATAACAAACTGCTTTCCGACTCCTGCACTTCCTTGCCTTCCATCTCCTCTATTAATAAAGGATCGTTGCCTATGACAACAGTTCTGGATGGGATGTGAATGGTGATGGAGGCACGCAACATGAAGTCCATCCCCAAGACCAAGGTTGAGGGTAAGCGTGGGACAATGGCAAACCTGTGATAAAAACGCTGTCCCATGAAGCCAAAAGCCAACCATGTCAGCCCTAAGGGTTGGCATGCCCCACCATCTGCTAGTTGGATTGGGGGAGCAGACCATGGTTTAATGTTAACCTTCAGTTTGGCATGATTCTGAACAATGTCCGCTTGCACCGCAGAAAGTGATGCGCCTGTGTCAAGTGTAGCATCTAACACCTGGCCATGTAGGTTAATCTTGACTCTAAATGGAGTGTTCCAAAAGGAAGGTGATGTGGGATCTTCCACATGGCAAAGGACAGGATGTTCTGGAACAGCAGAATTAGACGGTTGAGGCGAAATTATCTTCTGGAGGGAGGATTGCCTCTGCGAATCATCCTCCCCCCTTTGGAGTTTCCCTTGTGCCTTACAAATGAGCTTCCTTCCCCTGCATTGCTACTTTCAGGGTCGTTTGTAACTCTTGCATCAAGAGCATGTTCCGAATGAGCATTAGGGGACTCACTTTGTTGTGAGCCATTTCCAGAAAGTGAGTTGCAGTCTGGACATGTTCGAGAAGTGAAGCCAGGGCGTGAGCACTTGTAACAGTAGGTTTCTTTGACAAATTTAGCTTTATTCTGCATTGCAGGCAATGAACATTTACTTGGTCCCAGGACCACATGGAGCTCGTGAGCCCTCAGCAGAAGATCCATACCAGAGGAAACAGAAGTTCCATAGAGAGCCACTCTATACTTTTCAAGAGCATGTTTACAAATAAGGTCGATTTGTTCTTGCTCCGGCGGAGGAGTTTTCAGTTTTCTGAATTCACTTAGCATGTGAGCCACAAAAGTAGGAAGGGGCTCTTCAGGGCTTTGCATACGGTCCAAGATACCTCTCATTATTTGTTCCTGGCTGTCAGAAGGAAGAAAGACTTTCCTGAAGAAATCACAGAACTGGGCCCATGTAACGACATGTGCGTCAAGGACTGAAAACCATTTCTTTGGCTCTTTTGCTAAAAACCGTGGCAGCTCGAGAAGAATCTGAGCATCGGTTAAATCAAGGGAGGTTCTGTACACATTGACCGATTGTAGCCAATCCTCAGGGCTAACGTGTCCGTCTCCCGCAAACACAGGTGGTTCAAGCCTTGACTGGTACAGAACAGATGCGAGGATTCTACTAGTATTACTCACATCAGAAGAATTGGGCTGTGGTGAGAAAGTCGTGTTTGCGTGAGAAAAGTTATTGGTGGTGGTACTTTGTAATGGCATTCGGTCTGGAGGAATATGGATGTGTGGCGTAGAGCTGGCCATAGGAGGGAGCTGCACATGTGGTGCTGCAGGGTTGTTGACATCAGGAGGACCAAAACGTCTTAATATACTCTGCTGCAACTGGAGAGAATCGTTGAGGCACTGTTGCAACACAGATACTTCAGCTTGTAAGAGCTCCACTTGAGTCTCCAGGCTCACACGCTTAGGTAACTTTGGTCTCTGTCTGGGGGCAGAATCTGGTAATGTGTAAGTCAAGTCAGTGTTAAAGTCTGGGTGATAAGCCATATCAGCTAATGTGCATTTACATAACCAGCAATCTAGAAATTGTAAAAATTCTAAATGTAACCCAGAAAAATACAACCCGTTAAAATGCACACACCATCAATAAAATCTTCAAAAAAAATTCAACAATTCCTTTGAGTTAGTTATAGTCTATTTTGCAAGAGCTTAGTATTTTTCGTAACAGAATAGGCCCAGAGCAAAAGAATATGTTGCTTTAAATTGAATGAAATGTTACTTGACCATGGAAAAATGTCCGGAGTTTGAAACTATTCCTCAGTCCAGCATAAGTAAATACAGTTCACGATGAAGAAAAACTGTTCCAACAGGTGTATTATTTCCTCAAAATGTTCAAAACGAAATTCCAATGCACAACAAAAATAAACCACAAGTAGTCTTTGAAAAAGAAAAATCTCTGCTGTTCGCTTGTGCAGTCAAATTCAACGTGCACACACACACAAAAATCCTTGCTGAAATATCCCAAAAAGATTATATACAAAAAAAAATATCAGTCTGTGCTTGGAAAACAGGCAGGGAAAATTTTTAAATTAGATCACTCCCTCAAAAGAAAAAATAATCCTTTGTTCCAACTGAACTATTTCGTTCAAAAAAACATCACCACCAGCTTGTAAACAATATCAAAATGTTCAATAAAGCACAAAGTCCAAATGTTGCAGATTAATCCGCTGTCAACAAAACTGCGTCATCCACTCACGCAGAAATACAGGTGTTCCTTCCTTGCGCACATGGCAACCAGATTTAGCAAGCTAATCTCACCAGTTTCCACGATGCCGATTGAACACTCTCACGGCTCCCCAACTCCCGTACTAGTTTTAGGGTTTCATCGCCGTAGGTCCCACACAGATGACGGATCCAGCTTCAGTTGTTCGGGCGCCAATTGTAACGCTTCTTCTCGGATAACTCGTTAAATGCATTAAGTGAAAGAGAAAACGCAGAGTTGGTGTTCCACACATTTAATGGCTGGTACACGACAACGCACTCCTCTCATACATGAGAGATTAACTCTTTCTTGGCGTTACAAATAAAGTAAAGAGAAAAATAACAACGAGAAGGCAGAGCGTACTTATCATCCATGGGGGTCCTCATTAAACACACATATAGTCCTTCTGCGTCATCACCACATAGCGTGCGTTACAAGTCAAGTGATTAGTCTCTTAAAGGGCACACCGCACTATAATGTGATACATGCAAAATACATAGTTTTGGCCGTTACAGGGCCAATCAACGAGCAGAGGGCGGGCTGAGAGCCGTGACGTAGATGCTAAGCACCCAGTTTTAAATTGTAGGTTAGAGAAATCGAAAACCGAAACGACCGCGGAAATGGGAAACGAGACACGGGATGCAATTCGCTCTGTTATGGAGAACATTCAACTCTTTTTCAAACTGAAGCCAGAACAAGAAGAGTGTTTAAGAACAGGTTTACAGTGGAAGTTCAGTCATAGATTTGAGTTCGATGCATGATGTCTGTGCTTCAATGCGGCTGTACAGGCGCATAACATACGTCATAACTAAACGTATCTGATTGGCTTACGGGTAACCAATGATTTTAAACTTCAGACAAGCGCCCCCTAGCGAGAGAGAAAACATTTCTCTATTATGCCATTCCAGACTCTGTCTACGAAGCAAAGTGAAGTAACAGAGTCTGGTATTACCAGGCTAGGTGAATCATCAATTTGACATATAAACGTGGTGTATCGGATGGAAAGCTTGCATCAGAGTAGCTGGATTGTTACTATTTTCTATGGTGAACATCAGCTATATATATATAAATATACATATATATATGACACTGTTTCATCTGAGAAGACTCCCTATTCAGGGGCTATTGTATTGTATGTTCCACTAGTACACAATCCACTCACCTACTGTATGTTTCGTTGTTGGGGGATTTCTGTGGTGAGTACTCGGCTTGTCTGCTTACTAAGAATGTATTGTTCCTGTTTTTGAGAGAAATCTGGTTAAATGATCAGAAATAGAATAGGCAATATTTACACACACACACAAACACACACACACACACACACACACTTCGATAAAATAATTTGCAGTACTTATTTCCAGATACAACATGTAGCAATAAAAAAATGAAATAAAATAAAATAAAACTCCTCTCTCTACAAATGTAATTGACTGTACAGTGATCATGAATGACTGCATTAAGCTTAATCCAGGGTCCATCTGCTTTCTGGGGTTTTTTTTTTTTTTGGATGTGAAGACTGACAGAGTTACATAGGGTCCATTGAATTAGGATAACAACTCATTTTCATTGCTCCGCCATGTTTACTGAAGAGATTGGGAGGCTTGGAATCAATTAAGATTGGCTTTCCTCAAGTCTGCCTGCTTAGCAGGGCTCAGGCGGGGGGCCCACAGCCTGGAAACCCAAGGACCCTCAACCCCCAACTTTTCCTGTTATTCTGCAAGCGTTCCTCTGCTTTTCCCCCTTTATGCGCACTCGCCCGGCTAAAAACGCTGTCATATGTTGAGCTTTGGATGCTAGCTCCTTGCACAGGATGCTAATATACCGTAGGGATCTTATAATCAACCTAATGTCTTCCAAACCTCTGTGATTAATTTTCTTCTTTGGAACACAAAGATATTTTGAAGAATGTTGCAGCTGTACGTTTGAACCCCATTGTCTCATTGAATTTTACATGGCTACAGTATGATGGTTCACAAGGTAGGCAAGCATCAAACCAGCACTAACCAGCATGAACCTGGTCTTTTCAGGAGGGAATAGAGTCCCTACAGAGGTAGGAGGTGGGATGGAGACCATCAGAGAGGCATTTTGACAAAAAACAGTTAAAAGACCCTTCTGGACTAACAGGAAAAGAAAAATGGAAAGACGGAGCGCAGGGAATCTGAATGTCATGGCTATTCAAAGGGTCCAAATGATCTGAATGCTCGCTGCATGTGAAACACTAACATCTGTTCCTGAGTCGTGTCAGTGTTAAATATGTTAGACATAGTCATTCGGCTTGAGATAAAACATTGTGAGGGGGCTCAGCCTCTTTGACTGAGTGATAAGAAAGTCCAGGGGTTGGAGAACATTACTGGTAACATTGAACACTAAATGTTACTAGGGTTTGAATGGTGGCTGTACTGAAGAAGAGATGGATATATGGGAGTTCAGCAACAATAGGTCTTTTCTTCTGCAGCTGTGGTGATCGACACTGACAATTTTAGTTGAAACTCTCTTGCGACAGACAATATAATAGATACTGGATGGCCAAGCCAAACAAAAGAAGCATGCTAACAGTTAGCGAATGAAGCTAATTAAGACTTTTATCTTCATAAATCAAAAGAATTCTTGTTTTCCCAGCCCATTTAAAAATAAATGAACACAGAGCAAAACTAAAGGAGCAAAATGCACGCTAACAGTTAGCATTCTGAATAACTTCATAAAACAAAAATAAATAACGGCGTTGTACAGCGCACTTCCTTTTCTATTACTAAAGAATCAGACAAAAAATCCCCGTTTTGACATAAGGAAGAGCGTATGAATTCTATTTTGCTCCATCAGAGTTTCCTAACTTCAAAAGGTTAGTTCCTCTCATGCATGATCAAAATAAAGCAAATTATTTTGTATGTGTGTAATATCTAAATATATATGTATATAATAATTAATAACAATAATTAAAATATATTAAATATGAAATGTCATAATGTATTGCCGTTTGTAAAATGAATAATGCTGGCTTATTTTATGCATTGGACTATTAAAAGAATTGTGAAAACCTCAGTGTGGCTGCAGGATGTTCTGGTAGCTCCACTGCAAATTTGATGCCAGTTGAAAGTGGAAGCAAACCTGAGCTGCTCACTTTTCTGCTGTGCCTGCAATTTGCATGCTTGTGTGTTTTCACACCTCTAAACATATTTTCACACCCATGAATAACAGGAAGATTGTGAGGTATTTTGGTGGCTGAGAAGGAACCTGTGCACTTCTACACAGCAGCAGGAGATGCAGTGACTCAGTGATGGTAACCTGCCTCAACCAGAGACTGTTACTGCATCCAGAGCACCTAGTGAATTCTCAGCTACTGAAGTATGTTCTGTAGGTATACAGGCATGTAGTACAAATACATCCACGAACATGCCATGTTAGCATTGCCCTTTGACCCACTTCACACGGAACAGGTTCAGTGTGTCATCACACTATTGTTTTCTTATAGATGAATACTGTAAGTATCCTGACATTCTACTCATTTGATATGCTTATTGCATCTTTTTCTATTCATTGTGCCTTTATCTCTTTTATTGTGACTTTATATCTGTAGTCTTTTTTTCTCTGTATTGTAACTATAGCTCACAATTGAATCATAACTAATATCCCACTTTGTACTTTGCATGCAACGTTTACTTTTGCAATTGTGAAATTATAAGTTTGCAATCATGAATTTATTTCTTGTAACAGTGATGATCTATTTCACAATGTGATTTTATATATTTCGAATGATTTAATTTCCTGTAATTTGTTACAGTTGCAACCATACTGTATAGTTCTCAACAGCAACTCGGGGAGACATTGTCACAATCATGTCTGACTTTAAACTTTCTCATAATTAGCTTATTCATGTGACTATATCTTACAATTTTATATGAATCTAAAATCAATCAAAAATTTATATTTTTGGTACTCTGTAAAAATATGTGACTTTTTATATTTTGAAAATGTAAATGTATTTCTTGTCATTTTTACTTTATATCTTATAGTCAGATTTTGTATCTCACAATAGAAGCCGATTTTACATTTAATCTCACAGTTGCCTTATAATTGTGACTATGTCTCACAATTTGATGTACAGTTAATCATAAAAAATATTATATACTTTGCATATGACTATATCTTGCAATTATCTTAGAGTAAGACTGCATTTACTCTAACTGGGCCATTTATTTATCATAATTGGAACCTTAAATCTCACAGTGATAATTCATATCTCACAATATGACTGATTTTAAACCTCGTCTCATGATAACTTTTGTTTTTATCTTATAAAAGGCAAGAAAGAAAACTCCATTATTGTTGTCTTAGGACTCTGAAGTATCAGAATGCTCCCATACTACACAGTTTTATGCCTCAAACCTGTCAAAACTTGATACTTTGGGACAGATTCACCCTAGCCGAGGCAGGGTGCAGTGTTGTTTTTGTACGAGGCTGCACAGGAGAGCCCTCCCAAATCCTTCCCCCCAAACCCCCTCATCCGGCTCCTCCTGTGGGCCAGAACCCAGACATCATCGATTTCTTCATAGACCGCTTTCAATCACATTGATCAGAAACGCAGAGCCCCATTGCTGGGATTTAAACTTTGTGACCCCCTCTGATGGAAAAAACTAAACTGTGGTTGATGTTTTAGCTAATTACACCATGCGCAGAGAAAGCCAAGACTTGTTGTCATCCACCCTGAGGAGATCTTTCCGTTTAGGGTGGCATCTTCTGGATGCGCAGGATGTCTTGTGCATGTCAGAAAGTGAAAGAATTTTAGAGGACAGAAAGAAAGAGAAGACAGGCGGGTAGGATGTACATCTGAGCTGAATTAGAGTGAGCTCATTGTGTACGGCGTAGGGTTTAATAGTGCGTTTGGAGAGGAACGCCCAGGCCCTGCTCCTCTCATTCCAGCACCACTGTGTCATCCCCGTCCACCACACAGACACATGCAGAAACACACTCATAGAGAGAGAGAGAGAGAGAGAGAGAGAGAAACCCCTGGAGCAGACAACAGGAAGACAGGAACTGCTGGACAGAGGAAGAGAGGGATCAGGGGTAGATTGAAGATAGGGGTCCTAGATTAAGAATATGAAAGGATGTTCATGATGGAATGAGATGGTGCTTTTGGTGTATATCATAGCATTGTAAAATGATCATATTCATTTACCATACATACCATACTTACATTGTACTTAAAAGAATACCGTGGTATTACCATGATGCAAATTTCCAAAAAGACGTTTTCATGATATGATTTTATTTGAACAATGTGAAGGAGTTCAAGGTAAAAATTGCAGATTGTTTGGTTTCACAATCTTTGTAGTCAATACAAAACAGCATTTGTGACCTGTTTTATATCCAGAATGTGACATTTTCCCAATTTTTTTCCAAAGATATTCAGAAAAAACTGATTTATGGATCTTATCCATTGGGATTTGGTGGGATCTTGTTAAGTTTTCTCTTGTGGTGTAATTTTTTTTATTATTATACAGTATGCCTGATTCATTTACAATAAATGCCCCAATATATACACGGCAGAGTTCTTTTTTGTTCTTCACTCAAGAGGTTTGAAGTTTGTGTTTGCAAACTCTCTGGGTGCGGAATGTTTTCTGGAAAGTTTGTCCTGGCGAGCTGTTTCAAACCATCGAAACAAACTCCAACCAAACTTTGGCCAGATTTGATTCAAAATGACATCACACCCATTTGTTCTTCAGTACTGCTTGAAGTATATCAGGGGCGTAAGACTAAAATCTTGACATGAGAAAATAAATAGTGTCTATTTGAATTTTATGTTGACTTTAAGGCCTGCTCACACCAAAGCTAAGGACAACTATGGTAGTGTCCACTCCAATGCATTATAATATTAAATTAGAATTAAATAATTTTTTTGCATTTAGCAGACGCTTTTATCCAAAGCGACTTACAGTGCATTCAGGCTATCTTGTGTTCCCAGGGAATCAAACCCCCAACCTTGCGCTTGATATGCGATGTTTTGTTTGAAATGCTATTACATGTCGTTTGCATTTCCATGGCTAAAAGCATAATCGATTAGCCATGAGAAGGTTTCAAATCATGCTGCTCTTAGTGTGATGAATTTGACAGACAGGTGGGGGCGGAGCCTGAAACCTCCCTCGGTCAGTCATGCTGGAGAGCTTCAGCATAGTTTCAGTCACGGGAAGAAACAACTGGCTGGTGGTGAGCCGAACCACTCACTCTGTTTGTCTGTCTCTCTCTCTTTCTTCCTCACACACTCTTTCTCTCTCAGTGATGAGAGATGTATCCGTGCATAATTGGGGCTTTGTGGTGAGCTGTGCCATGCTTGCTTGCCCTGAGGTATTCCAGGATAAGTCTCTTGTTGTTGTTCTCATTGACAGGCCTCGGCTTTACATGGGACTTAAGTCAATGTCGCCTGTCAACGAAGTCCCTCCTCCTAACAGTGCTTTTTCACCGCCCCATCCCCAACGGTCTTTAATGAGACACAGGCTCCCATCTCAGCTTGATTTATTTGATCAGATTCATATGATTCTACCCACTCTGCAGTCCTTGGGCCCGTGGCAAGCCCGCTCTCTCGCTCTCCCTCTCTGAGTGTGATTAAAGTGGTAAATCAGGGGCAGGTCCTGTGCCGTGTTTACTCGGAGCGCCAGGCAGCTGCAAGCTGTTTGGCCGCTCTCTGTTTCTCCCGCTGTTTAGGCCCATTGCCATGGAGACCGCACCACCGTCTCCCAGCGGCTGGAACCGTGCCCCGGGCTGTTTTGGTTACATTCACACAGCGAATGTAGAAAAAAGAAAAGAAAAAAAGAGAAACGTTTTTGCACCATCGCTGCTACAGTGTCTGCTCAAGTTAGTGTGGTGCAATGAGTAAGAGAGTGAAAGATAGAACATGGTATTTAGAGAGAGCGAGAGAGATTGTGAGAGAGTGTAGAGCTAAAAAGAGAGATAGATGGGGGGGGGGGGGATTTGTGCAAGAAGCCAAGAGCATTACATCATTGCTGGAGTGAAGTCAGAAGGGAAGGATATGAGTCAGTGGGCTGACTGTGCCTGGCTCTCTCTCTCTCTCTCTCTCTCACACTCTCTCTCTCTCTCTCTCACTGAAGTGGTAGTTAATCCTCTTACACTGAAGTGACTTCAGTTGGGTATGTAGAGATGAATGTATGTGCTTATATCATCATTTAAACAACTTTAAAATGTCTCTTACTTAATAAGATTATAAAATATTATGTTTATATGTGTTTAGGACAGCCCTACAAAGGCTGCATGCAACATGTATTGCTTATGAAAAGGCTTGAATTGTGTGTAGAATCTGAACATTTTCTAAAATGCTTGGAATTCCCTTCTAGATTGTGTTCAAGAATGCATTGTTAGTCGCGTCCCAGAATGGAGAATATATATCAATATCCAGAATAAAGACTTTTTACATTTACATTTTTCTTTCTTGAGTAGGTATAGAATGCATTGAATATCACTGTCTAGAATTTTTTGATTTTTGTTAAAGGTTGACTTCTTGCATTGTATTCTAGAATGTGATATGATTGTTTTCTATACCCATGATGAAATATTATGACTATTAGGGCTGCCATACAAAGCCTAATGAAAAATGGATTGCATAAGTAAAAGCTTGATTTTGTGTAGAATCAAAATTTTTCAGTAATAGATTGTGTTCAAGAATTCATTGTATATCACTATCCTGAATCGAGAATCTACTAAATGTTCAATATTTTCTAGAATAGCACTGAATATCACTATTCAGAATCTTTACGAATTTATAGTTTTCGAACATTGTCTTTTGAATTGGATTCTAGAATGCTTTGAAAGTCATCATCTAAAATCCACAAACTTAAAGCATACTAAAAATCAATCTAGTGTTGTACTTCGATTTTCATTAGATTTTCTAAAATCTTAAAGACTGAAATGTCACAAGCAGAAACTATTTTTTTGAAGTTTCTTTTAGATTGCCTTAGAATTTGTCTGTGTAAAGCATTTTCAGATTTCTAGGCAGTTTATATTCTATAACGCAGTAAATATAGCACTAAAATGTTTTACATTTCTACAATGCTTCTAAAAGTGAGATTTACTAACAGTCATGTAATGCAATAAGTAAATGTACTGGTATTTACGCCATTATTTAATGTCCATTTTGTGCTTGCATGTCTGCAAGAGTTGCTAATTTTTTACTGCTCCTCTTGGTAGACTGCGCTGGTTATAGAAATTATTTGGATGTGTCTGTGTTCTTAATTTGCGCATTGTCGAAAGATAACCTAAAGAACTTTCCACTCACATAGGTGCTTTTTTTTCAAATCTTCTTCTTCAATTCTTCAAGAATGTTTATTTTAGATTCTCTTTAAGGGCCATTCCTTGTGAGTGCGTTTCTGAGTAAATCATTCTCCAAACCATTCTTGCATAAAGGGCTGCATTAAACTGTATGTGGCAATTTCACAATGATTTAAACTATACTCTCTACTAGAATGCATTATGTATTGTCTGTAAATGCTTGATTAAGTCACAGTCAGACTGTAGTTTACACTGTGATGCAATAACCCTATATGCAAGGAGAGTTTAGAGTGACATCTTGATCTCTCTAAGACTTGAGGCTCTCTAGGAAGGTCAGTGATGTTGGGTTCGGTGTCTGTTAACTCAGAGAGGGAGTGATAGTGGTGGATCTGGCTGAAATCGAGAGGGAGAAATACAGAAAAGAAAGCAAGGAATAGAAAAGGAGGAGTGATGTCATGTTGGAACAGGGAGACAGTGTGTGTAATGTGAGAGGAGAGGGTCAGGACTGCACTGTGTGTGTGTGTTTTAGTGTGAACATATGCCCACCCCTCACCCTCTGGAGGTCTTATTATCCCCTCTGTAATGACAGCCTGTCATTAATATATAATATACACTACACCATACACACAGACAGTCATGCACTTGACATACACCCACATGAGCAGTAATTCTGGGAGTATAGAAAGTTTTTGTCTTGTGATATTTGGCCCTTTCAAAACAGGTTCGTTCTTTATTCTCTGCTGACACACACTTTTTATTTCTCTCTCTTGCCGAGTAGCAGGTGAGCGAGTTTGACAGGGACCCTGTACAGCGTCTAAAGCGTCTTTCTTCCCGTTGGCCAGGTTGAGCTCTTAATTAGGAGCGTTTCCTGTTCGCTGAGTTTTAATGTGCAGCGGGACTGGCCCGTAGAGAGGTGCCCCGCTCTCTGTTTCCCACTCTCTTTTTCTTTCAGGCCAATGCTATTTTTTTTTCTTCACACTCTTTTTGGCTGAATGGTTGTTTAGAGCTGTTCTGTGGATATTCTCCACCACAATAATGTAAATCTTTTTTCACCATCTAAAAATTCCCTTATTATACACTAGAAAACAAAAGGAGACGAGCTCAGGTTGCCTCTGAATATGCAGACAGCACTTCCCTACTATAAAGTAGAAAAACAGTATGTGAAAAGTGTAGTGTGTCCAAGTTTATATTCATAAAACAGTATGCAAATAGTATCTGAATTACCTGCTAATTTGACCAAGAAATTAAAGTGTGTGTCCAATTGGTCCACAAGACCATGGGAGAAAATAGTTGTGGATGTTAGTGAAGAGACGAAACGTGACAAAATGACAACATGGTGAATATAGTATGTCTGGATTACATTCATACTACACACATTTATGCTTAAATAGAATGCACTTTTTAAATATCGCGAAGTAAGTTCTTGAATTAAAATGTCTGTTGTGAGGGAATGTGATTTTGAATGCAGTTTCGGTATTTAGTGGCGGTTAAAGAGTGCGGGTTTTCTGTTATTATTAAAACATTATCTGACAAGAATTTTGTATGCACTATTTCAAGTATCAAGTATGATATCTTGACCCTGCATACCTGAATATATGCAAACACAAATAAGATTTCTTCCCACGATAAAGAAAATGTGAGTTTTATATGGGGTGTTCCATTAAAAAATAAGGCAAATCACAACAGGGTGTATATATGTGTGTGTTTCTGAGATGTGTGGTTGTTAAGCATGTGATGGATTGGAGTGTTCGACACAAATGACAATATGTCAGAATGTTAATGACCGTATGTGCACGTGTGTGTGTATACATACACAGTAATCATGCCGTGTAAATGCTGCTATTTAGGCCAGATAAATACAGCTATTTGTTCAGGTGGGGACCCCCTCCTTTCCCTTTCAGCTGTCCGTCAGCTCTCCAATCAGACTGAAATAATGCTTTTCATCTGAGGCTAAAGGTTATTCAGACAAACTGCGTGTCTCCATACTGTGTGGAGGTCCAAATCTATAGCTGGTATAATGGGGAAGCTAGTGAGTGCTATAATAAACACATTCTCCCTAAATATCGATGCGGTCAAGGAAAGTGTAGTGCTGGCAGCTTCGTACCAACCCAGAGAAGAAGTTGTGCGTTCGGAATGACATATTGCGAGCCACACCTGAGGCTCTGTTTAGTGCATTACCTCTATGAGAAAACGTTTTATAGATTGTATTATGCTATTTAACTCTCTCGTGAGTTTGCAGACTATGAAAGAGATTTGTAACAATCTAATATGTCAAATTCAGCTCTGTATCTTTTTTGTATTCATCCACACCCATGCTTTCATTGAAGAATGCAGGGTTTGATTAGCCTTGAGGCAAGAGCCAGTAAACCTCCATTGAGTGCTTCCAGCACAATGTCTCTTGCTGGGAAAGCCATTCTGCATTGCTGCGCATGCCTGACTATCTTAAAGGGATAGTTCACCCAAAAATGTAAATTTTGTTGTTAGGATCATGAGATCACATGAGAATATTGAAAACCTACAGGCCCTCATAACTATGTTTTAAGGTCAATATGTGTCTAAAATATCACATAAATAAATATCTGATATGGACATCCTATAAATACATCCTACAAACTAAATGAGTAAATGCTAACAGGTTTGTAATTTTTCTATGAACTATACCTTTAAGTTAAGACCGAATGAGGCACTGAAAATTCTTGGGAACTGTGACAAATCAAAAACGAGAACCGAATTCTATATGGGACAATTTCCTACTAAATGTTTTTTCTTGTCATTTTTCTTCCGAAGTTTCTTCTGATGAAAAACCAGTTTCGTCTCACGTTTCCTTCGTGTTTCTTTCTCTTTTGCTTCTCTTTCTTAGACCAGTGCCTGGTTCCCTTTCCTCGTTGTTTCACCTGAGGAACAGACAGCGACAGCCGCTGCCGGCCTCCATGCCTGGCACGTTGCCTGACCCGACTATGCAAGGATCGTCTGCTGTTCTGATGCCTGTGAGATCATAAATAAACCCACAAACACACACAATGCATTTACACATCCCAGTCATGGTTTCCTGGTGCCTCCAGGTGCTGCAACTATAATGCATTAATACTCACACAAGCTAATCTTTAATAGACATTCTCGTGCTTTTCTCAGCAGTCTGCTTTATATTAATGCCTCTTTCAGTGGCGCATCGGCAGAGGTGGTATTTTCTAGCAATGCTCAATCTCTTTTAATTCTATTTCATTTTTGTCAATAGGAACCTGAAATCAGGCTGAGGAAAGTGTATGTGTGTGAGAGTGTGTGTGTGTGTGTTTGAGGGAGCTGCCCATATCAGGGTTCTAATGACATGACACATTGTAATATGAGCCAGGCCATGTTGGCTATTGAGCTAAAAGCAGATGATTGAATTAAACTAGGACGTTTTTTTTTTTCGATCTCGATTGACATCCCAGGAAAGGGGTGCCGGGTGGGGTGATATTTTTATTCCAAATATTCCTTCAATAATTACAGCGGACTGCTGCGCTTTCAGCCTACGATAGGTCATCAGGGGTTTGGAAAGAGGGGTCGAAGGGAGATCTTGGAGGTCTTGGGTTTTTAGTAACAGGACTCCCAGTCTCCACACACACACACTCGTTGAAAGTAGCATTTTAGAGTTTTCTCTCACCTTAAACCGAGCGTAAATCACCAGAACACTCTTTGTATGAGCGCCAAAATCTAAAACCTCAATTTGAGCCTTTCGGTCACCTTTAGTTGAGACATTCTAAATTAAGATATTCAGTCTTTCTCACAGAACTGAGCTTTGGTTGAGTCTGTGGTCTTGTTGATAGTCTTATTTAAAGCTTCACACTTCTGCAGTATTCAGCTTCTTTTCTTAGCTTGTCTTTGACTGCTGCTAGTTTTTCCCACAGAGTTGCGGAATATGTGTAGACACACAACAGCCACACAAAACAGCCACACACAGCCACACACACACAACAGCCACACACACACACACACACACACACACATGCAAACTTTTCTCTAAAGTAAAGCTAATACCCTAATACCCTAAAATTATATTGTTATGAAAACATTAAATATGAAATGGTTATATTTTTGCCTCAAGACCAGATTTGATCATTTCATTAGCCAGAGAAGTAAGCTTTAACTAATTCTAGTAACGTTTTTCCGTAATATTGTTGCCAAATATTTGGAACATGCATTCACATTTATACTCATTTTTGTATTTTTTATTAAAGTTGTTTCAAGCACTGATGTGTTACTGTGATACTGAAGTAATATATTCACATTTGTGGGTACAGATGGAGAGGCAAATGTCTATGGGGTCTAATATGATGGGCATGCAAGGCCCCGCCCACAGCGGCTCATGCTCCTCCCCTCATGTCCCATCCATGCACTCAGAGGCAAAGCTGGTGAGTCAGTTACACGCACACACACACAAACACACACACTTACATATTTTCCATTTTTGCCTGCCTTCTATGAATTGAGTTCATTTTTATCTACAGTGATTGTTACAGAACTAGTCACCCATATAAGATACACAACACGTGCATGTATAAGCTTGTATTTCTACATGTATTTCTTTCTGTCGCTCAAATGTATATGCACACACACAGACACACACACACTCACGTCTTTCTCTTTTATACTGTGATGTATGCCAGCTTGTCTGATGTATATCTCGATGCCCTGAACATACACTTGTGCCTCTGCTGCTTGTTAGCACTAGTTCAGCATGGTGGTGATCTCATCAGAAACAAAGCAGCCAGTCAGAGCTCTCAGAGAAAGAGAAAGAAACTGACTGCTGGAGAAATCGGGAAGGAGGGTCCAGTAGTTTTCTGTAGGAATGGAAAGAAAAGGAATATGTTTTTTATGCCTTTCATCAATATGTACCGATGACAAACTGATTTATATTTCTCTAGCAGCTACAAGAATGTATTAAACTTACGCCACACACAAGCTGTCAGTGGATTTGACTTCTAAAAAAATCAAAGTGTTGAAAATACTGCACCATTGTGAATATTCTGTCATTATTCACTTACATTTATGCAAAAGGAGATCTTTACAGAATGTTCTGGCTGCTTTTTCCATAAAGTGCAAGTAATGATGAGGAGGACTCAAACTATGTCAAAAAGTTGCTTTTTTAACTTATAAACTGCAATAAAAAATAAAAATATTTTTTTTTACATTTATGTAATATATGAATATGAATATGAATATAATATATGAAAATATAGATTATAATCACATGTACATAAGTGATAACAAATCAAAACAAAAGAAAAAGAAAATTTTTAATATTTTGAAAGAAAAAACGTTCAGTTTCATTTGTCACACAGGGAATGGGAATTCTGGGAATTTTAATTTAACGTTTTTCCCTGTAAATTATG
The DNA here is from genome assembly GCF_003368295.1 of Carassius auratus. Taxonomy (NCBI): domain Eukaryota; kingdom Metazoa; phylum Chordata; class Actinopteri; order Cypriniformes; family Cyprinidae; genus Carassius; species Carassius auratus. The sequence continues at coordinate 14,643,915 of NC_039283.1, forward strand.
AGATAACTGCATTTATCAGTATTTTATTATAAAATTACACGAAATGTCAAATTAGATCTTTTACACTTTTTTATGAATTACATAATTTACCAATGACCATTTTTACAGTCCTTTAATATTAAAACAGTTATCATTATGTACAGTGTGCAAAACCAATGTGTTCAATCAAGTTGCATGAAGTCAAGTGCAAACAATGATTTGTGTTTTGAAAAGTCTAAAATGTAAAATGTTATTTGCTGAAAATGACCCAAAATTACATTTCAAAGACACGTCAATGATTAAAAAACTATATAATTTTATCACCGTTGAAGCCCATCCTCATGTATGGAAATAACATCTAGTAATTTGTTTGTTCCATATATGAAAATCCTACAGATTCGGAAGCACATAAGGATGGGTAACTGATGACAGAATGTGTGTGACTGTTACATCCATCTGCCTGGATTTGTACAGTTACCGTAGATCCCATTAAAGTATGTGGCTGCTCACACGTTTTAGTCGAGCTTCATAGCGGTGGCAAGAGGATCAGGAAGACAGATTTGGTAATTAGATTAAAATCCACTAATTATACCATGTAACAATCCGGTATTTGTGGATTTGGAATTGGACTCTGGAGGGAGTTAATTAGTTTGCTCTGAGAAAATGGGAACCGCAGACATTAGGAGAAAGGAGGAGACTGAAAACAATACTAGATAAAAGACAGAAAGAGAGAGAGCGAGTGTCTGTATGTCAAAGCATGAGTGATGATTCTGATGGTGGAAAGAGCATTCGAAGAGCACTTATCTCTCTCTCCACTGGAGATTGATCTCCATGTGTATTTTTTAATCCTTTCATTTTGTTGCTATGGTAACGGGCAGGGGGAGCATAATATTACTTTAATGTGCAGTCTTATCTGTCCTCTGGCTGGACTCCAGGCACATCCCCCCTCTCTGCTTCGCTCTCGGCCCTGATTGTAATTGAATTATAAATTCCTTTTTTTTTCTTTTGCTCTGACACATGAAACCATTTGTTTTAAGCTTTCAAGAGTCATTAAAACAATCTTATAGGAAGAATTAAACATAGTATACATATGCTGGATAATTTAATTATCTGTAAGAATGCATATACTGTGTATATATATATATATATATATATATATATATATATATATATGTGGATGTGTGTATAAATGCAGTTCACATGTACTTTAAATTAAATCCTAAAGCAATTGAAAGAATGCTGCCAACATTTAGTGTTCCAACATTCACTCCACAATTTTTTTACAATTAAAATTAAGAATCTAATTTAAAAAATAAATAAATTATTAAACAATAATTATTGTGTTATTTTAATGCATATAAAAATAAGTAATTATCATAAAATAATTCTAGTCTAAAACCTGACGCTTTAACATGAAAAGCAGTACGTAAGGTCTTATTAAATGACAAAATAAAAATATATATCTGAAACCAAGTCTAAATAGTTTACATAATTTTGCTTCGCTTTAGATTTTGTTGTTTTACTATATAACATACACCAAAAAAAAATTGAGTGCAAGATTTAGCTTTTTTACAGTTGATTTTTTGTTTAGTTTTAGCTACTTTGGCATCTGTGCTTATCCGGCTGGGATAATGGTAACCGTTGCTATCAGGTGACCTGTTCTGGGGTGATCGGAGCCATGTGTCCCCCACATGGCCCGGCACGACCACTATGACCCCAATGTGGAGATCCAACCCTAATCTCATTATACAGAGATGTTGACTTATTTCAAATGGGAAATATTTCCCCAACCGTAACCTCATACCCAACCCTCAGCCACGAGAAAGAGCGAGAACGAGAGGGTCGAACTAGAGAACATGAAGAAAGCGAGAGACGGAGGAAAGTGGAAGTCTGAGTATGTGAGAAAGAAAGCAAGAGAGTGTGTGAGGAGATGGTATGTTGGACGGTGGATGAGTGTGCATGTGTGTGTGTGCGTATGTGTCTGTGCTCTTTGTGCTCTTTTTTCGATAAAGCCAAATTGATTTTGTGGTGGGCTAGGGGGTCTCCGGTGAAAAAAAAAACCTGCTAAAAGTGCTTTGGTTCCCACGGGACCGCTGTCAGATCGTCACACACACACATACACACACACACACACACACACACCTACAGTCTGAGTGCTGTGCTGTCTTCATACTCTGTGGTTAAGGTGTCATTTTATCTCAGACCAGATGTGGATGAGCAGACTCTTGTGTTTGTGGCTGTTACACTCTTGGGGCGAGCAGCAGAATATTTATTATTAATGAAGTCACTGATTATAGGTTTCATATATCCAGTTGTTTAATGTGCTGGGCAGATGTAGTTGCTCTGTTGTTTGAGTGGGAGTGAATTGCAGTATAGTGTATATTCATTTTTCACTTTTACTCTACTCTTATGATATATTTTCATAGACATATGCTCAACAACATGCTATTTATCTCTCATAACCAAACAGCACTTGTGCTCTGTGCTCAGTCATTTTGTTTTTCCTTCACATACCATGTTTTGATACATGAAAGTTCTCATGTCTGTTGAAAAGGAAGCACAAACGCTCTTATCAGAGAGAAGAAAGGGCCTGTGTATGTGCCAGCTGAACCCTGTCAAACTCAGTGTGGATCCACTTTCAGTTCCACCACTGTTTTGGCGTGTGCAGACTTTTGAGAGAAAAGTCCCTATGAGTTTTTGGCAGTTATACACTGTATACAGCATACAGCTTCCTTTGAATCATTTGCATGTTAAGATCATTTGCTTAGAGCTATAAACTAATGTCATAAAGAGTCCTGTGAGACACAGAAAATTAGAATATCCTTTTCTAAATCAGTGTTTTTTTCTTGAAACGTAATACATACCTGAAAATACACACCCATTCCATTGTAAATAACAGGTTTGAGACACTTAATTCCAGTGAATTCCAAGTTTTGAAATGTAATATTTGCATGTGAAACAGTATGAGAAAAAAATGCATGACTCGATTGAAAAATTACAATTGTATAACAGGATAGAGACAAAAACCTAGTAGTTATCTTTATCCAATGGCCTAAGTGAAATCTAATGTAAAGGAAAGTTCTTCAAGGAGTGAGTTTTTTTTTTTTTTTTACCATTTAATTATTATTATTTTTTTTTTTTTGGAAGCATGACTTTTATGTAAATTGAAATTATTGTTTTCATGTGACTAATTTTCAAATAATTTATTTATTTTAGTAAATATAATGTAAAATAAATACCATTGTTATGCATGTATTTTTAAATCTTTTTTTGTAAATCATTATTAAAGCTAGTTTATCTTTACATTTTTTCTTTTCCTTTTTTTAATTAACAAAGAGAAAAAAAATGCCAGGAATTTGCATTAAGATTTTAATATGTGCATATTTAAAGTTAAATTGTCCTGAAAAGCTAATTAAAACATAGAAAAATTAAAACATATTATAATTCTGAAATAATGAATTTAGGTAAAGGGGTGCAGAGCCAATAATGGTTTTGTAGGCAAACATCAATGCCTTGAATGTTATGCGAGCAGCTATTGGTAGCCAGTGCAATCTGATAAACAGAGGTGTGACTTGCATTCTTTTCGGCTCATTAAAAATTAATTTTGCTGCCACATTCTGGATTAATTGTAAAGGTTTGATAGAACTGGCTTGAAAACCTGCCAAGAGAGCTTTCCAATAGTCCAGCCTGGACAGAACAAGAGCTTGAACAAGGAGTTGTGCAGCATGTTCCGAAAGAAAGGGCTTGATCTTCTTGATGTTGAATAAAGCAAATCTGCAGGACCGGACAGTTTTAGTAATGTGGTCTGAAAAAGTCAGCTGATCATCAATCATAACTCCAAGGTTTCTGGCTGTTATGGTTATGGTATGTTATGTAGTTATGGTTGACATGCCTAACTGGATGGTGAAATTGTGATGAAACGATGGGTTTGCTGGAACCACAAGCAGTTCTGTCTCAGCAAGGTTGAGTTGAAGGTGATGGCCCATCATCCAGCAAGGAATGTCTGTTAGACAAGCTGAGATGTGAGCCGCTATCGTCGGATCATCAAGATGGAGTGAGAGGTAGAGCTGCGTGTCATCATAGCAGTGATATGAAAAGCCATGTTTCTGAATTACAGAACCTAGTGATGCCATGTAGACAGAGAAGAGAATTGGTCCAAGAACTGAGCCCTGAGGCACCCCAGTAGTTAAATGTTGCGACTTGGACACCTCACCTCTCCAAGATACTTCGAAGGACCTATCTGATTGGTAAGACTCAAATCTATGGCGTACGGTTCCTGAGATGCCCTTTGTCAGTAGGGTTGACAGGAGAATCTGGTGGTGTCAAAAAAAACGTGTCAAAAGTTGTTTACAGATCAAGCAATATAAGTATAGATGATTTGGAATCTGCTCTTGCCAGTTTTAGGGCTTCAACAACTGAGAGCAAGGCAGTCTCAGTTGAATGTCCACTTCTGAAGCCAGATTGGTTGCTGTCAAGGAGGTTATTCTGTGTGAGAAAGGCAGAGACTTGGTTGAACAAAACTCGTATAAGTGTTTTTGCAATGAAAGGAAGAAGAGAAACTGGTCTGTAGTTCTCTAAAAGAGATGGGTTGAGGTTGGGTTTCTTAAGTAGTGGAGTTATACAAGTCTGTTTAAATGTTGAGGGGAAAACACCAGTGTGGAGAGATATGTTAATGATGTGAGTGAGTGCAGATACAACTGCAAGAGAAACGGCTTGAAAGAGATGAGATGGAATAGGATCAAACGGACAAGTAGTAGGATATATAGAAAGGATGAGTTTAGAGACTTCTGCCTCAGAGAGTGAAGAGAAGGAAGTGAATGCAATTTGTGAAACTAACAAATATTGCTACAAGTGTGATTGCATCATATAATAATTGCTGTTAATAATGTTCATCGTCTGGCTGACTAGGTCTTGTATTCATTTTTCTGAAAAACCCTGTCATATGCACTTATAAGCTACTACTAAATATTGCAGAAAAGTAATTTCTATAAAGTTGCTTTGTAATGATTTGTATTGTAAAAAGCGCTATACAAATAAACTTGAATTGAATTGAATTGAACTGAATTGAATTGAATGAGTGTATGCTTGCTGGTAAGATGTGCTTGACAGATTGTCGTCAGCTATTAGACTTGATACAGGAGTGGGAGGAGGAGGACAAAGGAGTGAAGAAAACATTTTAACAAGCAAGTGAGAGTTAGACGAATTGTTAATTTTATTATGATAGTATGTCCTCATAGCTGTAGCCAGCTATGAGGATGAGGTCCGGACCTCTGTAAATTTTGACCTCTGATTGACTAATTTGCTGCTAAACTCCCCATATGAATGTCTGCATGTATAATTCAGAATGTTTAGCGTCCATGGTATGAAAATGATCGCTGCAAGACACTTCCGAAGTGAACGAGTCTTCAGAGTGTTGTGAGCGAGAGCGTGAGACGCAGCCTTGTTGTTGCCAGATCAAGCTATTGTAAGCGTTTTTTTGACTTGATTTTCCACTAAATTTGACTCTTTAGAAAGTTAATAAAGTAGGAAGTTGAAGTTTAGGGACAGTGATAGCTTTATATTATCTTATTTCCAAAATATTAAAAATAATTTTTGTTTATTTTTAAAAATATATATATATTTTTTTTATAAAGGGAGAAAAAACTTGCCCAAAAGGCGGATTCGAACCCGGGTCGATCCCGTCGAAATATGTATAACACATTTTATCTTCCCGGCCACTAGAGGCGACGATCAAAGATGGTCTAAAAAAAGTCCAGGGACAGGGTATTACTGACAAGCTTTGACATTCGGTAAGGGAAAATAACTTATAATACTTGTCAAAAACATCAATGCTATCAAAACGCTGTCTAACACTATAGTGCAGAGACGCTTTAAAGTGCGAGAAATAGCGGTTTCCCCAATAACAGCTGGAAACAAAGCAGCGCTGAGTTCACAAACGCTGCTTTATCAGGCATATAACATGCAAGTCTTCCTTCAGAAATACAGAGATATAAAAACACCTGTTTAAAAAAGTAAAGTAAAGTAATAAGTAGTGAAGTTACTTTTCAAATGCAGTAACTAGTAAAGTAATCTCATTACAATTTAACTAGATACTAGTAACTAATAAAAATTTTTAAGTAACTACCCCAACACTGGTTGCATGAATAATAAACAACTGATAAAATTATCCACCCCAAACAAACTTTGATCCAATAAATAGGGTATGAATTAAAAATTAACTTTTTAAAAAATGTTTCTTTTCAAGTGTTAGTGTATATAATTAGTTGTATTTATAGGGGTAATTATAGCACAATTCTCTAATAAGGGGGTTATTAGAAACCCCCTGGACCTCACTAATTTTCAAACCCTGGCTACGGCCATGTATGTCCTTTTAGCAGTGGAGACATTAGCAGAGAAGGAAGAGAGGAGTGAATGACACAAAATAATGGTAAAGGATTAAATTTGCAATCATAAGATATAAGAAGACCTGGACCTCCACCTCTTCCAGTCAAACGAGGAGAGTGGGAAAATTGTAAATTATTGGAGAGTGCTGCAGGTGTAGCAGTGTCCTCTGGTTTGATCCAGGTCTCTGTCAAGGCCATGAGATTTAGCTTTGAATGACTAATAATAGAAGTAATGAAATCGGCTTTGTTTACTGGCAATTCCAGAGACTAATAGAAAAAGAACGTAGTGTATTAGCAGACATAGGCAAAGTGTGCAGGTTGTCGCTGCCTACAGTGTGTGATGTGTGGTTTGTGAGTGGTAGTGAAATTAGGAATCTGGAAACACATAGTAAGAATTGGTTATAAAAACAAAAGTGAAACAAGTAGTATGAAAAAGGATTAATCAAAACGATACTTATATCCCTTGCCGGTGTCCCTGCCCGGTAGAGTCAATGGTCTTTGCACTTTTCGTTCTTCACACGAGGAGGGCTGCCGCGACCGCTGCCGTGGCATACTAAGCTTTTTTATACCCTTCGGACAAAGCGGAAATTGAATTCAGCTGAATACACTTTACTGTTTATCACAACAAAGGTCTAACAGACAAGGTATGCGATAGAGTACGAGACCAAACGCAGCATGCACGTCTCAACACAGTAAACAAACAAGAGTTTCCTAGCAACTAATATTTACTAAATATTAAGATGTATTTACAGTATTGAATATAATTTCATTTTGTCAGACTTTTCCCACTTGTTTCAGGAATAAATTTCACCAAATGAATTATTTCATTTTTTTAAAGCCATTCTGTGCATGAAAAAAAATATTAAAAGAAAAAAGAAAAGAAATTAAAGTGATTTGACTCTAGTTTCATAAAGAAAAATAAAGTAAAAAAGAAAGAATGATGCAAAGATCAGTAAAATGTGTTTAATATTTTTATAAGGGTATTTGCTGATTGTTCTTTTGACCAGGAACTGAAAATCTACGACTTCTGCTTGGAATGTTGTCTCACTATTCATGCCAGTGACAGTTAAAAACAATCTGTGGTTTTTTGTTTTGTGAGGGGGTAATTATCCGTTGTTTACATTGTTACTAAGGATGATAAATTTGTCGCTAGATGCTGAGCCTTTTTTATGAGATAAACAACACTATATGTTCCTGCTATGTTTCTCGGGGCCCTTGCGCTGGCACACGCCGCTCAGATGACATAATCCTTGGCATGCTCTAAATGTACTCGTTTTTTTTACTTGAGCAGTGGAAAAAAAGGGAACCTTTCTTAAAGAAACATTACACCAAGGGATACATAGTGATGTGAACACTGGAGATTCAGGCTTATGTAATCGCACCCTCATTCATCCACAGAGGATCAGAACTGATCGCTAAAGTATTCAGATGCAGGCATACTTGAAGCAAAGTACCTTTTTTTTTTTTTATAAGCTGTAATTGTTCTGGAATAGACACTATTTTATAATGATACAATTTCATTTTTTTTTTATTGTAATTAGGTGATGCTTTTTTATCTGAATCCTTTAATTAATTAAAAAATACATTAACAATATGATTGATTCATACACAAAATGACTTGAATACACCTCTGCTGTGGTGTGTGTATAATTTATGAATTAAAATACATTTTTGTATTTTATATTAGTCATAAATGTCAAAGATGTAAACTGTCCTGATATGATAATGAAAAGAAAACCTTAAAAAAGTAATTTGGTATGATATTTTATTATTATTTCTTGAAACAAATGTGGTGTAACCCCCCCCCCCATTTCATGTAAATTCCACATTAATTGAATAATTTTTTTTTCAAATTAATATTAAAAATATTACATTACTTTTTACATGCACATACTTCTTCAGTCTTTCTATTATAAATCAAGTAGTAGCATTTATTTTGTTAGTAATTGCCATTTCTTTGTAATTGTTTTTGAATTTTACTAAAAAAGTGAGTGAAAATGTATTCTTAATTTTTTCCCCCAGTATATGTATTATGTCTATATGGAAACTGTAATGTATAGTCATACCTTCTGCTGTAAATGTGGGATGTTACAGTTATGTAACTTCATTTTAAATCTCATGTGTAATTTCAGTGACTCAGTATTTCTGCATCATTGATTTATGTCTCTATCAGTGGGAGTCCTTTACTGAAGAGGCACCTGCAGCTGGTGCACAGGTTGTGTGTGAGGCTCTGTTTGCACAACGGCAATCTAAATCCATGTTTTGTAAGCAACATCTGTATGAATGGTGCCATTGTTGGGGGATGATGTCACAGGGGTGATGAGCTAACGCACAGCTGTAGCCCGACCATTACATATGTTAACATACAAATCTAACATTCTAACATTTTGATTACGTAATTAATTGTTAATTCATTTCACTCTTGTTTTTATGCAATTGCTTAATTAGTTAGGATTTAAATAAAGAGGCTGAACTTGTAGCTTCATTGTCTTTCCTTGTGAATGCAACAAAAGGATTATCTCGTTTAACCAATGCATTCACAATGCACACTTGTGTTTTTCACTGAGTGGATGGTGGGATGGAGAACCTCCAGTTTGCGTTTGTGTTTCTAACGGCATGTGTTGTTATAGCTGTCTGAACGTCCAGCCTTTTGGGTAACGGTTCAGAGGCCACCAGAGCTTAGCTGGGCAAACTGGTCACATGTTATAACATGATCACCAAAAAAGGCCCCATATTAAATTTAACTACAGTATTACATTTATATTGACTTCTACTAATTTTGTTATCTTTTAATGCTAACTACTAATGCAGTATGTTAGTCAACACATCAAAAAAAGTTTACTTTTTCAAAGCACAACAAAAGAACATAATTTAAAATTGACAATATGTTTGACATTATTGAAAAATGTACATTTTAAACGTACTTAACATTATATCGGCATGTTTTATTTTTAAAATATACGTTTAAGATTGTAATTACACTACAAGTGCACATTGTAAGTGCACGTTCAGTACTGTACATCTAAGCACACTTCTTTCTGTAGTTCAACATTGCATTCTATTGTCACCATAGCAGCTATTTATGTTTATTTTTGTTTCTAATTTGATATTTCCTTAACTACATTTACAAGCACACATGAAATAAACTTCCCTTTTTGTATAACTAAATATATCAATTTAAGATTTGCTGAAATTATGTTCCTTATCAAATAACCTACGCTTTATTCAGAGAGCTGTAGCTGAGACCTTTATTTGTCTGCGACACATGCTAATACATTTCAATGCTAAAGACATTAACCTACCTGTCTTTTCCTCTTTGAAGTGAAGGAGCCTCGGTACTCATAGAGCCACACCATGAGTGCAGTCAGCTCTGTTTTTACAACTGTTTGACCCTGAATTGTTTCAAATGGTGTTTGTTGAATGCACTGTGTAAGTAATACAGGTTGATTGGGAAGGATGGAGCCTCTTTCATTTCATGATGTGCTGTATTTACACGGTAAAGTGATGGATGTCTGTGTCGGCAGCTGCACTCGAGTTGATTAGCTCGTCTGCGGATTCGCTCGTTCAGGTGCTGAGCCACGTTATGTTGTGTGAATTCAGTAAGGAGCTTGTGTTATTGAAGTATAGCTCCTAAAAATGAGTGTAGGATTTACTTTAAAACCATTTCTATGCTAGGAAACTTCATTTACATTTACATTTATGCATTTTTTTATCCAAAGTGACATTGGATATTTAGAAAGATAGTTTTCCATGGGAATCAAACCCATTACATTGGTGTTGCTTGCTCCATGCTCCACTGTTTGAACTACAGGAAGGACATTTCACAAATATACTTCTTTTATCTTTTATTTACAGCTTCATTTTTTGTATTTTTTTTTTCTTTTTCTTTTTTTACAGTGTATGACATTATTTTCTTTATTAACTGACCTTTTTGTAATAAGGGGTGATTTTTAACATTAGTTAATGTTTAGGTATTATATGAATAATGAATGGACATTATTTGTTAAGCATTAATAATGTATTTCTAAATATGTAATTATTTATAAACATACTATTGTTTCTTGTTCATTCATGTCCATTCATAAGACATTAATTTATGATTTACGAACAATATGTTTATTGACATTAATTAAATCGATACTATTCCCTTTTAGTTCATGATGTCTAATGCATAAATTACTATAAATAAATTGAACCTTATTCTAAAAAGTTATTAAATACTAATTAAACATAACTTTTCTCTGCTAAATGTCATATCCCACTTTTCTCAATCCAGTCAATTCTCAGTAGATAAAATCTAGTCCCTCCCTACATTTCTGGCTCAAAGTTCTGCTTCACTCTGAAATGATACATTTAAGAAGTTAAATGCATTTCAAATACAGTTTTTTTTTTTTAACCCGAGACCCTGAAGTCTAAAACCTTTTTTTATAGGAATGAATGTCCTTATTGTTTTGCCACATGTGTCTGCTTGTAGTTTTTTGCCTTCTTCCAATTAACCGCATCATGTATAAAATTCCTGCTCTGTGACAAAATGCAGTGTAAAACCAAATTAAAGTGGTTCCAAATGATTAGCCTGGCAAAGCTGACACATCCCCCACAGTTGTGCCAAACCGTGCAGTCTTACAGTAACACTTCCACCAAACCGGTCGCCTCTCCCGGCTCAGAAACCCTCCCATAAGAAATCAGTTAAGTGGTCCCCAGCTCGCAGCCGCTGGCAGGGTCTTGCTTCAGGGGGCGAGAGGGGAGTTGGGGTGGTGGTTGTTAAAAATGAGCTAATGGGCGGTGTGGGGCAGGGATTGGGCATGCGCAGCGAGGCACAGCAGGGCCTGGACGTGGAGAGACGAGGGCAAGACCCTTATTGAGTCTGGCATCAGTATTCGGGGGAACTGGGAGAAATAGATGGGCGTCTCATACCTTGGAGTCCTCAGAGTGCAGGAACCAGTGCCAGGAAAATTACAGCTCAGATTTATGCAATGAGGGAGAGTGAACATAAAGCACAGTACAGACCCAGAGGGTTGAATCTATGGGACTCTAGTGCAGGATACTTTATACCTCTGATTTCAACCTCTCTGTGGTGGGAAACGACTGTAAAATAGCTCAGCCGTTACTAGTACGGATAGTATAAAAGGATAAAAGGATAAAATCACATTTTGCTATTAAATATTGTTATATTATGCTTAATAGGGCTGTCAGTTTAACACGTTTCAATTCATTAAAAATAAATATATTACAAAACATTTGTCGATTTTATTAATAATTAATTTAAACTTTGCTTTAAACAATGCAGCAATATTGTGAAATATTATTGCAATTCAAAAGAACAGTTTTCTATTTTAATATATTTTCAAATGTGCTTCTTTCTATGTTTTTTTTAGTTTGAATAGAAAGTTTATTTAAAATATGCATTTATTACAATGTAAAAGTCTTGACGGACAGTTTTTATCAATTTAATTAATCCTCACTGAATAAAAGAAATTATATTTATGTCACTATGTAATTTACTACAGATTTAATCATAATATAATTCTATAATATGAAATATCATGTAAGTATACCCCTCATTCTACACATTTTCATGAACCCGAGGGATCCGACTTCCTCAGTTGGTTCATGTTAGAAGCAGAGTCTCACAGTTTATAAAGTGTAATCGTTACCGGGAAGAAACGGGAGAGAGATGAAAGGAAATATAGAAGAAAAGGAACAACACAGAAAGAGACTGACAGAAAGAGTATTAGACAGGTAGAGCTGTCACTAGTATGGTTTAGAGTGAGTTTAGTTGGCAGCAAGTCTGGGCTCTTTCTGGCACTCACACTCAAACACACACACACACACGGTCCTGCTCCAATTCTACCCAGGGGCTCCCTCTTACCTCTGACCTCATTCACTTTGATTTACTCCTTCAGCAGCAGGTGTAGCCCTCCCTCTCTCCTTGCACTCTTTTATTAATATGAAGTCATCCCTCCATCTGCAGGAAGCTGAGTCTGTTGTCAAGATGCACCTTGATGCGCGCGCGATGATATCACTCAAACTCGAGAGTCATGAAGGAAGAGGCAATTAATAAATACCATTAAAGTGCAATTACCCATCATGCCTCAGGCTCTGTGAAAGACATGACTGAGTTAGAGAAACGGGAGGTCAGAAAGGAGAGGCTAAAGATCAGCGATGAAACAGAGAAGAATTTGAAAGGACTGCTGCTCTTACGACTGTGGACGGACGGATATCTGTGTGTATATCACATGAACAAAACCTGATAGATCATCGTCTGGGCACTATGTTATATATATATATATATTTAAATCTAATTCAAAGAAAGCTAACTTTCTTATATTCTAGATTCATTGCACACAAAACACTTTTTCCTTCCGGTCAACTTTCTATGAAAATATTTTGATACAGCACTCTGTGAGCAGCCTGCCCTTTCAGCAATGACCTTATGTTCCTTACCCTCCTTGTGGAGGGTGTTGATGATTGTCTTCTGGACAACTGTCAAGTCAGTAGTCTTTCCCATAATTGTGGTTGCATGTTCTAAACTAGCCCAAGAGGTACCCAGTATTTATACTCAAAATTAATCAAACTAATCAAGCTCAAAATGGAATATTCTATACTGAGTTTTGAATTTTCCTATGCTGCAAGTCACAACCATCAGTATAAAAAAACGTCTTCAGATATTTCATTTTGTGTACACTGAATATAGAATATAAGAAAGAAATCAAATTACAAAAATATAGACCCTTTCTATTATATTGACATTTTCTTCAGATGCACCACTAAAATATTTGATGATTGATTTGTGGAAAGGCAAGGAATGAGATGAGAAAAAGGATGAGAAAGATTGTGGGTCATTTCTGTGTAGGGTTTTATGCATTTCCCTACCCTAGTGAGGACTTGCTACATTTTCACAATTTTCATTCAGTTCGGTCCAATTTGAAGCTTGTTATGGTCAAGAATCACTGCCTATTTGTTTTTCTGTCGTCTGTATGTGAAAGTTTTCAAAAACACAAAGGAAAAACATTTCTATTTTTATTACATTGTTGTCATGTAAATGTACCCTAAGCTCTATAAACAATAGTTTTTGAGTATCTTTCTAAATATTTAACTTGGCAAACTTTGGCAGATCCAATTTTTAGATTTTACAACCAGCCAATCAGATGAGAGCTTGTCAGATCAAGAAAGTTTTTCAGTGACCGTTTTTTTTTTTACATTTACATTCAGTCCCCACCTTGTCTTTGATTCCATCTCATCTCACACAGGTGCTTCAGACACTTCTCAGTTCAGGAGAGTTGCCCTGTAAAGGACATCTTCTCAGCAGACCAACACTGGAGTTATAGTAATGACTGTTTTCCCCAGGTTTTGCAGTGCCAGCGTGCAAGACAGCACTATGATTATCGGCTAATACAGCTGCTGTTTCAGCTCTCTGGCTCGACTCTAATGTTTATTTACACCTCATTACAAAAGGCAGATGAGACCTACTCAGTGACACACATCAGCGCTGATCTGGGTTCTCAGCGAACGTCATGAGAGATTATGTACACGTAACATAAATAGGTTATATTACAAGCCTCTCTGCACCGTTCATTTCTACCTGCCAGATTTGGAAGGGAAAGTTTTTCTTGAAGTACTTGGGTGAGAGTACTTTTTTTCTTATTTATTTTCCGTTCATGCCATATTATTGACAAGTCTAGTTTTGGTTAATATTCTTAGATTAGTAATTGCTTAACAAATGTGATCTGAACTTTCTGATTTGAATGTGTCAGTTTTTTTCTGTTTCTGCCAAAAGCAGAACATGTTCTAGTGGTTTCAACGATGTTACCAAAAGCTTTTATAGCTGATTACTTCCTCTATATCCTATAGTTAGCATTTCTGACTTCTTTTCTTACTTATATAGTGCAACAATTGGGTTCCAGAAGTAAAAACTCCATTAATTTTAAGTGATTTTTAAGTGAAAGGGAAAGTGATTTTTAATAATACAATAACTTAGATAATGAAAATTTGACAGAACTACTGTGAGTTCCCTAGATGTTAATTGATGGTATGTTTTTTGCAATAAACTTAAAATATTTTTCTATAGATATAATCAGCAACATTAAATGAATTGTTATATTTCTTTATGGGATTACAGTTCTTTCACTCACTAAAGCAGTTCTGTAAGTACTCAGTCTCGTACCGTTGTCATTTTGTCACTATGCTAAAGTTTTTTTAAATACATTTTGGATCCTTTTGGAGCTTTGTTGTTGCTGACTTTATATAAAAAACAATTTTACTTGTTTTTCAGCCAAGCACCCATTTGAGGTTGATGTGCATGCTTTTGTTTTCCATTTTAAGCATTTTATTTTCCTTCACATAAAATTTGTAATCTTTTGATCCACTTCATAGCTTTTCAACCCGTTGCTTTGGTTCATGGCTTATAACACTTTAACAAAGTATTTTTAAAAATCTCTATGACAGAAAAAGTAGGCAGGCATTAATGCACTCTATTTTGTCAAGTGTCTCAACACAAAACTTGTGAATTTCATATCTCTAGTGTGTATAGTGGATACTAGGTATCTATTAAGTGTGTACTTCCTGCATTGTGCCGTCTCTTTTCAGCCTGTTGTGGCTCATTTAGCCTCTGACCCCATGCGGCACTCGGGGGCCCTGCTCAGAGCCAGACTGATTGCATTAGAGCACTGATAGCGGACGATCTCCCTGCGCCCCACAAATGATGGATGGATGGCTCTTCCTGTGGAGATACTCCAGTGCTCCGCTTCTCACTTCCTCCCTCCAACCACAGCTGGCCTAGTGCCAAGCTGAGCTTTATTCGACTAGGCCCCATGCTTGTCCCCTCTCTTAGCATGGCACGGCCTCAGACAGAGGCATTCCACTGCGTGGGAACTCTGTGCAATCTGTCTGAACAAGAGGGAGGGAGAGATAGGCGCACAGCTGCCCAGGTCCAATCAAAGTGAGAGCGGTGCTGATTGACAGGTGGCGCAATCAGTCAGAGGTGTTTCTGTGCACTGTGACCCCAGTATGTCAAGTATGTTAATGGATGAAAGATGGTCCCTCGGCGCCTGTGATTCTGATACAATCCATCTTGGTACACTTATTAGAGACTAATACAGATGTCACGTTTTCTAGCGAAGAGAGTTTATTATGTCATTATGTTAGATAAGACTCAATCACAGCCATGCACAGCTTGAAGAGATTAACCATTTCTTGATTAAATTTCAAAATTTCAAAATTCAAAAAACATCTTTCTTTTTTTAAATATTAAAGTGTCCAGAATAATTTGCAATTTAATAAATATTAGTTTAAGTGCATTAGATAAGATGCATTTCAAAAATACAGTAAAAGCAGTGATATTGGGAATTATTAGTACATTTAAAAATAGCTGTTTTCTATTTTCACCTATTTTAAAATACAATTTATTCCTGTGATGGCGAAGCTAAATTTTCAGCAGCCTTCAGTGTCACATAATCCCTCAAAAATCATTTTATTATGCTGATTTGATGCTCAAGAAACATTTTTATTACAATCAGTGTTGAAAACAGTTGTGGTGCTTAATATTTTAGTGGAAACCATGATACATTTTGTTCAGGATTCTGTGATTAAAATGAGTTAAAAAGAACAGCATTTATTTGAAATGGAACTTTACTCTAGCAATCTTTTAACAATGATCAATTTCTTTTAAATAATATTCATATGTTTTTGGGGGGCTATTCTGTTAATAAAGTTGCATTAAAAAAAGCTAAAAAAAAAAAAAAAAAAACAGCCAATTTTGGTCCATTTTGCCACAACAAAAAATACAGACTTATAAATCATACATATCATACACACTAGACATATACAAAAATATCACACTGTGGCTGTCAGTGTTTTCTTAACGGGAAGTGTTTTGCATGCTGCAGCAGAAATGTTGATAAAGGCAATGGTGGGTTATTACTGATGTGTTGGCAAGATTAAAATGCAGCGGGTGGGTGAAAACAGCGTTAATGCCAGTTAAGGGCAGCAGTAAGGGTGGGTAGGTTAGTGCTTGTGCATTTGGCAGCAAGTGTGTGAAGGCAGAAAGCACTGGCAGCTCCAGCAGTCAGGGTGGCATGGAATGGCTTGGCTTAGAGAGCTAAAGAGCCAGCAACTTATCAAATCATTCAGTGAATAAAACATCTTAAAAAAAAGATATCTCACGGGTTGACCAGCTTGAGAAGAAAGGGATGCTGTGGTCTGGTTTGTGCCTTGGCACTCACATACAGTCCAGTTGGCTATGACTCTCAGAGAGTGAATGTGCTGCCTGTTACAAACACACAGCTCTGAACACCGGTGTCTCTGACTGACAGCATCTGGAGCATGTTACCGTATTTTTCGGACTATAAGTCGCACCTGAGTATAAGTCGCATCAGTCCAAAAATATGTCATGATGAGGAAAAAAAGATATTTACAAACCATTAGTTGTCAGTATAATACCAAAACTCATATTGGCCGTGCACCTTTAAATATGTGATTTGGTTTGATTTTTTTTCTTTCCATGAAGAGATTATCCATGCTCGACTTCATTTCATGTTTTCTTTCATTCATTTGAGTCATTTTGTATGTGTGTGCGTGTGTGTGTCTTGTTTATTTTTTTTAACTTCAGACCCATTTCTTATAAAGTCAGTCTACCTGTTCAGCTCTTGTGGAAATATATACCGTAGACTCAACACTCTCTAAAAATAGTTTTTTATTTTTTTGTCAATATTTTTTTGCCTTGGCTCAAGTTTAAGAAAGTCAAACTGAATGGACAAAGACATACAAGTATATATATGCACATGCTTATGTACTTTTTCATTTTTTTTTCATTTTGTCTACATGTGCTGTCAACAGATCAAACCATCGGACATATTTTGGCGGCATGTATGTTTATACTTGTGGCTTTTTCTCAACCCCCTAAGTTGTCTTATTGAGCTGCCCAGAAAAACAGCTGTCTGAGAGAGAGAGAGCAGTCAGGTAAACATATTCCAAACACAGACATGCTTTGAGCGTCTCTAGAGTCATAGACTCCAAGACCAGCCCTTGGTGAAAGCTAAAGCAGACCACACGGTTGAAGCAACAGTGTGTAGGCCGAAGGGGAAATGGGCAAATCGGGGGAGAGTCCCTAGGGCCCTCTCGCTGCCAGTCCTGCACCGCGCTGGGCTCGTTCTTCAGATGAAGCTCTTAGACAGTGACGACGGATAGTGGAACAGTGTGTTTGGCTGTGTAAGAGGGTGTGTAGGTGTGTGGGTGAGAGGGTAAATGGGCTTAGCTCCTGCATTCATGTATGTCACAAAGTGGTACATAGTTTGTTTTAGTGATGTTTTAATATTTTCATTGAAACATTCATTAAGAAAACAGTTTTTGCAGCGTTCACAACATGTCCCCCAGCTGCTAATCAATGTCTAGGTGCATTTTTGGACTAAATAAAAGGCTTTTTAAGTGAAAAATCTGAAACATGCCAGTCATAGTGCTAATATTTTTTCCCCCCATTTTTGTACTCAGAGACTGAAAGCTGCCCTTGCCCACCATCCAGGGGGCATGGCGAACGGCAATATGAACTCCATGGGTCATATGATGGAGATGATGCAATCGCGGCAGGATCAGGCCGGTCACCACCACCTGCACTCTCACCCCCATCAGCACATGCAGGGACCACCCCACGGATACCCACATCATGCCCACCACCACCCCAGCCATGCACAGAGCGCCCATCACCACCCACAAAACCACGGGCACCACAACTCCCACCCGCCCCACCTGCACCCTGCACACGGGCATCAGACCTCTCCACATCAACCAATGCACTCGGCTGCTTCACAGGTACTGGACTGGAGTGAGATAACGTTGCTTAGAGTCTTATTCTGCAATATTTGCAAATACAAGTGATAATGAGATTGATGAGTTAAGCTGGATTTAAATTCTCAAGTTTACTTGAGGTGGGATAAATTGAGAGAGTCAAATGTAAAAAAAACAATCAAGCAAACAAAAACAACAACTGGGGCCATATTTTGAACATTTGCCAGAAAATAATATTTTCCTCCATGGTTTATATGAAAAAAACTGTACATTAATGTCGCTTTTGTGCATTTTTTAAAAATCATCTTTAATATTTGCAAAAAAGTATGTGCATTTCTCAAAACAATTCATACAAACAGCACCACACAGTGGATTAGCCGCAAAAGCCTGTAACTTACTCAAAATCTTTAGTTCATCTCTCAAAAGTAAGAATTTATGTCACATGTGAACATACTGTATCAGTGCCATCAGAATGAAAAGTCCTTGTGTCATTGTTCACAAACAAGACAAAATGCTTAGTCATGTTGTCAATATAACAGTGCACTTTGTTACAGTAGTATTACCTGATGTAAACTATGTCAACATTTTGGATGACAGTCCATATGCCATATGTTTATGTATGCCATATATCCATTTCAAAAGTACAAATTTACACATTACTGTATGTGGAATATTGATTGAAAGAGACTGGACAGTATTCCCAGTTACACTTTTACTAGTGGTCTGACCAAACACACACACACACACACACACACACACACACACACACACACATACACACTCATTAATTAAAAGAATGACATTCTTTAAAGAAAAAAATTGATAAATAACACTTCAAGTTTTCTTGAAGTATTATTAATATTTAAGAAAAACCTTTTCTGCCAAATCAAAGTTAAAACAATAACATAAAATAATAATATAAATAAAATAAAATATAAAATATAAAATATAAAATAATTTGTCCTTGCTATGACAATGCATGGTTAGTTCAGGTTGTAAAATGTAATGAAATGCAAAACAAGTAATGATATTTATGAAGTAAATATTCATAATGTCTTTTAAAATACGTTTTACTCTGAAAATATTTAGTTTTTTATTATAATAAAAACATGTGTTCAAGATAAAAGAAAATGTATGTTGCTGAAAAAGTTCTTACGTATTACTTGCACCACATTTTTGTTGAAAATGATATAAAAGGTTTTCAAAACCTTGTGAAATGAAGAGTATATTTATAAGAACTTGTGTTTTGTGCACGTGTTAAATTAGATTTTTACTCTCACTCTTATTTGTATGAACCTGGCTACTTAAAATTCTCTTCAGGTCTTTAGGGTGACCCACTCCATCTTTTTGTGATTCAGAAGTTCTGCTTTAATGTATTATTAAGCCAAAGAAGGGGCCCTGTATACATACAAACCATCAAAGCCACTGCATTTTCCATCGCCTCCAGAAACCTGTAATGATCTAAAGATGGCAAACATGGCAACTGCCAAGCATATGTCAAAGAAGCTTTTTTTGGGCCTTGTAGGCTGGTAGTGGCCCTGTTTCTCAGGGTGTTGTAGAGTATCGGTCCGAGTGGACATGTGCAGTGGAAAACTGGGCCCTGACACCTCTTTATGAGGGTGGGGCAGCCTGTAAATCACCCTGCTGTTTCTCACACCCAGACGTCCATCATAGGACTGTAGGGCCACGTGCACAGGGCACATGTTGTTTTAAAGAAAACTCCCAGACAGGAAGCTTCTGACTGAAAAAGCCTGAGCGATGAGATGTTAGACAGGGGATTGGCTGGCAGCCAGGTCTGTGAATATTTGAATATGAATATGATTCCTCAAGGGAGAATTGTGACTTCAGACTGTGTGTTTTCCTGTATTTAACAGTTATCTCCAGCTGCACAGCAAATGCAGCTGACGCAGACCCTTCAGTCCCCTCCGCCCAGTGGAGGGCGCCGCAGACGGGTCGTAGACGAGGACCCTGACGAGCGCAGGAGGAAGTTCCTAGAGAGGAACCGCGCGGCCGCCACACGCTGCAGACAGAAGAGGAAAGTGTGGGTCATGTCGCTAGAAAAGAAAGCGGAGGAGCTCACCCAAACCAACATGCAGCTGCAGGTCAGAATCACTCATTGGTACACTTCTCCTCAGCCGAAAGCCTCTGTTCTTAAGCGTTTAAAAAGCACACTTCACTTTGGAACACACACTGAGATGTATTTCACACGGGGCTTCATATTTCACTCGGTATTAGCTTACTCTAGACCACAGAAGCTCATAAACACCCTTGATTTGACAGCTGAAGCTACCGTCGATGGAGAGCAGACCGGGACGGCCGTGTGGAGGGCAGGGTCAATGGGTTACTGAGGTCTACAGAGTAACCAGAGCACGGCCAGCTGCAGCTGAATGTGTGGTTTTGAGGCCAGTAAAACCTCATCTGCGAGAGGTTTCCATTCACACGCATCCATTCGGTCTCTCAGTCGACCTTGAATTTGCATGGAGACTTACCTGAAAGATTGATGCTGTGTGTGTAGTCACGGTGGATGTTTGAGTATATCCTGCACTACCTGTGGCTTAACCCAGTCAAGCTGGTTTTCAGCAGGTCTGATTGAACACGGTTTTCAGGTGATCGCCTGCTGGTGGTCCAGTCTACCCTGATGACACGTGTCTAACGCCCCTTCTTCTAAAACCATGAAATCAGAACAGGTTTACCTCTTTGGTTGGTTTGGGCATGGTGATCATCCTCATCAGGCCACATCATTCGCTCTGAGCAAGCTGAGGTTAACCTGTCTCACTCAAGGCCACAATAGCCGATGTTTCACTGGGTGCACTTAGTGTGGTCTGAACCTTTCAATTACCAGCCTACATTTCTAACCACTAGGCCACGCCATTCCTACTAATGCAATGCCAGGTACTTGTGATGTATTTACAAAGTTTTGCTGACAGTTGTAGACACTGATATATTGGCATTGTGACTGAAACATGTTCTTGAATTTTCTGTGTGGCAATTTCCATATATTGTAATATTTGCATTGCAACGTTCAGATGTTTGGGGTTGGTAAGATGTTTCTTCTCACCATGCTCACAAAGACTGATGTGAGTGTGTGTGTGTGTGTGTGTGTGTGTAGGCCACTCCCATAGTCCCACTGTTCAGGCTTGTTTTGTGAAATATTCACCCCACTGTATCTGTCAAAGTGAGGATTCTTCTCCACCAAGCATCCCTGAAACGCTGCCATGTTATCATATCAGTTCTGCTTAATCATTTAATCGAATTCAAGAGCCGTGTGTGATCAGACGCTCATGTTTCCCACAGCGGTAATTGCTGAGAATTCACCACCTGTTCATTATGAGGTTTTCTAATGAGACCCAGGCTCGTCTGGCCTTTAATTCGTTTTGTCGGCTGGGATGTTTGATGTGAAGCTGCCAATATATCCACAAGAGACCCTATTCCAAAAAGTTTATGTTAAGTATTGTATAGTTAATGACTAGAACAGAACATCATAAACATGTGTGCCATTGTTTAGATTTGCTCACATACTAAGGAACCATAGGGGCTGACTGTCACAAACGTGATTGCCCAAACACGGCTTAAACCTAATCTTAAACTACAAAGGAATTTCAACAGACAATAACTCATAAACAGTCAAATCCGGGCCAAACTGTATCCAAGAAACTGATATACATGTTTATATCTGTGAAATGATGAGGGACATTTAGTTTGAACTTATGTTGCTTAACACTGTGTTTTGTTTTATGTCTGTAGACAACGTGTATGACTGGAAATTTCACTAGCAATGAGTTATTCAGTTTTTTTTTTGTCTCATGTAATCATTGTTGTTTTTTTGGCAGAACGAGGTTACCATGCTAAAAAACGAGGTGACACAACTGAAGCAGCTTTTATTGACGCATAAGGACTGTCCCATCACCACCATGCAGAAAGAGTCTCAAGGTTACCTCAGTGAGTACGATCACACACAGACAGAGGTGACATTACATAATAATGAATATACCGTATATTGTTTGTAGAACACACCCTTATACAGTAGATACTGATATAGATACTCTTGACATTTTTTTTAATGTATGGAGGCTGCCATTCCCTGGTTATAGAGGAGAGGAAAACACTAATTAACAGTTGCCTAACATTGTTCATAGGGCAGAATTATCATTTCCATTTTCACTTTGAAGTAAATTTCTTTCTTTTTAATGTACACTGCCTGTGATTTAAATATTCATATTTAAATATTCATCTCAATGTGGTGTCTATTATTTTCACATTATTGTCCTGTCTTCCCATAGGAATCAGATGAGATCTCTTTAATATCTCAGTTATTTTTCCTAAAACTACAAGTATATGGATGGATGGATGGATGGATGGATGGATGCATGGATGGATGGTTGATTGGTTGGTTGGTTGGATGGATGGATCAATGGACAGATAGACATGTGGATAGAAAAATGGATGGATGGCAGATAGACGGATGGATGAATAAACATATCGATGGGTAGCTAGATGGATGGATGGATGGACAAATAGACTGACAGCTGAATGGACGCAACCAGACATCTTCATCTCTCCTCTTGTCCCTCAGGTCCAGAGAGCAGTCCGGCAGAAAGTCCCACCCCTGTAACCCAGCAGCAAGTCATCCAGCACAACACCATCACCACCTCCAGCACAGCGCCCAATCACCGCACAGATATTAACCCCATCCACTAGAGACTCGCCCTTTACCACGCTGGACATCCCGACTAAAAATCCCGGACAGACACACACCTCTGTGCCTCTGCGGCAGCTTATTCTTCTGTTTGTAATTTGCAAATGTAAACGGATGACCATTTTGTTTAGTTCTGTGTGTTTTATGTTTCCATTTGTGTCCGCTTAAAAAAAAGGGAGTTCGCATAAATCATCGGGCACCATCTCACTTGTCAAGGACATCACTAGTGGAAACGTAACTGTTACATCTGTTCCTGGATTACTGCTGGACCAATGCCTTTACAAATGACAAAAAAAACTCAGATAGCTGGATAGCTTTTGCTATGCATTTTCCATTGCCAAAAAGATGCTGTCCTTTCTTTTCTGCTTATTGTTATAACAATTACTCTCACAGTCTCCTTTTTATCAAATTCAAAGGGATAAATTAGGAAGGTCAGTCTCCATTGGGAGTTCCTTATGAAAGTAACCTGAAGCAATATGAATCTCTGACATGCTCAGCAATCTGATTGTCTTCCCTTGCTCGCTCAGACCAGAATCTAGATCAGATTAAGTTCAACCTATTAGCTCCTGTCATTTCAGATATAATTTCAAAAGTTATTTTCTTAAGACAAAACAGCTTTGGGCTCCTAAGCTGGTACAAATCATGCAAATGGAATGCATTTATCAGGCTTCTGTGAGCATATGCCCTGCTCGACATGTGTGAGATTTTGGAGTTCACAGCTGCAATCGTGTTGCACCAGGAAGACCTCTCTCTCTTGGCGTTTCTGTCCAAACATTTCGGAAGATCCCATCAGCTGTTTCATTTTAAGCTGGTGTAACTTCTGGTCAGAGTTACCCCTGGTCCTCATCAGTTTGCATATTGCTTCTTCTGGCGGTTCATTTCGGTATCTGTTTTGGATCAGCAAGTCAACTAAGTATTACGCGTATGTTTTTGTGCTCATATGTGGGCCTCCCAATCAATGCACTCCAACTAATCTTGCACCAGAATAATGCCATGGAAAACTTTTGGAAGCTTTTGCTTTTTAGCTTTTGCTTAAGACTATGGAAAACTTAAATGCTACTTAAAAGTAGCTTTCGTTTTGTCTCAAAGTATTGTGTAGATCTTTCTCGGGCATTCTGACTGTGAGGAAGATTAATTTAATAGGCTTAAATGTAATAGGATATATTTTGATACATCCCAGTTCATTGTTCTGGTTTGTTTGGTGCCTAGGAAATTATATGAGGCTTCCTTCTTGACATGGACCATGGTAAATTCTGCACTTGACTATAGTCCATATGAAACCGTCAAGCCCCAACAAAAGTGCTGTTGGGCGTTAAAACCAGGGCGCATTTGTGGTTACTATTATTCCTTAGCGGACATGCCATTTTCTGAACTCAATACATAGCATTACACAATAGGTTTGATGGTGGCATTTTACACCTCAGAAACGGTGTCCCAATGTGTAATGAACCAGGGTTTTTCCCAGTGCCTGAGTCTGTGTACACGATACGCTGATTCACGACCTAGGCAGCTGATTGAGATGCACCTGAAAAAAAAGCTGGGCAATTGAACGCGGAAATGTATTCTGTATGAACTGCCCTAATCATAACATTCCAATGTGACCTTTGTAAGGGAAATGTGGGCAAAATCCCATATATCCCATAGGCGTATGATCGTGGGGTACTGTCACTTTAAGACATTGAGTCCTAAATACCTTAAAGACCATGACACACCAAACCAACAGTAAAGTACTAGCGGCTATGAAAGCCGACTGTGTTGTTGTCTTGCTTCGCCTGTGTCTGGGCTAAAAAGTTCGCCGCAAAGGCTACAGCCAAAGGCCGACTATTACGTAAAATTCTGCATATGCATAAAAATAAAATAAAAACTTTCCATTCCAGCAGTGGACAGTAGTCTGCAACACAGAAACTGAAACTAAACAAATACAAACCATAAACAAAACAGTGCTTTCTTACAGCTTTCTTCATTCCAAATGTTTTTTCATTGCCATATCACTATGAAAATATTTGCATACTTGAATGCTCAGGTTGGACAATGTAAAATTAGAACAGGGGCCTCTTAACGTACTTATTTGCTTGTTTTCGTAACTTTTGTTTTTCTTCTTGTGCACTGGTTCGCTAAGCTAAGCACCCAATCAGTGTGATCTTTCCTCAATCGGCCAAAGAGCCACCAACTAGTGGCGACCGTAATGATGGCCTGGCATTGGTGTGTCATGGACTTAAGTTGCATTTTCCTTGTCTAATTGCAAATAATGAAGCAATTTGGTCCACTTTGGTTTTTGATCTATAGCAATCTAGATACTGCTTTTCAGATGTCACTATGTGCCTGAATACGTCTTAAATACTCACAGAGGGAAGAATGTCAGTCCTTAGTAATATCATTGCATTTGTTTTCAATTCAGGTTGAACTTTAAGGCCTTGACATTGTTTTGCTTTTTTGTAAAGACTAATTACTAGTGTTTTATTGTGGACACTGTTTTGGACTCATTTTGGTGTTAATGGACTTTTCTACCTTTTTGCAAACAATGAGGCCTGTGATGAGAATACAAGCAAGCTGGATATGTCTTAGCATCACAAAGAGAGATGCACCATAATTTTTCGCCTGTGCTAAAAAAGGGCCTTTTTTCCAGCAGCTAAGCTCAGAACTCTGTTTCATGCTTTTCACAGTTTGTAGAGGATTTTTCTTCCCTCCTAACTGGAACATATTGATTCCCTTCGCCTTTCCTCGCAGCACTGTGTTTGGAACAAGAGCGTGCAAAACGACCTCCACATCGAGAGGTGGAAATCTTGTAGCTGTCTATGCACTTTGACCTCTGTGAGCAGCAGAGGATGGAATAGCCATATAGAAGACTCAGCGATTCCCAGTTCCCACACCAGCGAGAGCCAGCCACTGTCAATCTATGGAGCAACGCAACTTGTACGGACCGATGGGATTGGAGCCCGGAATGGGTCACCCCAATTTGAACCCCAAAGGCTTGGGTTTTGGAGGTGCTCCTGTAGCTTTAAGACTTAAAACTATCCCTTTAGATAAAACCTGTTTGTCACACTGTGAAATGGGTGATGTCAAGGTGAACTGGAAACATGATTGTGCTATTTTTGTTGGACCTGATGGTGGTTTGGTTTTATCCCAGCAGAGTTCACATAGGATAGTTCACCCAAAAATTAACATTGTCGTCATTTATTCACCCTCACTTCATAGCATACTTGTGTCTTTCTTATCTTTCGTCTGCAGAACAAGAAAGAACATATTTTGAAGAACTTTTTACAGTTTTGTCCATACAGTGAAAGTCAAATGGGGTCCAAACGTTTCAAACTTCAAAATGATGCAAAGGTAGTGTAAAATATAAAATCATTGATTAAATACTTTTTGATGACATGTCAGTAATAGCAACTCTCATTGGTTTTTGTGTGTCACATGATGCCATAACACAAGGTTTGATGTTACTACTCCATATTTGTTTTTTTTTTGGGTGAACTGTCCCTTTAAGTAACTCAATGTTTTCTGTGCATGTAGCATCATAATGTAGTTTCGAATGGGATTCTGATGCGCACAGAGGGTGTGAGTTTCAATGTTTTTGGTGTGTGAGCTTGAAAGTTAACTTGAGATCTGTGTATGCATGCATTTTCAGTCTCATTGGCATCTCAGACTTCACAAGTTTTGCAGTGTTTAACCCTACATGATGAGGTAATAATATGGCTTGCTAAAAGGAGTTTGGATCTCTATGGACAACTTTAAACAGTCTAAAGTTGTGTTGTAGTCCATCTCCTGCATCTTTACTTTTCAAAGCAAGGTGGTCAGAAGCATATCTACGCAGGGCCAAGTTGTATCTTACCCAAACAACAAACAAGAAAACACTGAACTGGAAATATTTCACTTATTTCAGTGAGTAACAGACATTAATCTCAAATTGTCGATTTGGCATTAGTCCTTGTTAAGATGGGTGGATGGAAGTCTTTTGTAATAGCATTCTTATAAAAATGAGGGATAATTTTTTTTGCGTGTGCGCGAGTATATGTGTTTTTTAGGTGGAGGACAATGAATACACATTAATAAAACTATAATGTATCATTGCAACAAAACTATAAATATTGTATAAATTTGCATTAATTTTTGTAATCTCGTTCCCGTAATGCAACCACCTTTCTTTTTGAAAGGAGAACATGTTTGGTACTTGTTTGTAAATAATGTTTGCATTGCACTTGCAGTCTACAAATGTTTGCCTGTTCATTTCAAAGCTGAAACATTGCATTGTTTGTTGCGCATATTGAATTCATGAATTCACACACGCTTGCATAACTTTGTATATTTTATATGTTTATTAATGCCTTGAACAGTTTGTGTTTATGCATATGTACAGATGTGAGCTCAGACAGCTATATTACGATATGAAAATAAAGCACTTGTTCTGTAACAAAGCTCTGCCAATTCATGATTTTGTCAATTACAAAAAAATGCAGCTTGTTTACATGAAAAATATAATATTGCAATATTTACTTTTTACATATATATATATATATATATATATATATATATATATATATATATATATATATATATATATATATATATATATAAATATATATATAATTTTTTTTTAAACAATTATTTGCATAAGAACTAGAACGTTAGTCTGCAGAGTACATCTGAAGGTGACAATCACAAGCGTTTCATTTTTATTTGATTATTTAATGTACCAGGGACCCCTGGTGGACAGATCTGGATTTTGATACACACACACATTGACATTACAATGGATATTACGAAAATGAAATTAAGAATTATATTTGCTCAATATTTATGCACAAAAAATAAATAAATTAAAAAATAAAAAAAAGACAAAATTCTGTCACATACATGTTTAGAAAAAGAAAAAGTCCAAGAAAGGTGTGTAGTTTAACACATCTTGTCACTTTTTACACAAAGATATAAAATGTCTGCCAAGTAATTAGCCTTGAAATGCAATCCCGTTATATTCCAAGGATGAGAAATATTATATTATAAAAATTTGCAGATATAGCCTTATCATCATCATAATGCAAATTAATGAAAAATTTCATTATCAATTAACTTTTCTTTTCTACAACATGAATGCGTTTCATGTTATATTTCTATAACATTCGCTGATACCAATTTGCCTTGCCGTCTACGGTATTTTTTTAGAACTTAGAAAAAAGATGCTGCAGCCAATGAACATCCAGCGGGGGCTGCAGGACGACTCAACCTCCGCAGACAGTTTTTAATGTTTATCAGACAATAAATACTCAAGATTTTGCTTTAGTATAACTCACAACGAGTTTCACACACCTTCTCCGGCCACGTTGAGTTGTTGACACTTAACAGTGGGAAAAGCGACACATGCGCTATTCACTTGTAGTATAACTTAAGGGTGAATGGGTAATGTAGTTTCTGCTCTGGGTGGGATGAATTAGGAAGCTTGCATTGTGAAGGGCGCTCTGAAAATCGGCAGTGCAGGTAAAAGATTAAAACCTCTATTAAAACAGATGTCCAAATGAGCGTACCGGTACGCTACAAGCACGTTCTGGGCGCACGGAGAGGTGGCGGTACGCTCAAGAGCTATATTTTGGAAGTGGCGGTACTGAGTACCTGTGCGTACTGGCCCACTTAAAGCACTGGCAATGACTATACTTTGGAATTTTTTTGCAGTCCACTTAGAATTCAACATGGAAATCATTTTTGTTTTTTATTGGCATTGATTGTTTTGAAATTCAAATGGTACTTACATGCCTGTGTTTTTATTTCTGTAATAAATATGGCTTTCAAGCCAACAGTTAATTTGGAGGATATTGATGGTTTATTGCAGGTATGTTGTTTACATGAGAAAATCTGTGTTACAAGTTAAACAAAAATTCCAATAAACAATCATATTTTGAATTTAAATAGTTTCTTTGTCTTGAGTTTACATTAATTATTTACATTTTACATTTACATATCCAAAAAGTTTCAGTCTTTTTATTGCGATTAATCGCGATTAATTCTAAAAGATTGTGCGATTAATTAGTTAATTTTTTTAAATCGATTGACAGCACTAATATATATATATGTATATATATATATATATATATATATATATATATATATATATATACATATATATATATATATATATATATATATATATATATATATAATATCGGTAGTTTGTGGTCTGTGGCATTTATCACATGAATGT
Organism: Carassius auratus; assembly: GCF_003368295.1. Taxonomy (NCBI): domain Eukaryota; kingdom Metazoa; phylum Chordata; class Actinopteri; order Cypriniformes; family Cyprinidae; genus Carassius; species Carassius auratus. The sequence continues at coordinate 14,672,938 of NC_039283.1, forward strand.
ATGCGTTTTCTACAATTAATGTCTTAGATGTATATGGCACTTCATGCTACATTTTACTGTGTTTTTAATGCCAAATTTTATATTTCTGCTTGTTGGCCATTAAAAGGTTAAGGTTTTTGAACCAGTCAATCATATTCAAACATTACTATTTTAAAATAAAGAAATATATATAATATATAAATAATAAAAATGATGTTAAGAACATCATCATCATCATCGTGAATTTAATTATATAAATTATTATAAATATAATTTATGTGATCATTTATTTAAAAAATAATAAATACATTCTATAAATCTTATATATAATGAAATTATTTGCTGCATTTAAAATGTAGTACAAATTGGTATCAGCGAATGTTATAGAAATATAACATGAAACGCATTCATGTTGTAGAAAAGAAAAGTTAATTGATAATGAAATTTTTCATTAATTTGCATTATGATGATGATAAGGCTATATTTGCAAATTTTTATAATATAATATTTCTCATCCTTGGAATATAACGGGATTGCATTTCAAGGCTAATTACTATATACATATATACACATATATATACATATATACATATATATATACATATATACACATATATACACATATATATACATATATACACATATATATATATATATATATTTAAACAGCCGGCTGTCGCCCCCTGTCGGTCAGACGAAGGAAATGTTGTTAAAAACACTGCACGCAAACGGCTGAGAAAAGTTAAAGACACTGTTCATTAAATATAAATGAGTTTCAAATTTTTTTTTGGCATGTTGTGCTTTTAGCAAATCTATATATTTTATTTAGCCTATTTTTGATTTTCAGTCCTAACATAAAACGAACCTGCCTCCTTCCTGTTAAAGTAGGTCATATGTCTACCTGTTATTTCCTCTCTAGTTTCTTCCCCTCATCTTCTGTTTGCACTGAAGCACGTCTTTTCTTCTACAGTTTACAGTGCAGCATTGCACACCCTATAAGAAAACGAACATATAATGCTCAGGTTCATTATTACTTTACTGAAAAAGATGCTGTTATTGGCCAACACTTTAGTTTGGGGACCAATTCTCATTTTTAACTATGACTTTCTTCTCAATACACTCTTAATTTAATTTTTAGTAATAGTAAGTTTAGGTATGGGACCGGATTAAGGGATCTAAAATATGGTCATGCAGAATAAGGCATTAATACATGCTTTAGTAATACACAGCTAATATGCTGGAAATATGTGGAAATTAGCTGGAAATTTCGCTAGCTGTGCAGGTATGATGAGGAGTGTATAATTATGCTGGCATAGCAGAGTAAAAGTAATGATCCTCACACTGAATAGATGAAAATATCCATCTGGATTCAAAACACAACAAGATTGCTAGCACATTATAATCAAGTCACACTTTAATCAAAAATTTATCATGTACAATAAAAACATACCCCCAGCACTTAACACTCAGCATGATAAAAATATAACCCCTAACCTTTTTCATAACAGCACACAGACTTCTGCACTGAAACACACATTACACATTTGAACTATGATTCATTCAGAGGTAACTTTACATCAGGGGTGCCAAAAACCCAATTCCTGGAGGGCCGGAGCCCTGGTGAGTTTGGTTCCATCCCTGTTTTCAAGTAAGTCTGAAGGACTTGACTTTTATTAGAGTTGATTCTTAACTCTGAAGGGCTCCGGACCTCCAGGAACTGAGTTTGACAGCCCTGCTATACTTTCTATTAGAGTTTAGTGTGTCAGTGTGAGGAGAATCCATCTGTTGAAAGGAATCTGTCAATCATGTCAAAAGATCTCTCTGGTTGGTCATAAGGCAAAATGTGCCCGCCTCCCCTCACAATCACCTACAGAGAAGAAAAAAAGTCAACATGAATGTATTACACTTGTTTTTACAACTTTGTTTACATTTGCATCAGCCAATGTAATTACAGCAAATAATAACAACAAGAAATACGTTAATTAGAACTGATTTATTTTACACAATATTTAAATACTAACACCAAAATTGTTATAGTTATTATAAATTCAAATATATTAGTTTTTTTTATCTACTGACAAGGCTGTGAGCTTTCAGCCAATGGTGATCATTTCAAAATGAAATACTAGTCTGGCTGATGATAATTTAAATATGTTGTATCTAGCAATACTGCAGAGCCTCACCTGAAGGAACTCTCCTACTTGTCGCACATATCCTGCCACTTCAGTATCACTGGGCTGGACCTTCCAGTGGAAGCGCTCTGCTTTTTTATACTCGTCCGCTCCGGTCCAGTTCACCGTGGGCAGGAAGCGCTCCGTTAGAGGGGCTGCAACGATGACATCAAGCTGTCCGCTGTAGATCAACACCTGTGAACACGATCAAATCCATCCCACAGATTCATCCTAAGTGTGAGTTTTTGATAGCTATGGGGTCTATTCAATTTGAATTTCGAGGGACACCATGTTAAAAATATAAGCAATTCAAGTAACTTAACAACGTTATACTGAGAGTCGGAATATATGATGGGATTTGAAATTCCAAATATGAAATCCACTTCCATAAATCATACCCCTTGCCAATATTAAAAATCTGTCCAAAACAATAATTGAATAGTATTTAATTTATAGCTGGAAGTTCTATATAATTTTACCTGAATAAAAAGATTAATTATCAATGAAATAGTTAAACAAAGTACAAAAAAACTAAAATCAATAATTTTAAAATGGCACAAATGTACAATAGAAAGCCTAGAAGCCTAATGTAAATTTCTAAGGCCTCTAAATTATCAGCAAGATCAAAACCGGATTATCAGCATGATCAAAAGTATAATTAGTATAATTCTACAAATGTTCACTTCATGTCGTAGTACATGTGTCTTTTTGCTGTTAAATCTTTTATAAAGTAAACGCAGGAATTACTTTTTCTATAGTTAGCAATATTTCGAGACGAGCACTTACTCGACTTTAAAGAATCTCAAATTGTGACCCATAATCAAGATGGTATTTATATATCGTGCATCCCTAAACCCAAGGATTGAATATGATTAAGGAGTTACTATATCATTTAACAAAGGCCATAAAACTCCCAACACAAACAATGGAATGGTTTCCTCACTCTATAGTTGTCCATGAGGACGCCGAGCCAGGGCTTGATCGACTTCATGACATCCTGAAGCAGATGCTTCTCAACATCTGAGCCATCATTGAACGTGAGATTCCCAACGTGGATGGAACGACGGACTTCTGATAGAGTCACAAACGCAGAAAAATACTCCTGATCTGGAGGTTCCTGTTTAAGAAAAAAAAAAGAACTAGCCATTCATATGAAGAAGACCTCATTCCCATCCGTTTGCTTGCTGTAATGAAATATGTGGGTACCTGACACTGCATGTAGTTGAAGTAATTGCTGCAACCAGTGACGTTTTGGAAGTATGAGGGATAAGGAACAAGATCGCCATTCAGTAAACTGTCAAAAACCTGACGGAGAGACGAGATGTTTTCAGAACGGATGAAATAAAGACGACGCAGTGCCCTGATTGATCACTCACCTCAAAGGCCTCCACCCATCTCTGCTCCTGGATGAGCTTGACTCCTGCATCCGTCTGCTGCTGCACATGCTGCCTCTGCAGCTCATCCACGAGACCCGTCTGATAGAGGAAATCTGCATAACCTCCCAGCATCTGAGACAAAATCCAGAAATTAAAGTCCTGCACATCAAGGAGTCAAGTCAAATCGATCACAGTGCATATGGTTTCAAAGCAGCTTTACAAAACGTCATACTGTAAGCCTCAGCGCCAATTCAGAGCAATGGCACTTCTGTAAATCAAAAGAACCATATTTTCCGGACTATAAGTCGCACTTTTTTTTCATAGTTTGGCTGGTCCTGCGACTTATAGTCAGGTGCGACTTATTTATCAAAATTAATTTGACAGGAACTGAGAGAAATGAACCAAGAGACATGAACCAAGTGAAAACATTACCGTCTCCAGCCGCGAGAGGGCGCTCTATGCTGCTCAGTGCTCCTGTAGTCTACACTGAAAACATAGAGCGCCCTCTCGTGGCTGTAGATGGTAATGTTTTCTCTTGGTTCTTGGTTCTAAATAAATGGACTTATAGTCCAGTGTGACTTATATATGTTTTTTTCCTCATCATGACGTACTTTTGGACTGATGCGACTTATACTCAGGTGCGACTTATAGTCCGAAAAATACGGTATCTGGCATTTTAATGGGTTTTAAATGTAATATCCTTTTCATTCACCAGTTCGGGGTCACACAGACCATCTCCAATGGCCATTCCTTTAAAGTTGATCTTCACTTTGGCAGAGGGATTGTTCTTGTGGATGTAGTAGCCAATCGCTGGAACATACTTTCCGGCATATGACTAAGGATTTTAAAAGTGAATTATAGTTAACAACACAGTATTTTGACTGTACAAGAGAGCTGGATTCGGATTGTATCACTCCAAAATGAGGTTCCTTTCCTCACCTCGCCTGTAGCGTAGAACGGATTAGACTGGAACTCACTGAATATCTGGAAGAACTGAGTCAGGGCACTGCAAAGGGGGAAATTTTAAGCATATACATCTCACATTGTCTTGGATATACATTAAACTTTTGCCGTGGTACCTGTACAAGTCTCTGCCCACATCATCCTGGTTTTGGGCGAACCCTCGGTCATCTTCAGTGAAACTCCATCCTGTCCCAACCTTAAAAACATCCATTTAAGATATAGAATTTCATTAAAACCAGTCATAGATATATTGGTCTATATATGTGCAGTATATGTGAAAACAAAAATATTTTTCAATTGCATGAAAAACAAGGGAAATAATATAACTGATTCTCCTAAAGACGTTTTCAGGAATTAATTGAAAAGTAAATGAAACCTATCATATGGGTTTAATTCATGAAGACAAAATTGCACATAACACTTATAAATGCATTAACATTAAAAAATTTTTTTACAATTAACATTGACATCCCTCATTTGCAGACATATCAATCGGAGTCTGATATAATTCAAATACACTAAACTCACCGGGTTGTCGATGTAAAGAACAGAGTATCGTGATGTCCAGGGGAATTCCCTATAGCCCACTGCAGAAAGACAGCAAAGGGTTAAATTTAAGCTTCCATGGTCATTTAAAACATTGATATCTGAAATGCAGAGTTTCACTATAAAGCAAAAAAAAAAAAAGATATACATAATTCAGAAGACAGAAAAAAAAAAAACATGCCAATCTCCATCAACACAATGTAACATGGCATACAGGAATTGTACTCACATGTGAGGTTCTTATGTACAAAATATGGGCCATGCTCCACAAACAAGCCAAACATGGAGGTGCCTCCAGGTCCTCCTTGCAGCCACAGCAGCACCGGAGCCGTCTCTGGTTTCTCCTAAATCATCAAATCAGAAAAAAGAAAGAATGCTGTAAGCTCTGTATCATTTGTTGTGAACGACTTCTGAAAGCACCTGACTCAAGTGATGTAGAAGCTATAATCAGAAGATCAGTCTTAACTTTAGTGCTGTTCATATTCATGAGGTACAAAAATAATGTTTAACTTTATACTACCTGGGCAGGAAAGAACCAGAAGAAAAGGTTACTGTTGTAGGTCTTGTTCACAGTGAGATATCCTGAGTAACTTTTGACATTGGCACCAGGAAGGGGTCCCACCAAACTCAGTTTTTTGGCTGCACATTCACAATACATCAGTGGCAGCGTATTAGCATACGAATCAGAAACGTCAGTGAATTATGAATAAAGGCAGTTAAAATAAAATATTTTATCATGGACATCCAACTGATCTCAACTCAATCTCTCACTAACTTCTCCACATGTTGTGATAGACTGTCTAACTTTCCGTTTAGAAAAGGGCAGATTAAAGGGAAAGAAGAGGAACTGAGATTATTCTATGCAAAAACAGCATGCTTGCCTTCTTCTATTTTCCCTTCTTCTAGGTAGGGAGTGAGCATCAGGGGTTTGCCCGGGTCAACTCCAAAGCGTGACCCGCTCACACGGTGTGATTTCCGGCAGAAGAACGAGGAGCACCCGCGTGATCTGACCGACTCCAGAAGAGCCCAGAGGAACAGCAGCCTCAGCGTTTCCTTCAGCATTATATAGTTTAACTGTAGACAGCACAGACATATGACACGGGGATCAGTGAGCAAACATGATATTAAAAGGCTCGTATTACAGACTGCCATCTGTCTTTACAAGCTTCAACATATCAGATCAGAGAGAGAGAGAGAATAAAAAATCTCTTGTCAGTCTGTCAGTCATGAAAAATAAGGAACATAAGTTACGTACTAATAAAAATGAGTTATGGATATAAGAACAGAAAAGACAAGAGTAATCGACTGTTAATGTTACTATCAAATCAAATACTTGATCATTTATGTACATCTTGTTTTTCTGAGTAATAATAATAATAATAGCGTTACCTTGAAGCCAGATGCCAATCAGAATCCAGAAGCCGTTTGCATTGGCATATGAAGCTAAAGTAGCTACAGTAAATACAGATCGGCTTGTTTTGCACCCAGTCACATGACTATATGGGCTGTGTGTCACGTGATCGCAGTGAAACCAGGAACTTCAGTCGAGAACACTGACCCCCACGGGCCTCTTTGAGAAGAGCAGCTCCCAACCCATTTATCAACTTCACCAATATATTATACAATATGCATTATAGTTATGTAGTAGATCTTCTAGTTGTTACGATTTTGCTGCTAAAAAATCTACAGTTTTGACCACAAAAAGCCATTGAAAATGCAGCTGTTATAGCCTAGTACTGTAGCTATGTCTCTAATCGGATAAAAGAAAATCATACAAAATTGTAAAACATTTATGAAGCCAAAACAAAAAATTAAACAGAAAAAAATTAGAAACATGAAAATATCAAAACAATTTGGCCAACAATTAATTAAATTGTATAAATGACAACACATTTAATATACAAATGACAGCTTTCCTTGATAAACACTTGCTCTGACCTGAAATTCACTTGTAAAACATGCCACAGTTCACTTGAGAGGCAATGAAGGCCTAACAGCACACGTGAAAGACAGAAAGATGATTTTGGTCTGTCCATCATAAGAAATCTTGACCTTGTCGACTGCATCAAATAATTAAAATCATGTTTTCATATTTTGAACAAAACATGACTTGATGGCCAAAATGTAACATTTAATCTGTGTCTCATGTTGTGTATAAGCAACATGAGACCACCTTTTTACACAAATGTAAGATTCCTTAAAATCGTGGCACCCAATAAGAAACATAATGAATGGACAACAAGTAATAAATACATTTCTACACGAATAGTGATGACTGCATTCATGAAACTATTTAATTGATGTTTATTGCTAGAAAAGCATACAAATGAGGGGTTTAAACTGTATTTAAACATGTCTCAAATGCTGGTTACAAACCTCAGCATTTAATATATATATATATATATATATATATATATATATATATATATATATATATATATATATATAGGGCAGAAAAAAAATAGACCTAGGCCTACATTGTACTATATTTTTGGTCAGTGCAACATGCTTTTTAGTGGATGTGACTAAATTACATGTCTTTAAAGTAAATGTACAGTGATGTTATAAACTACAGACATTTGATGTTTTTAAAATGATCTACTTCTCTTGCTAGGTTCGTTTTATGATAGTAGGTTTTGCAAAAAAAAAAAATATATTCGAATACCTTTTTTAAAAAGCGATAACACATCAAAGTGTGCCTTTATTACTGCATTGTTTAATGTATGCTGGGAAGCCATAAGTTCTGAACATAACATTTCTGAACAGCAGAAGTAATGCACCTTTCTTATATGGTCACAGCACACAGCTGAGAGGCGTGCAAGTCAGGTTTATAGCATGGTCAGTTACTGTAGACAGGAAGAACGTGCGCGCTCTTCCACTTTAAGAAGGCGGACTCGCCTCACACACTCTGTGTTTATTACGCGCCTAGAAGTGGCACATGGAGGCGATACAGTGAAATCCCTGACTGATTCCTTGAAATATGGTGAAACCTACTGGCACTGACAGCACACGGAACGTCCGGGAAGTTTTTTTTTGGAATTCTGCTTTTCATTACGGTGAAGAGTAGATGAGTTGTCACATATTCTGTACGTGTATCTGAGGTTGTTTCAACTAGTTTCATCACATGGTTCTTCTGCTGCCACACGCGCGCCTGTAAATGCGGCAGCGCTGGCGACTCCCGTCTGATCCGACGCTCACAGCTGGATTTTATCGGCTGTTTAGAAGGAACTCTAGAGAGAGCTGAAGACAGGTCAGGACAGCAGAGACTGAGATGGAAGAGCTGTCAAGCCCCAAAAGACGCCAGTAAGCGGGTAGATTCAGAATTAGACGCGATGGCAGCGTCCAGCAACTCCAGTCTGTCGGGTTCCTCCGTCTCTTCGGGTGAGTAGTGATGAATCCAAATGAAACGGGGATCATTTGTTTGGGAATCTGAATAAGCAATTGACGTGGTGATGGCAGAATGGAGATGGTTGGCACTGGCAGTTTAATTTCTGTGGTTTTGGGTGTAATTAAAGCAGACAAGACAGAACATGGTGAAGAGGTGTGTCATTCCTTTTCCTCATCCAGGGTGAGCCAGACCTTTGACTTCCTTCACCAATATAACCAGTGCACCGTGGCAGATGATTGTGTAATGTCACACTCACTGTACATGAGGTTTAAAGGCCACCTCTATCTGATTCTATGAACATGATAGCAATACATGCTACATTATGGTGAGAGCTACAAATCTAAAATGTGTACAGTGCTGAAATATTATTGGGTACTGCGTGCACTGAAATCTAATGTGGAATTATAAACATTTTGTCTTTTCCTCTCTCTCTCTCTCTCTCTCCCTCCCTCTATATATATTTATTTTTTATTTTATTTATTAAAGTAATATGTGAGCCCTGTTACCATAACTTCCCCTTAACAAGTGCATACATAATAAATAACTTTTATTGTATATACTGTATATGGAATCAGTCCTGTTACCATGATTTTGTACAGTAAACAACAGATTTATTAAAGTCGGCATGAGATTAATCCACTCATGTTTACATCGTACAGTAATATGGAAGAAAAGATTTGTGGCTGCTTCCAATTCATTGCCTCAGTTGATTTTTGTTTTTTTGTTTTTTTTGATTTATTGAAACAAAATGCAGTCCATTAACAGTTAAGACTTTTCTGTTTGAATGCTTAAAGTTGTGCAGAAATGTCACAAAATGGAAAAGACTCATTTCTTGGAATGACCCAAGTGTGATTTGGGAATAACAGCAATAATATAATGTCAGCATTGTTTATAAATTAGTCTGATATCCCAAGTATCACTGCCAGTGCCGGTATTGCCAACAACAACAGTCAATCTTTCTAAAAAATGTCTTTAAAATCTGTAGAAACATGAATATGGGAACCAAAAACTGGTTTGGACACATCCAGTTCACATGCACTACCTGCCCAATGTCTCAAGGGATCTAGGTTACAACAGGCATATATATCCTAAAACCCCAAAAAAATGTTCATCTAAAATGAGTCATCAAATGTGTTCATGGGCGTGTGATGAAAACTAATTACCCTAAAAGCTGTTCCTCTCTCTGTTTTATTCACTTGAAACATTTTCTATTATCCTGTTCTTATTATCCCCAAGAAATTATTGATGTTGAAAATGAGCTTTTAAAATCATCTGTCTTCTTCCTAGCTGGGTGTCATGTGGTGTTTGAGCTGCATTGTGTGGGAGTTTGGCTGCCTATATATTAACCTTCACCTACAGTTACTAGTTACTTTTTAAAACCCATGGCACAACACACTGACCCCAAACTTTTTAATGGCAGTATATATATAGTATGACTTTTATCACATTCTATGACCTTACACATTTGAAGAAAACCACCATCTCTAAATGCACTGTAAGGCACCATGTTGGCTGGAGGTGAGAGAAGCACAGAAGAGCAGGTGTTCCACCGATCAACCAATCACGAGTGTGAGGAGAGATAAGGTTGGAAGCGTACTCAGAATCACTCCTACACAGAAACGCATGTTAACACCCTGTTCTCATACTGTGCTGCTCGACATTGCGTTTGTACGAACAGAAGGAGGGATGTGTATGATCTTAGGGACAGTATACACCTCTCAAGGGAGAACAAGTTCAAATAACAAGCTTTGTTGAATGGGCGTGTAAAGAAGAACCATTTTCAAATAGGCACTCATAACGTTAAGACTCAATAGTGACCTTGGGAGAGAAAAAGAGAGGGTTTGTCTAATTCACTTCGTGCTTGCTGTAACTCTTCATGCTGATGCACAGAACCGCGACGACTCCTCCACGCCAAGCCACGGGCTCTTGAGATCCAGTTAAGGGATAAAGCCAAGCCTTGACTCTCCGTGGTCACCATCCATTCCCAAATAGATTATCTCACATGCATGTTGCTGAAGAAGCAGAAGTGCACTGCGGCTGCGAGGCCTGCAGAAGGCGGGGAGTCTTTTCTGCCTGCGGTATGGAGAGCTGTCATTAGCTCCGTGCCCCTGGTGTAATCATCGGATGTCACATGCCGCGCCTCTATCAGGCTTTCTGTGTCTGTCAAGGGAGTATCATTATGTTTGAAAAATGCTTTTTTGGCAGAAACCTTGTTTCATCTAGTTGGGGTGCGTGTAACACGCACATGTTCTGCTTTATATTAGCCAAGAGCAGGGCTGTAAACAAATGCAGGGCAGACTGGTTGAGATGGATGCCGCTCGGCTCAGCTCTTCTGACATCAAAGGCCACTTCGAGCTTTGATGTTTCCCTAAAGGAAACCTGGGACTGCAGCTCAGAGCTGCAAGCTTGTGAAAGTTTTAGGAATGAAGTTGAAAAATTATGGGTGATTCGTGCTGATTCGATTTCTTTTAATCTGAAGGGGTTGACTTATGTTTAGGGCACTTGACCAGAAGGTCGCTGGTTTAATCCTAGTAAGGAGGTACTCGCCTCTTTCATTGTACCCTTGGGCAAGACATTTAACCCCAGATTGCTCCAGACAGATTGTCCTGACCATAAGTGCACTTCAGTAAGTCGCTTTGGATAAGACTTCATATAATAGCATCTGCTAAAAGACTACTTCCCTACATATGAATCTGCATGGGGTTCATTCTTTTAAAGTAAAATTTGGAACGGCGTTTACAGTACACTTGTACCTATGTAATTGGGCTCTAACAGAAAATATTATGTTGTTTAATCATCAAGTAACAAGTATGAACATATTTTCATTGCAACTTGAACACACCATACTTAACAAGTAAGAACATATTTTTGTTACAACTTGTATGTCTGTCTTCTGTGGTTCTGTGCTCTTCTGGTTCACTGGAGTTGAGATGAAGTGAATGCGAGTCCTACAACAGGAACCGATAACATGATTGAAAGCTCTGGAAAGCAAACAGCAGGAGAGATAACTCACAACAGTGTTTGCGTTTCCTTTTCACTTGGTCTCTTTGCATTTCATACGGCATCAGCCTGTTGAGGTAAATGTTTTTTTCTTCTTAGGCTATACGTATACATGACTATGTTGTAGACAAAAACAGAAAAGTTTCACGTATACACATTTTCAAAATGATTCGCATTTACACATATCCATGAAAACGGCCAAAAATTCTGCATTATGTATACCAGGCCAGTAGTTGGCGCTGTCACCTTGTTAGTAAACAGTACCTGTAGGGAAGTGATGATTATATGATGTATATGATCCGCCTCTGCTGTTGGTTGTAATATTGGTGTAGTAAATCGACATATACTGTGCATGTCTACATATCTAACATGTACTACAAGCGCATGACGTCACCGTTTTTAAAGATTCCCGTAGTGGGTGTTTACAAGGAAACAATAACAATAATAACAATAATAAAAACTTGCACTTTGAAAACCATTTTCAAAAATATGCGTTTTCCAAAAAGTTTCCTGTTATTGGCTGAAAGCGTTGTTGTGTAAACGCCCCATTAGTTCTGGAGTTGGTTAACATCAAAGTCAACAGCTAAGGAAAAAGTGAATAGAAGAACTCCTAAAACCAGACAAAATCGCTCTTAAGCTGAAGAGATTTCAGTTTTTCAAGGTCTTTACTCAACTGTTGCATATAGCTAAAAAAAGCATGAATGAAGGGGCGAAAGACTGAATGGAACCTCAGGCTGTGATGACAGAGATGGTAAATGAGCCGTACACATAACTTACTACCCAGAAAATGGTACTTTCTCTGCTTCGGTCTTCAGAAAGCTGTATTATAATCGTGTTTATAAAGGCTTTCCTTCTGACAGAAGCCACTGTAATATGGTCTGTTCATTAGTGGTCATCTTAAGTTTCTTGTGTGATTCCCACTGTAGTTTTACAGTCAGTATAGTAAGTCTGAGCGAAATAAGAGGCTTATTTAAGCCTGCAGTTTTATTAGTGGATGGAATGTTGTTGAGAACTAGATGAGAGAAGAGAGTTTTAATGCTCACCTCTTTTTGTGTCTCTGCATTTATTATTAATCACCTCTGTGGAGATCCCCATGGTCATCAATCACCCTCTGGAATCACATTACCACACAATGGATCTCCCTGCTACCGATGTGTCTGTGTGCTTGTTTACTGTACATGTGCACATGCATGTGTGTATATGTGTGTAATCTCAAATGGCAGGCCCACTGACCCCCAAACAATCTGTTCACTGATGCATTTTGCACACAAAACTGGAAAGCACTTTCTCTGTCTTGGAAGCTTTAATTTGACTGACTGGCATTACACAACTTGAAAACTGAGTTTACAGGGGTAGTCTTTGATACTATTTTTTAAATCAGGTTGACACATAAACACAAACGTTTGTCATTTAAGTGGAATCAAATCTTTAAATGGTTAGTTTACGATACTTATATATATATAAAAAGATGGTTACACTGTAGTTTAGGGACCAATTATCACTATTAATAGTTGCTTATTACCATGCATATTACCAGCATATTGGTTGTTTATTAGTACTTATTACACAGCTCTGTGGAATACCTGATTCTGATTAATCAGTCAGGACATTCTGAGGTATGTTTAGCCTAAAATATTAAAACTGTATTCAATAATATGTTTACAATTATTTAATTATGTCATCCTGGTATCACGGATTCTCTCTCACAATTCATAAACACAGCTGCTGCCATTTGCGATTACTGTTTTGTATACTGTAATGGATTATAAGATAACAACCTGGTAAGATTTTTCTTTTCTTTTGTCTTAAATCAATATATTTTATCGACTTAATTATTTATGTGTTGAAATGTTGTGTAATAATTGGTTTGGTTGCACCTTATCCCTTAAATGTCCGTATAGCTTGAACATGTGTCTTGTTAGCAACTGCTTTCTTCATGGAAGCTTTGCGTTCAAATATTTCAACTCAAATCAAGATTTTGTGTCTAATTGTTTACTTATTACTTACAGTGGGGCTCGAAAGTTTGGGCACCCCTTGCAGAATCTGTGAAAATATGAGTAATTTTAAAAAAATAAGAGAGATCATACTAAATGCATGTTATTTGTTTATTTAGTACTGTCCTGAGTAAGATATTGTACATAAAAGATATTAACATTTATTCCACAAGACAAGAAATTGATGAAATTATTAAAAAAAAACCACTCAAAATTTTGGGAACCCTTGGTTCTTAGTACTGTGTTCTGTTACCTGATGATCTTCGACTGTCTTTCAGTTTTGTGATGGTTGTGCATGAGTCCCTTGTTTGTTCTGAACAGTTAAACTGAGCAGCGTTCTTCAGAAAAATCTTTAAGGTCCTGCAGATTCTTCAGTTTTCCAGCATCTTTGCATATTTGAACCCTTTCCAGCAGTGACTTTATGATTTTGAGATGCATCTTTTCAGACTGAGGACATTTGAGGGACTCAAACACAACTATTTAAAAAGATTCAAACATTCACTGATGCTCCAGAAGGAAACAAGATGCATTAAGAGCTGGGGGGTGAAAACTTTTGGAATTTGAAGATCAAGGTAAATTGTACTTAATTTGTGTACCGGGAAACATACAAGTATCTTCTGTTGCTTACGAAGGGCAGAACTAAATGGGAAAAAATATATATTTCACCAAAATAAGACAAATTTGGCCATCTTCATCGTGTTCAAAAGTTTTCACCCCCCAGCAAAATTCTGGAAGGCATAGTGCAGCACCTAAAATCGTCAACCTGCTGTCTTGACACACTTCCCACATCTTTTTTCAAAATTGTGCTAAACTGTTTTGAAGCAAATCTTTTAGAAGTGGTGAATGCCTCACTTCTTTCTGGGACATTTCCAAACTCCCTGAAAAGAGCAGTTGTTAAGCCCCTCCTGAAAAAGAGCAATCTTGATAACACCATTTTGAGCAATTTAAGACCAATATCTAATCTTCCTTTTATAGGCAAAATTATAGAAAATGTAGTTTTTAATCAGCTGAACAAATACTTAAGCTCAAATGGATACCTGGACAATTTTCAATCTGGTTTCCGACCGCATCACAGCACAGAGACAGCACTCATAAAGATAATAAATGATATTTGCTTAAATTGTGATTCTGGCAAAGTATCGGTGCTGGTATTGCTAGATCTCAGTGCCGCGTTTGACACTGTCGATCATAACATACTACTAGAGAGACTGGAAAACTGGCTGGCTATGCTGATGATACCCAGATTTATCTAGGCTTATCTCCAAATGACTACAGCCCCATTGACTCCCTCTGCCAATGCATTGATGAAATTAATAGTTGGATGTGCCATAACTTTCTTCAGTTAAACAAAGAAAAAAGTCATTGCATTTGGAAACAAAGATAAAGTTATCGAGGTGAATGCATACCTTGACTCTAGGGGTCAAACAACTAAAAATCAAGTCAGGAATCTTGGTGTGATTCTGGAGACAGACCTAAGTTTCAGTAGTCTTGTCAAAGCAGTAACTAAATCAGCATACTATAATCTAAAATACATTGCAATAATTAGATGTTTTGTTTCCAGCCAAGACTTGGAGAAACTTGTTCATGCCTTTATCACCAGCAGGGTGGACTATTGTAATGGGCTCCTCACCGGCCTTCCCAAAAAGACCATTAGACAGCTGCAGCTCATCCAGAATGCTGCTGCCAGGATTCTCATTAGAACCAGAAAATCTGAGCATATCACACCAGTCCTCAGGTCCTTACACTGGGTTCCAGTTACATTTAGGATTGATTTTAAATTACTTTTAATCGTATATAAGTCACTAAATGACCTAGGACCGAAATATATTGCAGATATGTTCACTGAATATAAACCTAACAGAGCACTCAGATCATTAGGATCGAGTCTAATAATAATAATAATAATACATTTTATTTAAAGGCGCCTTTCATGGCACTCAAGGACACCTTACACAATTCATAAAAAAAAAAAAAAAAAAAGACATTACTCAATCAAACCAGTACAACAACAAACATTAAATCACATAAAAGCCTGCCTAAACAGATATGTTTTAAGACGAGATTTAAAAACTGAGAGACTAGAACTGTTGCGAACTTCTACAGGAAGAGAGTTCCATAAATGGGGAGCAGCAAAGCCAAAAGCTCGTGACCCCAGAGAAGTTGTCCGAGTGCGTGGCTGAACAAGTGTAAGTGCAGAAGCAGATCTTAGAGTGCGGGAAGGAGAAATATTTCAACTCAAATCAAGATTTTGTGTCTAATTGTTTACTTATTACTTACAGTGGGGCTCGAAAGTTTGGGCACCCCTTGCAGAATCTGTGAAAATATGAGTAATTTTAAAAAAATAAGAGAGATCATACTAAATGCATGTTATTTGTTTATTTAGTACTGTCCTGAGTAAGATATTGTACATAAAAGATATTAACATTTATTCCACAAGACAAGAAATTGATGAAATTATTAAAAAAAAACCACTCAAAATTTTGGGAACCCTTGGTTCTTAGTACTGTGTTCTGTTACCTGATGATCTTCGACTGTCTTTCAGTTTTGTGATGGTTGTGCATGAGTCCCTTGTTTGTTCTGAACAGTTAAACTGAGCAGCGTTCTTCAGAAAAATCTTTAAGGTCCTGCAGATTCTTCAGTTTTCCAGCATCTTTGCATATTTGAACCCTTTCCAGCAGTGACTTTATGATTTTGAGATGCATCTTTTCAGACTGAGGACATTTGAGGGACTCAAACACAACTATTTAAAAAGATTCAAACATTCACTGATGCTCCAGAAGGAAACAAGATGCATTAAGAGCTGGGGGGTGAAAACTTTTGGAATTTGAAGATCAAGGTAAATTGTACTTAATTTGTGTACCGGGAAACATACAAGTATCTTCTGTTGCTTACGAAGGGCAGAACTAAATGGGAAAAAATATATATTTCACCAAAATAAGACAAATTTGGCCATCTTCATCGTGTTCAAAAGTTTTCACCCCCCAGCAAAATTCTGGAAGGCATAGTGCAGCACCTAAAATCGTCAACCTGCTGTCTTGACACACTTCCCACATCTTTTTTCAAAATTGTGCTAAACTGTTTTGAAGCAAATCTTTTAGAAGTGGTGAATGCCTCACTTCTTTCTGGGACATTTCCAAACTCCCTGAAAAGAGCAGTTGTTAAGCCCCTCCTGAAAAAGAGCAATCTTGATAACACCATTTTGAGCAATTTAAGACCAATATCTAATCTTCCTTTTATAGGCAAAATTATAGAAAATGTAGTTTTTAATCAGCTGAACAAATACTTAAGCTCAAATGGATACCTGGACAATTTTCAATCTGGTTTCCGACCGCATCACAGCACAGAGACAGCACTCATAAAGATAATAAATGATATTTGCTTAAATTGTGATTCTGGCAAAGTATCGGTGCTGGTATTGCTAGATCTCAGTGCCGCGTTTGACACTGTCGATCATAACATACTACTAGAGAGACTGGAAAACTGGCTGGCTATGCTGATGATACCCAGATTTATCTAGGCTTATCTCCAAATGACTACAGCCCCATTGACTCCCTCTGCCAATGCATTGATGAAATTAATAGTTGGATGTGCCATAACTTTCTTCAGTTAAACAAAGAAAAAAGTCATTGCATTTGGAAACAAAGATAAAGTTATCGAGGTGAATGCATACCTTGACTCTAGGGGTCAAACAACTAAAAATCAAGTCAGGAATCTTGGTGTGATTCTGGAGACAGACCTAAGTTTCAGTAGTCTTGTCAAAGCAGTAACTAAATCAGCATACTATAATCTAAAATACATTGCAATAATTAGATGTTTTGTTTCCAGCCAAGACTTGGAGAAACTTGTTCATGCCTTTATCACCAGCAGGGTGGACTATTGTAATGGGCTCCTCACCGGCCTTCCCAAAAAGACCATTAGACAGCTGCAGCTCATCCAGAATGCTGCTGCCAGGATTCTCATTAGAACCAGAAAATCTGAGCATATCACACCAGTCCTCAGGTCCTTACACTGGGTTCCAGTTACATTTAGGATTGATTTTAAATTACTTTTAATCGTATATAAGTCACTAAATGACCTAGGACCGAAATATATTGCAGATATGTTCACTGAATATAAACCTAACAGAGCACTCAGATCATTAGGATCGAGTCTAATAATAATAATAATAATACATTTTATTTAAAGGCGCCTTTCATGGCACTCAAGGACACCTTACACAATTCATAAAAAAAAAAAAAAAAAAAAGACATTACTCAATCAAACCAGTACAACAACAAACATTAAATCACATAAAAGCCTGCCTAAACAGATATGTTTTAAGACGAGATTTAAAAACTGAGAGACTAGAACTGTTGCGAACTTCTACAGGAAGAGAGTTCCATAAATGGGGAGCAGCAAAGCCAAAAGCTCGTGACCCCAGAGAAGTTGTCCGAGTGCGTGGCTGAACAAGTGTAAGTGCAGAAGCAGATCTTAGAGTGCGGGAAGGAGTGTGTATATGAAGAAGATCATGGAGATATGAAGGAGCCAAATTGTTAAGTGCTTTGTAAGTTGAAAGTAAAATTTTAAAATTCACACGGAATTTAACCGGGAGCCAATGCAGCTTCTGTAAAACAGGAGAAATGTGTTCAAAAGTGGAAGTTTTGGTAATGACTCGAGCTGCAGCATTCTGTACTAACTGTAATTTATGAAGAGATTTGGAAGGAAGCCCATAAAACAAAGCATTACAATAGTCGATTCTTGATGTTACAAGAGCATGCACAAGCATAGCAGTACTCCTGAGTGAAAGGACAGGGCGCAGACGACTTATATTGCGAATATGGCAGAACGGGTAACACTATTTATGTGAGATTAAAAAGACAAAGTTGTGTCAAAAATGACACCTAAACTTTTGACCTGATTCGATAGAGGAACAGAACAGTTATTTATTTCCAGAGAAGAAATATTCGACTTACTTATTGTATTTTTTGAACCAACAAGAATTTCTGTTTTACTGCTGTTCAATTGTAGAAATTTACTTGAAAACCAATCTTTTAATTCACTTAGGCACTCACCAAGAGCAGAAGAGGGAAACTTAGAAGAAGGTTTAGAAGACAGGTAAAGTTGGGTGTCGTCAGCATAACAATGAAAGTGGATATCATATTTCCTAAAAATGCTGCCAATAGGTAAAAGATAAATAATAAACAGAAGAGGTCCTAAAACAGAGCCCTGGGGAACACCAGTGACAACATAAGTGGGTTTTGATTTAAACTGTTTAAGTTGTACAAATTGAATGCGATCTGTAAGATAAGAACCAAACCAGCTTAAAGCCATACCAGTAATTCCAATAGATTCCAGCCTGCTCAAAAGTATGGGATGTGAAATGGTGTCAAATGCTGCACTAAGGTCAAGAAGTATAAGTATTGACAGAAGACCAGCATCAGCCGCTAATAATAGATCATTAGGAATCTTTACAAGTGCAGTTTCAACACTGTGAAAAGCACGAAATCCTGATTGTAACTGCTCATATAAATTATTGCAAGAGAGATGTTCACGGAGCTGATGAGCAACAATTTTTTCCAGGATTTTTGACAGAAACGGTAGATTTGAAATAGGTCGAAAATTAGCAGAATTCTTTTATACATGTTGATTTACATATCTGAATGAAAAAAACATGAATTACTTAACATTGCAATATATGTTTATTGCTCTTAAAATTACAAAATAAAAGACCAGTGGTGTCAAAAGTACTGGCATTCATTACTCAAGTAGAAGTATAGATACTAGGGTTTAAAAAGACTTTTGTAGAAGTTGAAGTATCAACTCAAGATTTTCACTCAAGTAAAAGTGTAAAAGTACTGGTTTAAAAAACGTAATGTAAGGGGAAAAAAATGCCATTAAGAACAAAAGCTTAGGCCGCACCACAGGGGCCTATTGTGCACTACCCCACCGCCTCAAAAAACATTTTTCTAAAGGCCATAGGCCATAATGACTATAATGTTATATTAAAATGTTCATGTTGAAAAATTTGGGATGCACTAGGCTTCCTGTTTCAGCCGCATATATGAAAATACAAAAATGGTGTGCACATCCCAAACATCCAATTAGGACGCAGGTGCAAGACAACTAAATGATATAGACAAATAAAGAAGTGAAGTCTGAACACTGAAAACTACTGCTCCAGAGGAATTTAATCAAGCAACATTTCGACCATCAGGTCTTCATCAGCCGCATATATGCCCATTTAAAATGAACGCACTTTAGTGCAATGCAAATACATTAAAGGACTAGAGATATGATGACTAGTTGCCAATAAGTATTAGTTATGGTGCAAAAAGTCAAACTTCAGAGGCTTGTCATCAATAACTTTTAATGGAATGTACATCCAAGATTACCTGCAGGAATCTGCAAGGGCAATGGACAAGAACATTGGTACAGGCTTAGTAACAATTACACTTGTATGGTTGTCTATTTACAGTAAACATAATAGTGCTGTCAAAATGAATGATTAATCCAAGTGATTAATCAAAAACTAAAACTGAAAAAGAAATCATAATCCTGATACTTTCTTGATTGATACCTTCTTGTATTTGGTACATGTACCAAATGTATGTATACGTCTGCTATGTCCAGTGTTTGGGGGGTAACGAGTTACAAAGTTGGTATAGCCTACTTATCACAACATTGTCAATCGCATCGTCAATCGAAAACGCTAATTTATTAAAACGTCTCGTTACCGAATTACGTACAGTAGCTTAATTTGTGGAGGACGAAGAAAAAGCACTCATTTGGTAAATGAGCCAGTGAGAAATAATAACTTTTAAGTAGGGTCCAGTGCCTTTTCAATACTTTTAAAACGGTACCGGCTCCTAAACGGTGCCTGAACCGATACTTTAAAAAAAAGAACCACAAAAAAACTATGGATAACTTTAAAGAACATTACACATATTTAAAATAAATCCATAGCTTGTTGTGCAAGTTGTGCTTCCCTTAATCTAAGGCTAATAAATGTATTTCACAATCTGGGTCATTATTTACAGTTTTTTTCAATCGCTAACAAGCGCTTAACCATACTTCAGATACTTTTTCTAAACTCTTAACACAGACTCACACCTACAAAACACAATTGGCCAAATGGATAATTTTCTTCTCAAAAACACATTTTGTTAAATATATACTAAATTTTCATTTCAAAATAGACCACATCTTTCTCTGCACACACCAACTTTACCAAAACACTGGAAATCTGACTCAAAATTAAATTATTCTGTCAAAGAATAACACTTTTTTTCACCTCACAAGGTACATGCAGTCAATCAAAGTACACCAGGTTTCAAAATACTGGCTATTGTTGACATTACAAAAACTGCATAGACTTTCCAGTCTCAGTTTTACAGGTATTTGCATGCAAAACATGCAATTCACTGTTTTACACTAAATTTCTTGGTTAGGAACTGTATGTCCAAATGTACAGTAATGTTCACATTCAAAAGCATTCCAGTAAAAAGCTATTTTTTTTTCTTTACTGTTTACTGCAGTAGGTACAGTAGAAATACGGTATGATAGAACAGAACAGGCTCGACAGTATTGCTTACAGTGAACAAAATATCCATGAAACACATAAGAGCATTCTGAACAAAAAACAACAACAGCAAAAAGCCCAGATAAAAAGGGGGGGGGGATAAAAACAATCTCTCACTCCATCTCTCACTGCTCCTGCTCCTCTCACTGATCATGCTCATAATCCTCTCACTGCTCCTGCTCCTCTCACTGCATCTCTCACTGCTCCTCTCACTGCTCCTGCTTCTCTCACTGCATCTCTCACTGCTCCTCTCACTTCTCCTGCTCCTCTCACTGCATCTCTCACTGCTCCTCTCACTGCTCCTGCTCCTCTCACTGCTCCTGCTCCTCTCACTGCTCCTGCTCCTCTCACTGCATCTCTCACTGCTCCTGCTCCTCTCACTGCACCTCTCACTGCATCTCTCACTGCTCCTGCTCCTCTCACTGCATCTCTCACTGCTCCTCTCACTGCTCCTGCTCCTCTCACTGCATCTCTCACTGCTCCTCTCACTGCTCCTGCTCTTCTCACTGCATCTCTCACTGCTCCTCTCACTGCTCCTGCTCCTCTCACTGCATCTCTCACTGCTCCTGCTCCTCTCACTGTTCCTGCTCCTCTCACTGCTCCTGCTCCTCTCACTGCTCCTGCTCCTCTCACTGCATCTCTCACTGCTCCTGCTCCTCTCACTGCATCTCTCACTGCTCCTCTCACTGTTCCTGCTCCTCTCACTGCTCCTGCTCCTCTCACTGCTCCTGCTCCTCTCACTGCATCTCTCACTGCTCCTGCTCCTCTCACTGCATCTCTCACTGCTCCTCTCACTGCTCCTGCTCCTCTCACTGCATCTCTCACTGCTCCTCTCACTGCTCCTGCTCCTCTCACTGCATCTCTCACAGCTCCTCTCACTGCTCCTGCTCCTCTCACTGCATCTCTCACTGCTCCTCTCACTGCTCCTGCTCATCTCACTGATCATGCTCATAATCCTCTCACTGCTCCTGCTCCTCTCACTGCTCCTCTCACTGCGCATGCTCCTCTCACTGCTCCTCTCACTGCTCATGCTCCTCTCACTGCTCATGCTCCTCTCACTGCTCATGCTCCTCTCACTGCTCCTCTCACTGCTCATGCTCCTCTCACTGCTCATGCTCTTCTCCCTGGGCCCCTTGCTCTTACTCTTCCTCGTTCCATACATTACAATTATGTTTCTGTTTCCAAAAATATCACTCTTCAAAGTCCTCCTTTTATTGTATAAGTGTCAATGTAATAGAAAAAAATAACCCCTGCCATTGACTCTGAGCCAGATTGGAATCAGTTGTGGATGGCCCAATTTACACAACATAAATCAGCTAAGATATATTGTTTTTTAACTGATATCATTGCAGAAGCAGAGGTTTTTATACTGTATCTAAGGTTTGGAACATTGTTTTTGCTATTGTGGGATGTTGTGTGTTAACGTTTGTAAATACTACAAAAACGATCCATAATTTTGTTGGGAGGTATAGCTTGTCTGTTCAGAAAATGTAAGCATTGTGGGAATGTGTTCAATGACTCCATATTGTGTGAAAACGACATGAAATGTGTGAATGGTATGGCCACAATAGACAGATGCTGTGCTAATTGTGTTTAGAGTTTTGAAAATGTGACAACTGCTTGGACAAATGCTTGTTAGCGACTGAAAAAAACTGTAATACAAAACCACACATAATGTTTCTACTGTATCTCTGTCACTCACTCTGATATTAAGTTAACAGCACTGTCTGTCACTGTCTTAAATCAGTTCTGTGAATTACTGTATGGTCATTAATGCATTCTTTATAAAGTAGCAACAATGTCGTTTTTAAAATACAGTACTGTGCAAAAGTCTTATGGAAAAAATAGTATTTTCTCCCCAAAAAGGGTTTTAAGCCAGTTATTTATATCTGTAGTGTGTCAGTAGGAAATATCAGTTTGCCATTAATTTTAATAATAATCTATTGCGATTTTGAATGCACAAGCAGTTTGACAACATCAAAATGAATGTTTGGAAATGTAAACTGATATTTTATATTGACACACTACAGCAAAATATATAAATAACTGTCCGAACACCATTCTTTTAAGTGAAAATACTAACGTGTCTAAGACTTTTGCACAGTAGTATATGTATAAAGTACGTATGATTAAATTAAGTATATTTAAATAAGTTTAATTAAAGTATGTGTTCGATCATATGTGTTAAGAGCTAGATTTTCGCTGGAGGAAACCGGCTGTGGTGTGATGAGCGAAAACTTTACAGATGAGAAACCGACTGCTACCTCGTGACCTTTTGTAAACTGTATTTATGACAAAGAACTGCACAGATATGGATATTCTAACAATCTATCGATAAACACATACCTTGTGTCCTCTATTTGTTTAAGTGCGCATGCGCTGCTCCGTTCGCGCTCTGCGGATTGAAGAGCTGAAAGACGGGAGGAGACCGGTCTGACGCTGGTTTCATGTGAAATTTAAGGGGACTGACTCTGAGGCGATCGGATACCGGTTCCATACCCAACCCTACTTTTAAGATATATATTTTTTGATAAACGAACCCAAAACTGTCTATGTCCTGGCTGGACTGTGATGTGATTTGTGTCACGTGCAGGTGCGATGGATCGCGTACAGACCAATAGGGTGTCGGAATGGTATATGTTTATACTTATCATCCAACCACAATCAAATTCACTCCATCTGGATGGCGCGATTTATCTGGATAGGTTTTTTTTTTTTTTTTTTTTTTTTTTTTGAATGATGACAAGCCGGAATGAAAACAAGCCGAAATGAAATATCAGTAACGAAGCTATTTTTAAAATGTAAGGAGTAGAAAGTACAGATACTTGCCTGAAAATGTAAGGAGTAGAAGTAAAAAGTCGGCTGAAAAATAAAGTAAAGTATAGATACCCCAAATTTCTACTTAAGTACAGTAACGAAGTATTTGTACTTCGTTACTTGACACCTCTGTAAAAGACTGACTAAGAATGCATTACTTTGCACTTGTATAGAGATAGCATTCAATAAAACCTTGAAGCCTTGAAAACACACAGCTTACTGAAACAAGCTTACTGAACACATAGGGCCTAGCTTACTGAAAAAAAAGTTCTTCTTTCAGATGAAAATAACAACTTGATGTCTAGCATTCAATAAAAAAGGTCACCCAAAATACTAGTTTAGAGCAATTGAAAGAATACAGTAACCAATGTAAACTTGAGGGCTTAATACTGAGAGTACTTTTCCAAAAAAAAAAAAAATTAACAGTGGGAGCCAGCAGCCTGTCATGGAGAAAAAAAAAGCCGGGGCTCTCTCTCGTACGCGCCCTGTGAGGCGCAGCAGTCATTCTATTCTACATCACTCACCGATCAAATAAGGCTTTGACAGCCGCCAAAAAAAAAAGATCAACGCAGAAAAACCCTTGGATTGGTTATATAACGTTGGACAGAATTTTGATCCGTCCATCGCGTATATTCAGCGCACATAAGGTAAAAGTTTTGCAAACGTTTTTTAGAGAAATAAAAACAGGTCGACGAATCGATGTGCATATTTTGCATCGACGTCATCGATGACCTTAACGCGTTGTCCCAGCCCTAATCGAATCGAGTAGTTAGAAATAAAAAGGGTTCACACAAAACAAGGGGAGTCCACCTTTATTTACTATGCCGCCCGCATTTGGAATCAACTTCCAGAAGAGATCAGATGTGCTAAAACACTGGTCACATTTAAATCTAGACTTAAAACTCATCTGTTTAGCTGTGCATTTCTTGAATGAGCACTGTGCAATGTCCGAACTGATTGCACTGTATTTTCACTGTTTTTTTTTTTTTTTTTATGTACAATCATTTTCTGTTTCTGTTTTTAAATTAATTTTAAATAAGTCAATTTTTGAATCATTTTAAAAGTTAAAAAATTTCTTGTTTTATTTTTTTGATATTTTTTTCATGATTATTTTACTTTCTTTTGTAAAGCACTTTGATTTACCATTGTGTACGAAATGTGCTATATAAATAAACTTGCCTTGACTTGCCTTGCCTTATTAGGCAAGTAGCCGTGTAATAAGTGGGATAATGTACGTCCAGCTGTGTACATAATGTACATTATCCCTTACTTAAAGCACATATAAATGCCTTTTTATGCAAGACCATATTTTAGATCCCTAAATCATAACCTAAATTTAACTACCTTACTAACTATAAATAAGCAGTAAACTAGGAGTTCTTTGATGCAAATGTTGTGGCTAACAGTTAGTTAATAGTGAGAATTGGTCCCCAAACTAAGCTGTTTTTATTTGTTTTAATTTGTAATAATTAAATTTTGAATTAAATGTTTGTAGGCCATCAACTTTGTTCCTTCAACAAAAACTCAATATGATTTTTTGATTTTTAAAGAAAATAAGCTCTGTGACAGTGTTAATTTTGACACGAAATTTTAATTTAGTTTTAGTCTTAGTCTTTTGACTATAATTCTTTTTAGTTTTAGTCAAGTTTTAGTCATCTGATTTGTTTTCATTTTAGTCTTATTTTAGTCGACTAAAATTGCTTGGTATTTTAGTCGACTAAAATTGCTTGGTATTTTAGTCGCATAAAATAAGACTAAAATCAATAACAGATTTACTAGACAATTTTTTACAGCTGGTATAGGAAACAAACTTAACCAAAATATATAAAACACAAATTCAACTTTATTTCAACACAACTGTGTCTTTATTTCGATTCAAAAGCTTTTATGCAGCAACAAACACTGTCATGATGTAAACAATAACTAGCTGCCAATTGACCATCAATAAAAGAAACATAAAGTTAGGTCCAGGACCTTAAAGCTTACAGCTGAGCTGAACAATAAGTGCATACATTTAAAGTAAATATTTAATAAGTTGGCAGCTAGGTGGATAAAAAAAAAGTAACAAGATTTTATAAGGTATTCATTTGTCTGTATGTATAATGATAGGATGTGAACATTCATGTTTCACATGACTAATATAGAAATATTTGTGATATTGTCAACAAGTAGAACATTATAAAATATACTAAACATTAGTATTAATCAAATGTATTTATCATGATATTACGTATTAGTATTGTGCTCTCATCTAACTTGAAGAAGGGGCTATTTTACAGTACTTTTCAGTTCGTAATATTTAATGCTACAACATCTACGCACTGCAGTCTTCCAGTTTTGCTTAGCTCAATAAACAAAAGAACATCGTTGTGAAATTACATTTGAGAAAATGTCCGGGTGGCTCGTCAGTAAATGTCTTTTCAAATTGGTTGTGTTCTTGCCACGAATGAGCGCTCCGCGTGCTTTACGCTTTGTTTTGTTTTGTTCGTTGTCAAACGTGAAGTGAGCTGTGGACATTTTGTCGCTCTTTTAGACATCACCTCTTCGAATGCCGTCTTCCCGGGAGCTCATTTAAAAACTGAAAACCTTCGCTTCACGTCTCAATAAGTCAGGCTCGGATTGGTTCTCTTCTCTCATGCAGTCTGTTCCGTTTTGCCGGTTCTTTTGTTGATTCCTCGCATCTCTCCCGTCTGCTGATTTGATTTTCATCACAGTCTATTTTCGTCTCGTCCTTTATTCGTTGACGATAATGTCAATCAATTTAGTCATAGTTTTAGTCTCCATCAGTGCCTTCTATTTTAGTTTTCATTTCGTTTTCGTCCGCAAAAATATATTCGTGACGAAAATAATGACGAAAATATTTAGTCAACGAAATTAACACTGCTATGTGAACAACAAAAGTTTATTATTCTTTCGTGTTTTGTTAATCATAATAATCTTTGTTAATGAACAACTATGAATCTTGAAGCTCATATACAATTGCCAGAAGTAAAAAGTAAAAGTAACCACGGTCATGTGACTTCAGTGTCACCTCCATTAAGCTTCTGACAACTCTTTTGGTCTTTATTTAAAAAGACATTTCCTGAAAGTGTGAGATTCTAGAGCACGATTCTAAACAATCAGGCTGTATGAGTTTTCCTGTTCGTCATGTTGATGTTTAATGTCCCCATCAATCTTTGTAGTCTTATTTAGCGGCTTGCTAGCAACCACCTTTTTCAAGACACATAAAAGCTTTTAAAAAAGTGACAAAGTGGTATTATGGATGTATTTTATGTCATAGCATAAAACATGAAAATATATTAAAGGGGGGTGAAATGCTATTTCATGCATACTGAGTTTTTTTTTACACTGTTAAAGAGCTGGATTCCCATGCTAAACATGGACAAAGTTTCAAAAATTAAGTTGTACGTTTGAAGGAGTATTTTTGTTCCCAAAATACTCCTTCCGGTTTGTCACAAGTTTTGGAAAGTTTTTTTCGAGTATGGGTCTGTGTGACGTTAGATGGAGCGGAATTTCCTTATATGGGTCCTAAGGGCACTTCTCCCGGAAGTGCGCGCGCTCCTGTATAGCAGAGCACTGAGAGCACAGACATTCACTGATCAGAGCGAGTGCGTCGCGAAATGTCACAGAAGTGTGTTTTTGGTTGCCAGGGCAAGACAACCCTGCACAGAACCCTGCCAAAAAAAAAAAAAAAAAAAACGCATTAAGGGACCAGTGGATGGAGTTTATTTTTACAGAGCATCAACGGAGTTGTGCAAGTGTTTGTGTTTGTTCCCTGCATTTCGAAGATGCTTGTTTTACAAACAAGGCCCAGTTTTACGCCGGATTTGCACATCATTTATTTCTTAAGGATAATGCAGTCCCAACGAAAAAGGGTCACGATCGTGTGTTGGAACCGCAGGCGGTGAGTAAAACTGCTTCAAATATCTCTGTGTTGTTAACTTAGCTATCGGCGCGTAAGCACATCAAGTAAACAACATGCGATGTTTTCATCAAACTGCACTTTCCACATGTACAGCTTAAAAAAAAAAAAAAAAAAAAAAAAAAAAAAGACGACATAAAGTGGAACTTAGTCATTTTCCAAAACCGCTAAGCAAATATATACAGTTTCAGTACATACCACATAGAGACGTCGTTGCTGATGCTGCTCTTGTAAAATTTCAGCCTCTGGATCTGATTCTGGATCATAAATATACGCTGAATCTGACTGTTAGCCATGGTTTGTTTTGGATGTTTTTTTCCTCACAGTAATGTCACAGCTTCCAAACGCTCTCAACGCAAAAGCCTACTGGCGCTCGTGATTCTTTAGCTCCGCCCACACGTCAAGCCTCCAGCCGGTCGTGTTTTTCCTGGAAAAATCGGTACAGACTATCTTTCTCTTATGAATATAATAAAACTAAAGACTTTTTGGAGTTATGAAGGATGCAGTACTACTCTATAGGTACTCAAGATTAACAGGATATTGAGTGAAAACGAGCATTTCACCACCCCTTTAACATCTCAGTTACGTTATGTAACCCTCTTTCCCTAAAGGAAGGCACGGAGACGTCACTTTGGTCACTGATGAATTGGGAATCTCGCCAGAGAGACCAATCCACTTTGAGTGTAAACTAAATGAGCCAATGCACATTGGTATGCAATTATTGCAGTGTGAGTATAAGTAGGCAATCAGTGCAGCGCATAATCAGGTTTTTGCTGAGGAGCCGAGCTGGTGACCTGCCCAGCAGTGGTACAGCAGCCCTGGTGAAGGGATGTGATGTAACTTCTCCAAAACATACATACAATCTGATCCAAGACATTTCCTTTCAATTGGTCACTTTCGACGTCACATTGGTAACCAACAAATTGGGAATCCCTACCACTTTTGTCGTCGTAGCACTAACACTGGGTAAATGTAAGTGTATCACATTGTGAAGCCCCATCCTTCCTGAAGGAGGTTTCGGAAGCACTTACATGTATATGAACTGGTGCCGGACATTCTGCCATGTCTGGCTGCCAAGGGCACGGAGGAGCTCAACAGGGCCTACAGTACAGACACTCTGGAGCAATTTTAGGTAAGCCAACACTAAACTGGGGCATCTCAGTGCCTCTACCCGTTTGAGGTGAGAACACAGGAGGCTATAGAATATAGCGAATGTGTTGGGGGTTGCCAAACACGCAGCTCTTGAAATATCTGCCAGGAAGTCAGTGCCCAGAAGGATGCAACACTTCTTGTAGAGTGAGCTCGCAAACTGAGTGGGCATGGCATAACTCCATGGCGCCACTTGCTTGAGTGAGGCTTGAGAGCAGGCTGAGGTGCTGCAGCCGAGCGGATGGGTGGAGGCAGCAGCTGCCTGCTGGGGCAGGATGCATTGGATTGCCTCAGTCTGGTTCTTTTCACCCAAGAACAAAGCTCTCAACTGCATTGCTGAAGAGGTCGGTCTGGGACATAGGGGCATTAAGGAATCAAACTTTGTCGGCATCCCTCATGTTGGCCAGACACAGTCAGAGATGGCGCTCCTGGACCACAAGCGTGGATATCAAAAGACCCAGAGAACTCGTTGTGACCCTCTTCACTCAGATTGCAAGGTCAGTAGCGGTTCTGAGTTCTTTCAGAACCTCCGGATCGTGACCACCTCATGCAGGTCCTTCAGTGCCTGGGCCTGGTGGATCTGCAGTAACGCCATGCCATGTCTTCTCCACAGGCCGCATAAGCACCACCGGTCAGACCAGACTTACATGCTCAGGAGGGAAGGGCCGGTTTGCCCCACCACATGGAAGCGGTACCAGGTCAAAACTGCATCGTTACTGACCACTGCACCGGGGGATCTCCGTAAACCCTTTGGCTGCTCCATCACACAAAGGCTTGGCAGGAGCAGAACGATAACAACGCTTGGCTCAGAAGCGAAAAGCTGATTATGCACTGCACCGGCTGCCTACTTACATTTATACTGTGAACAGTGGCAGTTGGATGCAATAATCGCATGCCAATGTGCATTGCCTCGTTTAGTTTACACTCTCTGACGAGATTCCCAATTTTTTGTTAGTCACCGACGTGACATCGAGAGTGACCAACTGAAAGGGATCTACAAGCCCATTGATGAAACCAAAAGTGTTAAAAGCTAAATTGTTTCCTGGTTTTGGCCTGCAGAAAGCACTCTGCTGAATGTAAAAACACATCAAACTGTTGACAGTCAGTTAAATGTCTGGCAGACTATGTCTTCCTTCATAAGTGGACAGTTTTTGGGCTATAGTAAAATGCATTGTATACCAGACATTACATACTGATAGTCAAAGGTATGGCTACGTGTTTCCTTTACCAATCAGAAGTGAGGAGCTTCCAACAGTACATGTGTTTGTACAGTATGTGTACACACACATACTGTAAACACACACACAATTAAACAAAGGCATACTGCTTTACAGGAAAATACCCAAACCCACCCTCCCTTGCATGCAGTGTTACAGGATAAACAAACTTCATCATGCCTTCCCTCACAATTGCTGCCTCTGATGCCTCGTCTCGCACTCGCACATAGTCACAAAATTCTCCGCAGTTCTTGCCAGCTCTGTTCCTGTCTTCCAGAATATCCCCACACTCTTTAGGCTCATTGTGTGAAGTGGAAGAGATGTGTGGCTTTGCTTTCTGTGCCTCAGAGAGACGTAGAGTCTATATAATATACCCAGGCTCTTCCAGAGGAACATACTGTACAGATGGCCTCCCCACAGGAGCTGGAACATGTCCCCGAAAACACTCGATCAACACTACATGTGTGTGTATTGGATATTCTCATATGTGTGTTAACTGAAACAGACTGCTGTGCGTGTGGATGCGGACATTGTTGGTACCAAATGTCTCTACAGGCAGTGCTTTCTTTATAATTCTTCTTGAGTTTTTACACATCTACACTTCACTCGACACAACAGTATTGACAGCTATTGACAGCTACTTCGTTTATTGTTGCATACTAGCCAATAGATGCCAAAGCAATCTGTGTCATTGAATGAATCATTTGAACAGATTTTTTAATGACACACATTCACTTGTTGTCACCTTCAGGCATATCAGTGAAAGCTACAGTAAAAGAGGCCACATTTGTCTTAGAAAAGGTCCATTGCAACACTATTTAACAATAGACAATGTAAAAGCACAGCTAAAACAGAAGGCAACTTTGCATGACAAATTAAACCGTATGTGAAATCACTATGGGGAAATCTTTCATAATCACGTGAAATTCTCAGGCATTGAAAAGACAAAAATGGTAAATATGGCAATTCGATAAAAAGATGTTTCTTGCCCCCATATCTTTTAATTGCCTTACATTCAATAAACATTCACATGAAGCAACATTTTTTTAAATGCTGCTGTTGACAAGGAAACGCTACTCACAAGGACAGTAAACCTGAAAGCACACATTGTCAGGACCAGCCAAGTGTTCAGCAGTAAGCATTAGAAATCAGTTTAAAAATAACAGAAGTCTCCACAATGATAAAATGTGTGTGTGTGCATGTGAGGGTGTTGGGATTAGACAGAACTTTATATTTAGTCGGGAGGTTTTATTAAGGCCGTGTTCCTCTGCATGCAGATATTTCAGACGGGGTGTTCATTTGAAGTACATACTGCATTTCTCTGTGTGTTTTGCCCTGAGGAATCCTGCTCCTTCTCATCCACTGAGCTTTAATTTGTGTGAGAGATAAGAGTCTGCCCAAGAAAGTGGGAGCTGTGAGGGTGTGTGTGAGCTGCAGATAGTCGTCCAACTCTCCATGTCAAAGCAGCTTTACCGCTCTCAGAATCTTCGAAGCAACCAAATCTTTCCTGCACCAGCCTGAAATCAACAGCAAATGACATTTAACATTAACCAGTCTGTAAAATATTACTTCAAATGGATGCCTGTGCTATAGTGCTGTGGGAGAAGTAGAATTTGATAAGAGCTTTTAAAGCATCTCCAACAATTTGTCCTTGGCACATTTTAATCAGATTCATTTAGTCTGGCAAACATTCCTCACAGATTGCCTGTAGCATTCAGGCAGGAAATTTGCTTTATTAAAAGCCTTTTCCATTGAGGACGGCAACAACTCTGATATCTAATCAAGAATGATGCATTATAGTTTGATATTGTACAGTATCTTTCAGTCGCATCCTTTCGTAGATTTCACAAAGCACAACCTTCTCCACTGACTGCAATATTCTTCCTATTCAGGCTTTTCGAAGAATTGTTTACTGTTAATTGACATACTGCATGTAGCCAGGAGTGTTTTGTTGAATAGGAGGTGTGCACCTCCTGACCCTGAGGTTTCCTCCGTCAGTGTTCTCCAGCTTCTCTGTTAGATGCAGCGATAGTGGAAAGAAAGCACCTGGCAGATCACCAAAAAGAAATCTCATTTTCCAAATGAGCCACCGAAGAACAATTCATTTTTTGTATTGTTTGCGGCACGCCAGCACCCCTGAGCTCCAACAGACAATATAGCTTTGTTTTAATCCAAACATGCGCTCACATAAACACAGATTAATAGCTAATCCATCTCACTTAAATGCTGTAAAGTGGACACTGTGCTAATTAAAGGAATCGTTCATCCAAAAACGAAGTTTGCTGAAAATATGCTTACTCTCAGGCCATCCGAGATGTAGATGAATTTGTTTCCTCATTAGAAACAATATATCACAAGCTCACCAGTGGGACCTCGGCAGTGAATTATTAATCATCTGTGTGCAGCTGATAAAAACATAACAATAAACAAGTACTTCAAGTCTTTGTTTTGGACTAAAATACAGTTGTCTATTCATAAAAGTTAATGAAAAGTTCATCTAATCTGAATCAGGTGAGAAATATGCACAGTTCAAAACAGCCGTCAAAACGCTTTACTTTAAAATATCTTCTGGATCTTCTCAGAATATCTTCTGGAATCACTTTAGGCACGGTTGATGACAGAATTTTTGTGAACTATCCCTTTAGATAATTTCATTTAAATCCTTCCTATTTTCCCTCCATATTTAGTCCTGCACTGCTGCCTGCATGGTTAATGTTTTGCTTCTCTCCGCTCCATGAATTACACAGGATTGAGACCAGAAAAACACAAATCCATACCTCATCCAACATTTAAACCTCACCATATCATCGTCTTCCAGAAAGAAACAGGACTAAATCTCTTGATGTTAAATGTTGTCCATGCAAGCACATGCCAAAGCCTCAAACTACAATCCTTTCATTTTGGCCCAACATAGCGATTGCCTTTTTTCCAAGTTAAGGCATTATGGGTATCTAAGCTTGGCAGCTCAGTTTTATGTGTCCTTTTCACCTGTGGATTTATAAACATATTCAACAATTTCTTTTTTTTACAATTTTGAAAAGACATATAGAGGGAGCCCATGGTGTTTAACAGTTGTTGTATGTTTGGTCGAAGCGGGTTTGGATCGCTGTGTGTGTGTTGTGGTTTTGGACTTTGAGCTTGTGTTTGGTTGTGAGTGTGTAGGCAGGGAGGAAATGCTGACTGGCCGTGGTAAAGTGCTGACCGTAAAAGAGACAGTGCCTGAAATAAGACATGGATCTATAGAGACCAGCACGTATTCAGGGAAGAGAAGGAAACATGTTGATTTATGCATTCAAAGAAACAGTTTTGCTAAAACAAGACAACAGCTACTACTTTCCATTCTATCTTTCTTATTCGATCAACGTCTGCCTTTGCACAAGATCACACATTTACTCATTCTGAACTTTCACACACTTTCCATGACTGTATAATGCTGTCATTGCTTACGATACCGTGTGGAGGTTTGTTTTGTGTAATCTAACCATGAATGATCAGAGCTTCAGGTACATTTTTTTGCATGAGGAAATGCTGGTGCACCACAATCTGGTTTATTTCTCACACATGCTAGTAGACTGTATTGTGAAATGCGTGTCTTTGTCTTTGGGTTTTGTGTAGTTACTGTCAGGCCTACTTTACATACTAATATTGATTCTCCTGAAGCCTGCTTGGCTAGACTGTGGGAGCACTGAGAGAAATGTAAAAATGTTTGATACGCTTGATATCTATGTGCAGTTAATCATATCAACATTTGCTGAAAAAAATTATAGATAATTTAATTGACAAGTAAAGAAGTAAATCATCAAATTGACATTGCAAAATGCAACTTTAGAAGTAAAAATATTGTTGGTTTTATTTGCATATCACTGAACAGAAGTCTACTGAAAAAGTGCAATTTAGCTTACATACTTATTGTGGCAATAATATACTTTAAAAGAATTCACAAACTGAATATCATGTTTTCAGACACCGCAATTGCAATTAAACGCTTTTAATTGAAATTTCAATTTATTTTTTTACCTACAGTACTTATAGTATGTCTGCACAATTAATCGAATTTCTAATCGGGATTACAATTATGGATGCCACAATTACATAATCGTTCAACGCAGCAAATAATTGTTCAAAGCGGCAAATAATAAATAAAAGTCCACTTATGTTATTCTGTACACTTAAGATATGTTTTTTTTCTTTCTACATGTCATCTTAAAGGTTGTTTAAGTTTTAGTATAACATTATAATACCAGTCATATTTTTACTTTTTATAATTTAAAGAAGAAACCAATCTGCTGTATATTTGACATTAGTTAGAGTGTTTTCAGCTTGTTTTCAGTTTACTTATTATCGTGCAGCCCTAACTTACAGTAAGTAAGACTTAAGTGCATTTTTATAATGTCATTTCATAATTATTTATAGTGTCTTTGAAGTATTTGTTATGAACGCACACACAAAACGAGAGATCCAAATCGCAGTATTTTAATGGGGAATCCAAAATCACATCCAAAAACAGGCAAGAAGTCATAACAATAAAATCCGTCCAAAAACAAGAAACATGAAAAACACAAGGGACCACGAGCCGGGTGACAGAAAACAAGGACTCCATGAAACAGATAGAGACAGGCTGGTTTATATGGACAGGTGAAAACGATGAAAGTGGAGACAGCTGAGTGCAATTAACAGGTGTGCAATTAACAGTGATGAATGGGACATAGGCTTGTGGGAAATGTAGTAGGGCTGTCACTTTTGTGAAAAAATCATTTTCGATTTTTTAGACGTAAGTGTTCATTGAATCGATTGTTAAATCGATTTTCCATGTCTAAAAAAAAAGACGTTTCCTTTTTCAACGTCAAATAACGGACGAACGTAAAGAGAGCGCTAAAAAACGCACAAGTCAGCAATATTTCATATTTATTGGCATGAAGTTTCGTGCAGAATAATGAACAGCAACAGGAGTGCAACATTCTCGAAAAAATATATATGCAGAGGGGACGGCCACCATAACAAAAGAAAAACATCACTGCGGGCTTCAACCCGGCTGCATTTATGATTTAGGCAATTCAAAAATCTCCAAGATTATTTTAAATAATGATTCAGTCCATTTCAAACAACTGTTCAAAAAAATGAAACTTTAAATGGACTTGAGAAAAGGCCATGTGTGTTTTTTTTTTTTTTATGGAACGTAACCGACACTTAGGCTAGGCGACACTAGGCAGGCATAATGAAATGTGCAAAAAGGCTATACCCATTACAAACTATTGGACAGGTAACGTTAAACAAGTCAGTCAAAATTTTCGGGGTCCAGAGCAGAGCTTTATTTATTCACTATATGTTCAACTGTTGAGAAGACGCGCTCCGACCGCACTGATGTCCCAGGGACACTCAGGTACAGCTGCGCAAGGTGGGGGTATTACTGCCAATTTTCCACCACAAAAGCCGGTCGCTGTCAGCTTGCAATGGTCCTTTTTTCATAACTCAGAATTTCCTGTAACTAGATGCACGAATGAGGCAAATTCGTGTCTCCCGCACCGCGAGACCTCCAGACGCACGTAAACGCGTCTTTACATTGACATTGAAATCATTTGCGCTAGACGCTCTATTCGCGCTTGGTGTGAACGCAGCATAAGAGGTCGACGTCACTGGCGCGTAAACTTGCCGATTTTCTGTCTAGATTTTGCAAAGCATACTGCACTTTCGGAATTCTTTATTTTCTTTTTCTGCTTGTTTGTGAGTTTTGTTAAATCTATATTTTTTAATTGTTTAACTATTTTAAAAGTAATAGTGTACATATTTGGTTAAAATCGATTCCCTATTTTCATTTTCAAACTTTTTTTGGTAGGTCCGATCGATTGTGCAATCGATTTTCGAACTAAAAGTGACAGCCCTTAAATGTAGTGCCTGCAGTGGGGTGACTATGGGGAAGTGAGACCACTAGTGGACACCCAGGGAAACACAGACCAGACACTATGACAGTATTAAGTGTACTGCTAAATCTACTGTCAAGCATTTATGGTAAACTAAAATATATATTAATGTAATTTCTATTAAAACTCATGTATTTAAATATATATATTTTAATTGGGCATTTGTAATTGATGAAGTAGCAATTTAGTATATTGAAATATTAACTCTAAATGTAATGATGTGTAACACACTAGTATTTTTTGTGTGTTAGTCATTTTTAGATTATTATTACATGGCCTTTCATTTAAATAAAAAATATAAAATAAATATTTATCTTTCGAGACACTTTTTTCACAGGGGACTTTCCCCATCTATCCAGTCTTTGTTATTTTTGTTGGTCCATGTACATTTTTGTCATGGTCATTTGGCTGTTGTATCACACCTAAGTTTTATTTTTTTAAGCATCTCTTGTCACGAGTGCTGATTTTAAGACACTGTGTCAAGTTAAAAGTTGTTCAACCTTTAAAACACTTTTTCACAATTCAGATATTTGCATTCAAATAAAATCTTTTAGACGGAGGGTTTTCTCTGGGAGTACAGGGCTGCTGTTCTCATTAGTATGCATAATGTATGGAAATTAACCTCCATATCCAGGCTGTCTGTGTTCAACAGCCATACTGAATCCTGTCAGGCTCTGACTTGCATTCCTTAGAGAAATTACTTGCTTACTTGAAATGCTGTTTAATAATTCATTTATATCACCCTATTAGAGATTATTAACCATAATGTTATTTGAAGTTAGATACAACCAATTTTTAGTCCCACTTTATATTAAGTATAACTACTGTGTACAACATCAAACAGTAGAATGTACTTATTGTGTTCATATTGTATTGCAAAACATCACAATCATTAATAATGCAACTCCAGTCCATCAAGTTACATGAAGTGAAATGCTGAGTGTTTGTAAGAAACAAATCCATCATTAAGAAGCTTGAAACTGTAAAAATGTAATTGTGAAAACAAAGTAAAAATTTAATATAATCTGAATAAGGAGAGAAATGCACAGATCAAGCACCATTTTCGAGAGAGAACAGTCCTAAACAAATATGTGGGTGGATTTTGATGTGAGAAGACAAGAGGGGATGGACTTTATCACTGGAGGAAATGTTATTATAGATTATGGAGTCATATTTTGGCCATAAGCAATGGTTTAAAGTTAAAATGTAATAATGATCGTTTTATTTCTTACAAACTCACAGCTTTTCACTTCATAAGTCATTAATTGATGGACTAAAATTATGTGTGGATTAGGGCTGCACGATATTGGGAAAAAATGACATTGCGATATTTTATTTTTCTGCGATATATATTGCGATATGAAATCTAATCTAATTTTTTCTTACAAACAAAAATGGGGTGAGCACACTTACATTCTCATTTTAAATGATTTAAACATCAACACCATCGTGTCAATTGGTTAATATGCACGAGGGAGAGAGCGCAAGACGGCGCTAGTGTTGTTTGAAGACGGTGAGCTTGCGGCCGGGGCTCGCTCTCTCTCGCTCTCTCTCTCGCGCTCTCTCTCTCTCTCTCTCTCTCTCTCTCTCTCTCTCGCGGTCTCTCTCTGCCCTGTTAAACTGACAGGACTTAAAAACACATGCAAATGATAAACTTTCACTCTATGATGGTTAAAAGCTGTTTAATTAATCCGCGAATCACATTCATGGATTCGTACAACGCGATATCGATGCCTAAACAACACATCGTGCAGCCCTAGTGTGGATTGCTGTGTTTTTATCAGCTGTTTTTTCTGACAGCACCCATTCACTGCAGAGGAGCCATTGGTGAGCAGGTGATGTCATTTGTGACTCTCTAAATGTGTTTCAATGCAGCAACAAACTCATCTACATATAGAATGGATTGTCAGTTAATTGTCATTTTTTAGAAAACTATTCATTTAATATGTGAAATTAGGAAACACAGTATTGCTCTTTTATCTCTCCAAGTTCAAAATGAACTACATGCAGCACAACAGAATGTAAGAGGAAGCAAAACGTATGGTTTTATTGGCTTCTGCATCCATTTTTACAATGTCTGTTCAATGATGTTGTCTGCCACAATAATTTATTTCATGTGTGAGCTTTTCTCAGCAAATTTGATACATTTTTGTGCACATAATGTAATTAATTTGATTAAAATGTATAATCGATTGGCATCCCACATGTTTTCAATTTGAAAATATCTGCTGCTTCTGGATAAAAAGGTCTGTTTGTGTCTGTGGCGAGTGGGGCGGGGCCGAGAGGCGTGGGAACGAGGAGTGAGGCCAGGTGTAGTGATTGGAGATGAGCTACACCTGAGCCCCACCCCTCGTTCCCACGCCTCTCGGCCCCGCCCCACTCGCCACAGTGTCTTTTAGTTGTACAAGTGTGTTATGCAAGCGCATTTGTATGTTTGTTGGCCTTGAGCAGGGGAACTGAATGAAAGAAGTGTTAAAACATGTACACCTGTGAGGAGATTGTAGAGGAAGGATTATGTTGTCAGACATGCACATTATGCATCGCAGCTTACAGAACGACTTAACATTTATGAAACAATATAAAAAACCTTGGATCACAGCCACTCTCTAAATATCATAGACGGTGTTAAGTAAGAGCACACTGACAAGAGATGATTATTTCAACATGTTTGTAGCAGAGAACAGAAGACATCCTAACATGGTTTTATTATATTTTCTTTTTTTTTCCGTAGATCCTGAAGATTATCAGCCACCGATATGGAAATCCTACTGTAAGTGTTTTAATTTATTTTTTTCAACATTATACATGCACTGATTGACATCATATGAATGACTTCACACTATACTGGCAGAATAGGCTCGATTAAAGAACTGCAATAACAACTACAATGCAAACATCCCACCATTCAACTCATTTTCCCTCGCATTCACTCCCACTGTGCAGTATTTTTAGAGCAGGCCCCGTCCTTGTCATTCTGGTGGACGTTGTCCAGAACCCACTGCTTGTTCTGAGCTTTTCTGACAAAAACTTGGCATCGCTGTCAGATGCCTTCCTGCTCCCTGGGAGGAAAAATCTGAGTAGTGTTTCCAGACTCTATCTGTGCTCGGACTGAGGCCACCAATTACTGCTCTCCATGATGAGCAGCTTTTAATGAAGTCATCAAGAGAAGGTCACGTCCATGTCGAGCTGAAGTATCCCTGCACATCTGCTGCTGTTTTTGAGCCGACATTGATCATTTCACTAGTGCTGCTCTCATCACAATAATCTAAATGCCAGTATCTATTTCAGAAATAATCAGTTGCGATTGATAATATACTGCAAAGTCCTCTAGTCAGTATTCTTCCATAATATACTATTGTTCTACTTTAATACATTTTGTAAATACAAATCTTATTATCAGCAATACAATTTGGGTAAAATGTTTAATTAAAAAAGTTTAAGTGGATAGATTAACACACCCTCCTAGGTGTATTTGTCTTTCTTTATTCTGACGAATACAGTCAGAGTTATATTTAAAAATGTCCTGGCACTTTTAAGCTTTGTAATGGCCATGAGTGGTCATCAAGATGTTGGAGCAAAATAAAGTGCATCCAAGTTTTAAATATTGATAGTTTTCTAAAAGAAGGCCTTTATTACTCTCCGGAGCCTTGTGGAGCACTTTTAATGATGGATGGATGCACTTTATTTTGCTTCAAAATCTTGAACCCCATACCTAACTTTTATAAAGCTTGGAAGAGCCAGGACATTCTTTTTTATATAACTCAGATTGTATTCGTCTGAATAAAGAAAGTTATATACACATAGATTGGCTTGAGGGTGAGTAAATCATGGGGTAATTTTCATTTTTGGGTGAACTATCCCTTTAGCATAAATTCAAGATTTTCTTGATTTTCTTTAAATATTTTCCTTAAACCTTGAATGCAATAAATCATCATACATTTAAAAATATATTTTTCAATGTAAAATTTATATAGTAAATTAAAAAATATATATATTTTAAAAAGCCTCTCTAATGATGTCATTTTAGATTTTAAGGTTTTTGTTCCTGCATGTTTGTTGCACCATATGACTTTGCTTTGGTGGAAAAAAAAAACATAATAAGCATTGAAGCAGTTTTGTTATAATATATACTGTATATATTTTTCCCTAAGAAATAATAATAACAGATTGGTTTTTTTTAAATTATTTTATTTTTGTAATGAGGCTTTTTTCTTCACTGTTATCAGGACAGTGGTATCACCATGAAAAAAAAACAAACAAACAAAAAAAAAGTTGTAATTATTATTATTTATTTATTTATTTTTTACTGTACGTCTCTGCACCCCAATAATAACAAAAATTGAAAAGTATTTTTGTTCAGAATTTTAATACGTTTCTCATTAAAGAGAAAATGCTTGAAGGGGCATTTACACAGACTGTTTAATGTTGCTCAGAGGTGGCTTAAAACTTACTTTGATACTTGGGGCTGAAGTAAGTCTGAGCTGGCATAATTTAGTCTAGCTTTTATGCAGCATTGTGCTTTAACACTGAATTTTTAGCAGGCACCGAGCAGCCTTAACTTAGCTGTTCAGGTATAAATTGCTTTTAACTGACTGCAAATTTACCTTGCCTGTGCAATCTGATTATTCAGGAGAGGATAACCTGAGGAATTCCTGGTATTAACCTCCATTCTCTGTGCTACATTTTCAAACAAACAGGCACAATCAAAACATCTGAGCTTATACCCCCTGAGCTGAAGACTGGAACTTCATGTACGCCATTCCCATACCGACCAGCTGTTGGTGTTGATTTATCTGTTTGCCTCTTGCACAGTGTTCATTTTTCAATAGCTTTACCAATATTACCCAATCCACTTTTATAATGCGTTGTAGCTTAGTCTGACAGCAAGTGTGAGTGGGTGTGTGTCCTCAAGCTCAGTCCTTATGGATTAATGTCTAACAGAGAATGCTGTTTGAACATGCTGTATATATATACAGTATCCTATCCTACCACAGCAAGAAAAAAAAAAAAACACACTACATATATTTATATATATACTTTTTTTTTCATTAGTGTACCAGCTACAGCAGGAAGCACCAAGACCAAAGAGGATCACATGTCCTCAGGAGGTAAGTACAGAAAATGTGTGTAAAAACTC
Source organism: Carassius auratus (assembly GCF_003368295.1). NCBI lineage: Eukaryota > Metazoa > Chordata > Actinopteri > Cypriniformes > Cyprinidae > Carassius > Carassius auratus. The sequence continues at coordinate 14,714,073 of NC_039283.1, forward strand.
CCAAGGTTTATCAAACATGACTCATATTGATTCAATTCAATCTGCATAGCTTTTACTAAACACTGGAGCAGATGACAAATTCTTGAGTGATTTGTGTTGAAAAGTGTCTCTTCTCTCTCTTACCTTGTTCTCTGTGACTTGCAGATGGAAAGCAGACCTAAATACTATGGAAGAGAGTAAGTGTTTAACTTTATTGGTGGTGTTTTGGAAGCAAAGCAGCATCACTATTCCTCATATTACTTCTGGTATCCAGCTTTTTATTTTTTACCCCCTCTCTTCAAGAATGTGTGCCAAATTTAGTGACTTTATTATTTAAGACTCTTATGAGGGGTGGTGCATATTGATTTTGTGTAGTGATGCGTGAGGGTGCAAATATGAAATAGCATGAGGGAGAGAGCAAAATAGTGATTTATGTTGTGTCAGTAGAGTAAGAATGTGTGTGTGTGTATGTATGTGTGTGATTATATAAGCATGAGAGAAAGTCTGTGTGTGTGTGTGTGTGTGTGTGTACGATAATGACGGTGTCTGTGTACAGGTTCCATGGTCTGATTTCCAGAGAGCGTGCAGATGAACTGCTTGCTGGGACAGAAGGTGCTTACCTCATCAGAGAGAGTCAGAGACAACCAGGAACATATACACTTGCTTTGAGGTACACGCCATCTATTCTTCTTCTCCTTTTCTCTGTATGTTCATGCAACCATTCATCTGTCCATCTATCGGTTTCTTTTTATTTGATATTTTACTTTACATTTTTACAATTCTTTATATTATTACTTTTCAAAAGTTTGGGGTCGCAAAGCTCACCAAGACTACGTTTATATGATCAGAAATACAGTAAATCAATACCACTGCGAAATAAAATTACTATTTAAATAATTATCTATTTTTATTTTGAAATGTAATTTATTCCTGTCCAGGCTGAATTTTCAGCAGCCATTGCTCCAGTCTTCAGTGATCCTTCAGAAATCATTCTAATATGTTGATTTGATGCTCAAGAAATGTTTCTTATTGTTATCACAGTTGAAAAAAATTGTGCTGAATAATATTTTGGTGGAAAGTCTGATATATTTTTATTTTATAATTCTTTAATGAATAGAATGTTCAAAAGAACAACGATCATTTGAAATATGAGTCTTTTGTAACAATGTAAACATATTTTACTGTCACTTTTGATCATTTCAATACATACAAAAAGTCTTAATTTCCTTAAAACAATATTATATTATATATACATTTTATATAAAAATTTTTACAATGTAAAATAAAACATAGTAATATAATATGCAATACTGCTTGTCTGTCTCTCAGATTTGGTGGTCAGACTTTGAACTACCGACTCTTCTATGATGGAAGGCACTTTGTGGGAGAGAAACATTTCGAGTCAGTTCATGATCTGGTTACAGACGGCCTCATTACTCTCTATATTGAGACAAAGGCAGCAGAATACATCGCCAAGATGACCACAAACCCTATCTACCAGCATTTGGGCTACACCTCTTTCCTGAGAGACAAAATCACTCACAGACTCAACCGGACCCGCTCTGAGGCCAAAAAAGTTACTTTCAAGCAGGATGAAAAGGTGAGGTGCTTACCGCTTCATATATAGATGATAATGTTCTTAACCTGTTACTAGGTTACAACCTACAGTGTCAGTGATGTATGATCACTGACTTAAAGATATACTGCATAATCAATAGACATTCTAATTAAGCCATGGTCACTTATGCTAAATAATGGTGATAAAACAATTTGTGACAGTTTTTGTTGAAATAAGTCATAAAAATGTTTAGTTTTTTTGTGGAGTCCCTCAGGGCTACGTTTTATGACCTTTGTTTCTTTTTTGTTGTATATATTGTAGGCTAATTGGGAAACTTGGGATACATTTGGTAGTTTTTTTATGATGTTATTGCTCCTTTTAGCACTAACTAACAGTAATGCTGTAAATTCAGTTTTAGTTCCTTTATTTTAGCCATATTTGGTATTTGGGTTTATGATATACAAGCAGAATTCAATGAGAGAGTTCATCTTAAATGCTATGACATTTCTGTCTCTTTGCACAGTGAAACCAAGACATAGCCATCGGCACTGCATCATTATGTGCCCATACTGTAAATGTTATTGAGGTTTTCTTGCTAATAGTAAACACAAGCAACCCGTCCATTCATGTAGGTTTATATATTTATTTATTATTATTTATTTATATATTATTCACATAAAAGAAAGATTTCTTTGTGTGCTTTTTTGTTAGATTAGAAGAGTGTGAGAGTGTTTCAGTATCACGATGTGCATCTTCGATAAAAGATAATGCCATGAATTTGTTGTCTCCTGTATTATCAGACACACTGTCTGGTTCACTGACGGGAGAGTTTGATCAAATCCGTCAGGTCCACCGTTACCTCTTTATGAATTCTGTTGCCTCACTCTTGAGGTGAAATGGCTCATAAGCGATAATAAACATAAGCGATCATCAAACATTTGTGAGTTAGTCAAAGGAAGTGTAGTTTGTTTATCTCCCAGAATCTTGTTTACATAGGGCATATTTGTTTTTGTTGCAGACAGAGAATGTTTAATGCGATGACTAATGATTTGAATGAATATAAATTAATTCTAAAAGAAACTTTTTTTCATCTTAAGGGTTTGTTCAGTGTCCACTAGGGGGCAGTCTCAACAAACTGTGAATATGGATTTGTAAATATACTTCAAAAGATCTGCTTTCTTTGCAGCCCAGTATTTGTTTACACTTTACCAGATTTTCTTTCTCTTATGTCTCACACACTGTGATGCAAGTTTATTGTAGAAAGAACACCAATTAAAACCTTAAGCTTTTTTCTGAGTCAACCCTGCTACAAACAATACTTGCAATTGAAAATGTAAAAGCCGTAAAATTTACAACGTAAAAAGATCATCGACATAACATTTTGATTGTATGTTTATTCTGAATATCGACATTCATTCTTTTTTGTGTGCCTTTAGAAATTTAAATCATCAGAAATCCAAAATTTTCACATTCTTTAATCTGGTCTCACAGCACACATAATGTTCTGGAACATTTCCCGCAGCCTAATCCAGAAAACATTTTTGTCATCTGGCACAATGAAGATAAAATGACAAAACTAAAATTCACAATCTCAGTGAATCTGCCATTTAGGTATTCTCTGACTGTAATGCTGTGATTTATGATAATATCTGTGCAGTTATAATTTTAATATTGGCTGATATATATTGGTACTTTGTTACAGTGTGGCTGCAATTCTTGCACACTTACTAGAATCAACACACTATAAACATCTTTATCAGAGTTATTTTAGTATTATTTATTTACTATTGTAGTATTTATTAATATTTGTATAGTTTACATTTTAGTTTAAGTTTTAGCAATTTTGTTATGTTTCTGTTTCTTTTCATTTTAGTTTTAGTTATTTTAGTACTTCAACTTATTTTCAGTAATTTATTTAGTGTTTCATTATTTATTTATTTATATATATTTTTTAAGTATGACAAACAATTTTGAATAGTTTTAGGTTTTGTTATAGTTAACAATCAACTCTGGTCTTTATAACCTACTTTTGTGTTTTAAAGGGGTCATATGACGTTGCTAAAAAGAACATTATTTTTTGTATTTGGTGTCATAAGTTACGTGTCATTACGAGTTTTGGACTCGTAATCCAAAGGTTGTGAGTTCCAGGAATTGTGGGTGATGGGAGAGAATGTACAGCGCTCTCTCCACCTTCAATACCACGACTGAGGTGCCCTTGATCAAGGCACTGAACCCCCAACTGCTCCCCGGGCGCCGCAGCATAAATGGCTGCCCACTGCTCTGGGTGTGTGTTCATGGGGTGTGTATGTGTGTGTGTGTGCACTTTGGATAGGTTAAATGCAGACACGTATTCCTGTATGTCACAACAATTTCACTTTCATGACTTTAAGGTAAAAAAAAAACATTATTTTCCACATACTGTACATTATTGTTTCTCTAATTTTCTCCGCCTTTCTGAAACGTGTCGATTTTCAAAAAGCTCATCGTTCTGAGAAGCGAGGTGTGTGATGATTGGCCAGCTATCCAGTGTGATGTGATTGGCCCAATACCTCAAGCGTGTGATGCAAAGTTACGCCCCCCCACCATACCGTGATGCCGGCGCGACCAGACAAAAAACATTAAAACCAATTATAAATGAGGCATTTGTAGCATCCAGTTGGGACATAATTACTGATTATAATGACTTATACTGTCTTTTTACATGAAGCGTTGCGTATCACGCCGTGTTAACATAAAACCTGCATAGCCAGTGTAGCAGAAATGAGTCGAACCAGACAAATTAAAGAGTCTATCAGAGCTGTGTGCATTGAAACATGAGCTGAATTCCTCAGGAAGTCATAAATCAGTTCTAGTGCCACAAGAACCAAGCAAGATAACCAACCAACCAACTTGTTCACCCAACAGCTTTCAACATTAACACCACTAGAGCAATTATTTACAATTTCAATTCGAAGAAGAGATTGTCAAATTTGTTGTTCATAATTGAAATGCAACGCTGGACATCACATGGAAACCCATGAGAGTACTGCACAAGTCCCATTGACCCCCCCCCCACACCTAGCAGAACCAGACTGAAATTCCTAAGGGGGAAGGGCTTTAAACCTCTGTCTTCACAGAACATCCCTTTGCCAGAGAATGGCAAAGAAACTGCTTTTTGTACATATATATGGACCAGAATGAACTCAAAAAAGACTTATAAATGAATCATTCCATTGCTTAACTCCATATTCATTTATGTGTAACCCACACATTTGACTATCATGTATAATCACTTATTGTGTATGTCTTTTGATAACTATAGGATACATAGTCATGTCTAGTATTGATATAATCGAATTTTCTTGCTTGATATTGTCCTGACAATCATTTATTTGTAAAATATATCATAATCGTGTTATAGGATTCATTTCCAAAATTAGACCCTGTGAGGCAGGAACCACATGCTTGGTAAGATAAACAAATTATTTATGATACCCCCGAGCCAAGACCATATCTGATTGGTCAAGGCAACATTTGAGGTGTGGCCAACAGGGAAGTTTAAATACTTTGGACACCATGAAATTTTGCTTTTAGTCCCTAGCTGCTGCTATTAGCCATGTCGGCTTTTAGTTCTAGCATTGCTCGTGCTATCAGTCATCCCAGTTTCTAGTCTCTAGCTATGCTTCGGCTAGCTTGTAGCATCTAGCCATGCAGTTAGTCATCATTGTTCTTTGAGCGCGGTTCCAGCGTGCCTGCCTGCTGCTACTATGCCACGATGAGAAGGAACACAACCTAGTCTCTCAAACTTTATTTCTTTTCTTTTCCGTTTGAGAGTTTCGTGTTCTGAGTTAAGTTTTGTAAAGTCCGTTGAAACTTCAACCAGCGAACACGACTCTGCACTTTCAGCCAACGTCCAACAACCACGGGCTTCCCAAGACGTCGCTTCAGAGACTGAACTTCCAGCCAATCAACGACCTCGGGATAGCCCTTTCACCGAGGCTCCTTCTTCACAGGAGATGCAAGTAACTTTACCTCCAGACTGTGACCTTTACTGGTGTATCTAATATAATTTTAACCTCATTGAGGAACTCAATGCGAGCGCTAATTACGTGATTGATGGTTGTTCATGTCTATGCAATTTAACGTATTGCTGTAAACTTGGGATTCCATATTTCCATTCTCTTAAACTCATCTTTTCCTAACTTTCGATCTTCCTGCAACTTGTGTGAATGTGTGAGTGCGTGCGTTTATGTGTTAGATTAGTTTATATGTCTTAGATTTATCTAATAAAGCCTTATTCATATTGAAAAGAGAAGTATCTTGTGTTTTGTGCTTACAAGTTAATGTCTTAAACTGCCGATCTTGTTACTGTGCTAATTGATAGTGTTTTCACTATAGTTTGGATATTAGTATCCAGCGCAGATTTGATGTTAAACGGCTCGTTCAGTGAATCGCAGTGATCAGCCGTGAAACAGTGTTTCTGTTCAAATTCCCTTTAAATTATTAAATGATTCCCTTTGAGCTAAATTGACCTGTTTCCCTTACACCAGGTTGTTTTTCTTCCTCTTCAGCATTCTTTCTTTTTCACTCATCAGAGCTCCAATATTCTTTCATGATCTTTTTTTTTTTATTATTGATCTGCATTTGTAATCGGAGAAACGACAAACAACAAGCACTACTCTACACTGCTCAAAACTCATGTTTGAATCATGAGTGGCAAATTCTTTAAATACAAAAACGTACTTACAGGCTGTGAGTCAGAAGCGCCAGACTGTCTTTATAGAACAGCCTTTCTGCATTTATTTGACCAGAATACAGAAGAAATAAAATAGTAACATTACCATTTGAAATAATGGTTTCTAATATGATTCTAATATGCTGATAACTATCAATGTTGGAAGCAGTTGTGCTTCTTATATGTATTAGGGCTGTGGCATATGTCTAGACATTTTGTTTGACATCTTTACTTGGTGATTATTTTGACCTATGTCTGTTCTAGAGACATGTTACAGCTTTTTGATAAAGCTCTCATTGCTTTGCTTTTGGAAATATGTTTCAAATTTATACTGAATGCATTTATGACTGTGAAGCATGTCTTTGTTTGTCAAAATCTTGATTAAAATCGAAATCGCAAAATTTATCAAGAAATCGTGATAGGTTTTTTTTTTGTTGTCCATATCGCACAGGCCTCTATATATATATTTGTTTTTGGAAGCTGTGATGAATATACTTAAAGAGAACAGTGTTTATTTTGAAAGAAATCTTTGTAACAATATAAGTCTTTATTTTCACATTTTGTCAATTTATAATATATCCTTGCTGAATAAAAGCATTCATTTTTTTAAAAGAAAAAAAAAGAAAAAAACAACAACTTTTGACGTTTATTGTTGCACAAGATTTCTATTTTGAATAAATGCTGTTCTTTTTTACATTTTATTCATCAAAGAATCCCATTATTTTAAATTGCAATAATATTTTACAATATGACTGTTTTTTTTCTGTATTTCTGATCAAATAAATGCAGCTGTGGTGAGCAGAAGAGACTTTCGATTTTGATTCACAGTACTTGAGTGTCTGAGCATTTGCTGGTCACATTTAGGGAGCAGAAATGGGAAGTGTCTTTTAATGACGGCAGTCTTCTTGTGTGTTCGTCTGAATGAAACATTCACCTTACCTGTCTGGTTACCTGCATAGCTCAGAGTTCAAGTGCCTGTCGTCCTCTAATAAGACTTATCGCTTGAGTGTTCTGCTGGCCTGACAAGATCCATCTAAAACCACTCACTGCTGATGAATCAGAGTTATTAGAATTAGTGCTTTGCAGTGATTTATCATTGTTGTTTACATTATATTCCAGCAGTGCAGCTTTTAAGATGAAGGATTGGAATTATCCGTTTTTTAACTTTCTTGCAGTTGTATTGTTTATAAGTCATAATAATGTCTCTTCCAGTCAAGTTCTCTGTTTGGCCAGTTTGACAAAGTGCAATTTTTGTACTTGAATGTCCTTAAATGTCCTGCTGTGCTGACAGTATTTTAAATGAACTGAATAGTGTATTAAATGAATATAGCACATTCACATAGGATGTGGTTCTGTAATGTTCACACATTATGTGCCCTACTTCTGTCTGTCTTCTCAGCTGTGGGGGTCTCTTCTGTCAATACAATGGTCTCTAAAAAGAGACTAGGTCTTATTGTCTCTCTTTTGTGTTTTGCTTTTGCGCCTCTTTCGATAGGAGACAAGAAGCCATCTGCCTTAGGACAAAAAGTGCAAGTCTTGCTCATGCACTCACACTGTCTTTGCTCCCCGTCTCCCTCTTCCCTTTTATCACTCCCCAGAATCCCTTTATCTTTCTTTTGAGTGTACAGCTTAAAAGTGTGACTCTCAGACACTGTTTTCCCTTTAGTGCTGGTGTTGCAGTTTAGGTTTTCTGAACTGGATGTTGGTCGTCTATGCTGTTTTGAATTAGCCATAATATATTCTACATTTTGCAACCGTAATCTTTCGTCACATTTTTTAAGAAGTACACTTAGTTGTGTGTGTTGACTAACATGTCAAAGCACATATAAAATACTTTTTTAAAATAATTTTAACTGCAGTGTGTTAATGTTCTAAATAGCGACTGCAAATTACGAATGTGTGATTACAAATGACATGCAACTAAAATTACATTAAAGTAAAATTTAGTTTATTGTGAAATGCTTGTCATTACTTTTGGAAGAAGAATTTAATAAACATTTCAAATGCAAAAGAAGTAACTATGAAATTACATATATAATTGTACTTAAGTACTTAATTGGGCTAAAAATATATATTGTTTTGAAGTATATTATTTAAATTAAATAAATTATTAAATTAAACTATGAAGTGTAGGTATTTTTTACAGGGAACATCAGGATATTATTTTGTATGCTAACGGGCTAATTCGCCATTGGATTTTAGTTGTTGTGGTTTTTATATTTGAATTAAAACCTTATTTTATTCAAATAAACCAATGCCGTCCTCGATGGTGTTAATTTTAATACTTTTAGTACTTGTTAATAGTTAATAGTACATATTAGTCGACCAGTGGAGCACATGTTAACTGCCCTGCCTGTAACCCCCAGCACACAAAAATGTGTCACAGTGGAGTGGAGGTCAGCAGCAATAAAAACCACACCAGCACTTTTTTAGCAATGCTTATACTTTTAGTAAACACAACCCTGACAGACTGCCGCTCACCTGCGCCTGACTTTTCTGGGAAATCAAGAACATCATGTCTCTGAATGTGGCATATCTTGAATATGTGAGCTGTAGCCAGGCTGATTTTCTTCATCTTCAGCATTCACACATTCTGCTCCATCAGTTCTGCTGTATCTTTTAGGCTAGGAAGTCTGATGTGTGTTCAACAGGATGCTTCAGCAAATACCCAGACAGTGTTGCTGGACTCGGCATCAGCCTCCTGCTGAGAGGGGTCACTGTCCCCCAGCCCGAGCATGAGTCAGTGACAAGGGTCCTTTAAGACATGTTGCATTTTACAACTATACATTCTTAAATTTCAAGGTTCCAAATATATATATATTTTTTGTGATGCTACAGAAAATCATTTATGGTTCCCCTGAGTACATTTCAATGATAATTTCTCAAAGGAACCATGACATGAAGAATATTTTAATGATTTAAAGAACCCTTTTCCGCTTTAAAGAAGTTTTTGTGCAATGGAAATACCATCTCAGTCTTTCTACATAAGAATGTGATCTTTAATTCAATGTGGAACTTGCTGTTTCTATGTAATTATTTGAGAAATTTGCTAAATAAAAATCTAAGGAAACCAATCTACAAAATCTTTTGAGTGTACCCTGTGGTTTGTATGGAGACCCTCAAGGGGACATGGTGGTGGAAAAAAATATGAGATATGAGGAAACGTTATATGTCAAATCTTTTGTGTTCTTTTGCTAAAGTATGCTTTCCCCCAAGAAACTTTGTGTTTGCCTGCAAAACTTTTAAGATCAAATCAACGTGTCTCTTTAGGGGCGTTGTAGGTTTGAGTAATAATTTGCACCCTGGTTACATTTGTGTTTTTCGCTATCCACTTTTGATTAGATCACCTGAAATGGATCGAAAGACCAGGTTTAAAAGGGGTCTAAGAAAGTCTGAATCCTGAAACAAGTGATTCCGGCACTATAGGATTATCCCGTGATGCCGGAAAAGGATTGTAAATCTGCTTCAATCCTGATCTGATTTGTTACAATCAGAAGTGTAGAGACTAGAAGGCTAAACCAGTGCTAGACCTGAAAAATACTAAGAGAGAACCTACTCTTCTCAGACTAAATCTCTGATTTTAGGGCTTATAAAGCCTTGCTCTTTGGTTCTTAGCCGCAGGAATATCCTCGCTCAAGGGAACTGCGGTGGAATCGTGTCTGGAAGTGCTGTGTTCTGGATTCCATTGATCCCACTGCAAAAACCTGCTGAGATGTATTTACAAGACTGACACAGTCACTCCATCTCTCCCTCTCTTGCATGGCCATTCTCTCTGAGTGCTGAATGTATGCTATTGTGTGAGACACACTCCTGCCCCCAGGCAGCCCACCCACCATGCCTCCCACCCCCAGCCCTGCCCATGCAGGACCAGGCTGCCCCCCTTCTCATTCGACCCAGATCACCAAGGAGTGGAGGACTTGTCCCCCTTTCCACATTATTCCCTATCTTCCTCTACAGAGGGGATGCAGGCTCTTCCGAGGCCCAGGGCCCAGGTTGTTGGCACTAAGGGGTCAGCGAAGGGTGAATTAGCCCCTCACAAAGCCAAGCAGAAGGACTGTAAGCACCAGGAGCTGTTGGCGTTAGCTCTGGGGGTGAATCTGGGCAGTAAGTGTGCCTTCCTATGGAAGCCTCTAAAGATTTTGGCTTGTTCACAGATCAACTCGTCACCACTGAGCAGACGGGCCACAATCAGGGACAGACCGGAGAAACACTGCCACTATGAGAAGATCCACAACTTTAAGGTGGGTGCTGTTTGTGTTATGTTTATATCATGCTGAAATTATGGTAATTACACCAACATTTGGGGTCTATTAAAAAAAAAAAAAAAAAAAAAATATATATATATATATATATATATATATATATATATATATATATAGATCATATTTTTCTTTATTAATACATGTTAATCTATATGATGTTAATATTGAGCATACTGAAGATATTTTGTGGAGCCTTGTGCATATATATATTTGGCATTAACATAAGGTTGTTTGAAACTAGGGATGTCAACGATTAATCGATGATCGATTAATTGTCGATAAGAGATGCAATCGATTAAGGCTATGGATGGTCGGTTAACCGATTCAATGTTGGGCTGCGTGCGGCTCATGCGCACTCAACACGTGCGAGCGGCTGTGAGTGACGGTGACGATATATAAAAGCATCATCATTCATTCACAATGTACAAATTAAGCTTTTAATGTGATTTAAACTTTAAAGTACATTAAAATAGAAACAACATAAAATTCTTCAACATTAAATGCTATAGAAATGTAGTTACTAATCATTTCATCAGATAACTGTTTTATATCGTCCGCTTTGCAGGGCTGCGGGACACAGTGACAGGACAGGTAGTCTATTCATTCCTACAACTTGTTAATTAATTCCTACGAATTATTAATGTGCCAATTGTCCATGTTTCATTAATTTTGTTCCCTAAATAACCCATGATTTAAGTGAAATAAGGGAACAAATTAATAAATCGAACGAATTCTTAATTCATGAAATCTTTAATTTCCCTTCCCATGTTTACCACAGTAAGAGATGCGAAAACAGTTATTAAAAGCGAAAGATAATAAAATAAACCTGGGAAATTAGAGGGTTAGACTATGAAGATTTAGGAAAAGAAACAATGCCTAAATATACTGAATTTGTGGAAATTCGTGACCAACCGGCAAACCAGAACAAAGCCGCGTAAATGAAGACTATGGGGTCCAAAAGCATGGTCGCGATCTAACATTTTCCAGTTAACCTATTATTCCTCTAATAAACAAAGCTTTTATACCACACTTGTCATAATCAGATCTTATCATTTCTAAATAAATAATTGCTGGATTCAAAACAGCGATTAATAGGCGCTGTGACCGACACATTCCTGGAGCATTCAGTTTAAATAGACCGTAGTATACCGGTCCACTCTGCTGTTATGCCAAGGACGTTTTTGCTCATATGAAGAGGATCATCTTTTCCGTCTATATGCGAATGCGTGTTAAGTACAAGCCTAGTTTACATTATAAATAATAGTTTAACATTCAAATACATTGCGAATATGGAAACATTTCGATTTGTGCCGAATGAGACATGAGCAATAACCTCCAAATAAATCTAGCCAAAGCCGCGCTCGCTCATCCTCGTCTGCACGCATGCACTGTCACGATCTAATGCGCTGTATGCCGGGTTTTTAAAAATCTGACATTTTCTAGGACAGAATCCAGCAGGATCAAATTAATGTGAGCAACTGTGTTTTGGTGCAGCAGCGCCGATGTAGTTCACTTAATGTGCAGCGCAGTCACACGCGCTCCACATTTCGGATAAATTTATACAATAATGTCAGTTGAAAACATTGCAATTGTGCTTTAAAATACAACAACGAGCACCACAAAACCATTTAAAGATGCGCGTTCAGCGTTCTCCGTGCGGGATTGGAAACTGTCAACAAAGTAAAATGACCTCAAAAGTATGGCGCGCTCTCTTCATTTTATCAAATGATCATAATCGCATCTATTCATTTTATAATCCTGCTACTAGCATTTTATTCAGACTAAAACCTCTTTAATTCAAGTGAGAAAGCGTTTTGTGTGTGTGTGTGTGGCTTTTGCACATCCTGTCATACCGCTGACTGCGTGCCTGCAATAGATGCATTTTGCAGTATTATGGTTAACGATTAATCGATTAATTGATCGTTAATTTAAACGACGATCGATCATGGAAATAATCGAAATTTGACATCCCTATTTGAAACTGTTGCTTCATACAAATGTTTATGTGCTGACAGCATTTAAATGCACATACACATACCATGAGCCTTGTGTCAATAAGCGTAAATCTATCATATGGGCCTAATTGACTAGGCTTTTAATTCATTAACAGCACTATTGACTGATTGGATTCATCGCACAAATCAATAGCCTCTTGCTGCCGAGCTGCTCAATGGCCTCTCCTTTTTCATGCCTTTTCAGCTTCTGAAAAATGACTGAGACTGAGAATGAACACAGTGTGCCATCATCTGGCTTCCTTTTTAAACTCCGAAAGAGCCAAACAAAGCAATCAGCGTGTCGCTTTTAAAGCTTCCTCATTATGTCAGCAGCAGTCATGAGAGCATCATGGATTGTTCAGTATCAACTCCCACATGAGAGTTCTTACAGAGGCTGTGTTCCAAAACCTAGTGAGCTCACTCAGTAGGTAGCACTTTAAAGTATCAGTGGTGCGTTCCCAATGCAAAGGGAACGTAATTTATGCTGGCTCATGAGATATTTTGTTTTGGACAAATGTATCAATCTAAAAAGCATCATAATTATTTAGATACTAAAGGTAAACAATAAATAATTAAATGAATTGTTAAGAAATAAAATAAAATGTATAAAATAAAATAAACATTATTATTTTTTAATTAAATATCATATTTGGCCAGATTTATCCATCAAAAAAATATTAGTGCTGTCAAAATTAGCGCGTTAACGCATTCGATTAATTTGAAATATTTAACGCGTTAAAGAAAAATAACGCAATTAACGCGGTTGCAGTTTTTTTTATTTCCAGTTGTGGCCTATGTGTGTTCAACTTGCAAAGAAATATGGATAAGACCAAGGAAGGACTTTTAGACGGAAAGTTTCAGTATAAAACTCTGCCGGATTACTCTTCAGTCTGCCACAAGAAACTTTACTCTTCATTTAGTCTGCCACAAGAAACAGCAACATTAAAATCATGAACTCAAATGTCATTGTTTAAAAAAAAAAAAACAATGACTGTAACAGTGCGTAAATCAGACCTTTCTGTAACGCTAACGTTAATAAGCTTAAACGAAAATAACAAAATAATTGTGTAGCGGAGTATTTTTTGTTCACAGTGCCGCGAACTGTCAATCACCCCTGTACGCGTGCATCACTGTCCTCCTCGCAGCTGCAGCAACTTGCGCTCTCTCTCTTCATCAAGCTTTAAAACAAAAAGGGGACAAAAAGATCTTATTGTCTTTGTGCATAGGCTATAGATTAATTAGATAAATGAATATCTAAATTTGTGCCTTGCCGTCTACGGTATTTTTTTAGAACTTAGAAGAAAGATGCTGCAGCCAATGAACAGCCAGCGGGGGCTGCAGGACGACTCAACCTCCGCAGACAGTTTTTAATGTTTATCAGACAATAAATACTCAAGATTTTGCTTTAGTATAACTCACAACGAGTTTCACACACCTTTTCCGGCCACGTTGAGTTGTTGACACTTACAGTGGGAAAAGCGACACATGCACTATTCACTTGTGTAACTTAAGGGTGAATGGGTAATGTAGTTTCTGCTCTGGGTGGGATGAATTAGGAAGCTTGCATTGTGAAGGGCGCTCTGAAAATCGGCAGTGCAGGTAAAAGATTAAAACCTCTATTAAAACAGATGTCCAAATGAGCGTACCGGTACGCTACAAGCACGTTCTGGGCGCACGGAGAGGTGGCGGTACGCTCAAGAGCTATATTTGGAAGTGGCCGTACTGAGTATACTGGTGCGTACTGGCCCACTTAAAGCACTGGCAATGACTATACTTTGGAATTTTTTTGCAGTCCACTTAGAATTCAACATGGAAATCATTTTTGTTTTTTATTGGCATTGATTGTTTTGAAATTCAAATGGCACTTACATGCCTGTGTTTTTATTTCTGTAATAAATATGGCTTTCAAGCCAACAGTTAATTTGGAGGATATTGATGGTTTATTGCAGGTATGTTGTTTACATGAGAAAATCTGTGTTACAAGTTAAACAAAAATTCCAATAAACAATCATATTTTGAATTTAAATAGTTTCTTTGTCTTGAGTTTACATTAATTATTTACATTTTACATTTACATATCCAAAAAGTTTCAGTCTTTTAATTGCGATTAATCGCGATTAATTGTAAAAAATTGTGCGATTAATTAGTTAATTTTTTTTAATCGATTGACAGCACTAAAAAATATACATCCCAGAATGTGCTGTTACAAGCTTGTAGGAAAAGTACATTCAAGATGACAGACAATAATAAAAATATTTATTATTGATTGTAAATACTTAATAATAATAATAATAAGAAGAATTATAAAAATAATTATTTTGATACTAAAAGTAATCAAATTAAATGTAATTGCTTAAAAAAAAGTTAAACAAAATAAAACTAGACCTGACTTTTACCCAAATAAAATAAAACTAATGTAATAAACTACACTAAAATAAATACAATAAAATATAAAACATTCAATAAAACTCAAACAAACTGCCTACTGCATATTGCTATGTGTATTGAGTGCTATTTATTTACTATGCAGCATCTTTGCCCTATCTAGGGTACAGATCAGTCACTTATAAGGTGACATTCCAGCTTGATTCTGGAACAGCTGCTACAGTAGTTCTAGACTGAGATGAAAAGTACTCTCATTATGATAATTCTGTTTCAGCATTCACACACTTGGGCTTTGTTCCAAAACTCATGTGTTTTGGCAGCACAAGGGTGTGCATGGGAACATGCTTTGCGCCTGACTTCCAGCAGCTTGGTAACAGATGCCAGACACAGTAATTTCCCCTCACAAACATGTAATCTGACTCACGTGAATCATCATTCTAAAAATCAGGGCTGTCATCACAGGGGGTCCAACCTATCTACATTATTTTGGTACAACCCCCTAGCCTTTACCTCGGCTTGATTATTTCCTCAGGACTTTGGGTAGGAGCAGTTTTATCTCTGAAGTTCTTCCTGCCATCAGACTGACCCTTGAGTGCTTGGTTGCTCTCTGATGGTTTGACAGAGAAGGTGGAGATGACACTTCACAGAAGTTCAATCAATAGCTTCACTCGTCACTGGCTGTGGTTTCCCACATCAAATCATGAGTCAGTTTAAATACAATTTTGGAGCTATGACCCAAGAGCTATTATAGTGTACAAACACGTTGCCATGGTAATGGTTCCATGATGACGGACAACAAAGTTTTAATAACTTTAGTCACATTTTCAGGTCATTTCCTGAAACTTCTTTGATCATTGTACTGTGAATTGTTTTATTTAATATTTGTGTTTTGTTTATTTGGTTTTATTTATTTTGTTTTTTATTTTGTTTTGTTTTTCTTTATATTTTGTTTTGTTTTTCTTTATATTTTGTTTAGAATTTCCTGAGGCAAGTGGCAAATTGAAATAAAATCGTTTTTATTTGATGTTTTGTGTTTTGTTTAGATTTTTGTTTTGGGTTTTATTTATTTGTTTTATATTTAGTTGTTATGTTTTTTGTATGTTGTGTTTTCACAGCTATGTTGTTCTGTTTTGTTTTTCTGAGGTAAGGTGGCAAACTGAAATTCAATAAAAAAAAATGAATGAAAATTTTATTGAATCGAATTAAGAAAATAGAATACTGAACTTAAACAATGTTGGACAGTAATGGTAACTGCCAAATTTGTTGAAATAATAATGCCAGTGGTTCTTTCCCACAAAATACAGCTATGAATGTGAAGTCCAATGCTTTTGTCCAGTCTGTATGTTTGTCTAGTCCAAGTGAGAGATACTCTGGAAATATAATCATTCAAGTTCTGTGGAACTTTCATTATGAGCTTTAGCTGGAAATGAAAATGTAGAGATGAATGAATCACTGGATTAATATGTGTGTATGTATGTGTGTTTTCAGTGTGTGTTTGACTTACAATGACTGCTTTGTCTTTGGTGTAGGTGCACACCTTCAGAGGGCCACACTGGTGTGAATACTGTGCAAACTTCATGTGGGGTCTTATCGCCCAGGGCGTCCGTTGCTCAGGTAACCCTCCACCAATCTCAAATAAAGTGTGCATCAGAATTATGGCACCAGCCAAGGAGCATAATTCATATCAAATTACAATCCAAAGGCTGCTTAGGGTCCAGATAATTTATCGTGCCATTCTGGGAACAATGCCTAATTGGCTGTAGAACTTTTCCAACGTGCAGTGGCAACCCGAGGCTAAATACTGAAAGTGATACCTGGGACAATAAAGGCTTTAACTAGTATGCTGATGTGTGGGAATTTTGCATTCCTCAATGACACCTGGTCCAAACCAGTTGAGTGCCTTCTGATGAGTGTTGACTATTTATAGTGTGTACACTATAGAGTACTGTGAGAGAGGCACACCCAGGTAAACCAGGACAGTCTTCTTGTAGTAATGCCAATTGCATCAGGCTACACTTCCAATCACACAGATAAACATATCTAAAAAGATCCATGGATGCACACACACAACTGTACTGTATGAAAAAATATGACACTTTATTGATTGTTATGTAGAAGTGATGTATATGATTTAAACAATAGCTTTATAATATATACAGTAGTTAAATTCTTTCAACTTAAAAAAATTTGTATCATGAACTAACAATTTTTGCAGGAATTATTTTCATCCAGGTGAATATAGGTGAATTTATAAGTAAACTATTGTTATTATTGTTGTCTTATATTGTTCATTTAGGTTTGATCGTAATACATGAACTAATGTTAAAAGGATAGTTAACAAAAATACTCCTATGACCCTATGATATATTTAAAAAAATGAACCTATATTATACTAATACTAATATTATTAGAATTGTAAAACAGTTTGTAGGTCGGAAAGGAGGAGGCGAACATTCACATGAAACTTTAATAACAAAATAAACACAAAACAGCGCGACAAGCCCCTCACGCACAAACAGAACCAAAACACAAAATAAGGTCCTCTCTCGTCTTTCACTGTTGTTACTCCTCCTTTTATCCTTCCAGAGCTCCTTCGTGGGACTCGAGACTGGTGAGTGGTGCAGGTGTCACTCATTAACCGCTCCGTTCCCACGGCTCCCGGCCCCGCCCCACTCGTCACAATGATAAATTATTGTTCATTAATTAACTAGATAATATGTGTCATAAAAGTATTGTTCATTAATATTTCATGTAAGCTGTGGCATTAAGTAAGTAATAATTAGGCAGAAAGTTATTATTGCAAAAATAAACCCTGACAGTGTGATCTTGTATCACCCTTAAGTGTTTTGTTTTGTTTTGTGAGGCATCCTTAACTGTTTTCAGTACAGGATGTTCCTAGATGTGGCCTAGATAAACAAATCCACCTTAATTCCATGATTACGGGCTTTGCTCAGATCTCATGTTAACATGGAGCTGGTTATTGTTTGACATCACTTTCCCAAAACACTCAGTACATAAACTCAGTCCAGTCACAAGGCTTCAATGTTGGTTTTTCACACTGTAAATGGTCTCATCCATTCAGGCCATTATCCAAGCCTTTTGTTTTCACACAGGAGCCTCTCCTCTTTCACTCTGGCCCCCAGGCAAGCCAGTGTCATCAGACACATTGAGAATTCGAGCGGAGTTGAATGTGTCCTCAGGCTCATACGGAAGAACACAGAGAGTTTGTCTTTTTGTCTTCCTTGTTTTTTTTTTTGTCTCAATGCCCCAGAGATGTGAAGGAGGGCTCCATGCAGGCAGTTAAACTGACAGAAAGTGTGATTAATGACATTTCTGAGGATGAGGAATAGTAGGACGGCATGTGCATGCTACTGGAGACACACAGAGAAGACAGAACACCCTACTACCACATTCCCCTACATACACACACCGTCCCAGTGTCAAAGCAGGGTATAAAACTAGGATTCTTACAAGTTAAATGACATAAAACTTGTTCACATGTTCTAATTGTGGAGTTAAAGAGAGAGTTTTGCATCACTGGTAGTAAAGCTCTTTCAACTGCAATTTTAAGTAGATTTGACATTTTCTGATGAAAATATGAGGACTATGTGAAATGTAAACATCGCCACTGAGAGTAGGTTGTTGCTATGTGGTTGCTAGGTTGCTTACTCTCTTAAGTTAAAAAAAAAAGTTTAATGATGCTCTGATCTTTATATATTCTGTTAACAATATATAATCGTTCAAACACTTATGCCATATAGTTTGAGGTATAATTAATGTCTATAGAACAACTTGTGTGGGGCACATTAACACATGGTGAGGTTTAATACTATTATATATAAAAATTATTATTATTTTATTTTTTTATTTTTTTATTTCAAATATCAAACCCTGAGTATGAGCATAGTAGTAATATGGAAAATGCTTTACAATACTTTTACAGCATTGTTTGTACTTATACTAATTATTATTATTATTTTATATTTTATGCATATTGAGAATAATATCAGTTGATATACAATGAACAAGTAGTTTTAAAAACATTGCTTGAAATAAAAACAAATATGATTTTAGTGTGAAAACATATTCTTTTACTGTTCATCTCACCTTTCTTGCAGTGATACATACACTTTGATTTACTAGAACAAATAGTATAAATACTACATTTCGAACTTAAAGTTCACCCAAAAATGAATATTGAATGATTTTAGTTTTAGTTAACTTGTAATGGAAGTGGATGAGACCAGTCCATGAATGGTTTAAGTAGTATAGCCACAAAAAGTAATAATTAAATAGGGTAACACTTTATTTTAAGGTGTCCATGTTACACGTTACATGTATTTACTAATATAACAACAATTAATTATGCATAATTACGTGGAAGTAACCCAAAGCCAATCCTAACCCTAACCATATAATAGTTAATTAATATTTCTCAGTACTTAAATGTATAATTACACTGTAACAATAAAATACCTTAAAATAAAGTGTAAGGTTATATAGTTATATACTGTAAGTTCATGATACCTATGCAATAAGTACTGTTAACAAATTTAACTTTATAGTGTTGCTGAAAAACAGAACTTTTTCAGAACTTTATGGCCACAGATTCCTTATGGTGCTTCAAATGAACAAAATATGTGACTATCTGACACAAAAATTCAGTCTTGACTCATTGTATTTGGGGGCCAGAGGAGAATTGTTTTTCAATTTAGCAGGTGTCCGTCACGCAGAGGAAGCTGATATATACTTGCACTCACGTATGTGTATGTATGAGTCGCTCAAGGTTACGCTCTCAGATTGACAGAGCCACAAACAAACAGCAGCATGTGACACATATTCTGACAATGTACCACCCAGTTTGACTGACACACACCTGTTTACCCCTGAAGATATACCCTCCATCAGATCCCTAGACACACACACGTAGACGCTTTGGGCCTCCATTCTCTCGGAGCCTGTCTTCTTGCCTCTTTGGAGACAACAGGGTCACACTCTTCTAACCTTTTGACCTGTTACTCTTGCAGACTGCGGGCTGAACGTGCACAAACAGTGCTCCAAACTAGTGCCCAGCGACTGTCAGCCGGACCTCCGCAGGATCAAGAAGGTCTTCAGCTGCGATCTCACCACACTGGTCAAAGCCCACAACACGCCAAGGCCGATGGTTCTGGACATGTGTATCAAAGAGATCGAGCACAGAGGTACTGGAACATTTTAACATGGAGATCTCAGGCTGCACCTGTGGCCTTCAGTAAGGCACTTAATCACTGTCTGTAGGCAGCTGCCCTCTGCTCTGACGTCTCCTTGTCATATATCAAGGTGTGCAAAAAGAAGAATCCTTAGATAACTAACCTAAAACAGCAGGGAGAGGACCAAACATTCTCCACATTTTGACTTATTGGGTGATGCCTCCAATAAAGAGAGCATTCTTTGAGAAATTAGTTCATATGTTAGCCAACCGGCTTTCGGCTTGCTTTGTTTAAGAGAAAAATATGCTGAAATATGCTACTTTCCATAGATTTTTTGTTTTATAAAAGTTTAAACAATTATGTATTGACAGCCCTAGTTTTACATTGTTAGAAATATATTAAAAAAAAAAATGTATAATGACAGTATAAAATCCTCAAATTAAATTTTGCATATACATTTTTTCTTATCATACAATTTTTTTACTTGCACAGTCTTTACGCATGAAATTATATAGCTGCTTTTGTATTTTATGAAGATGGTCCCTCACAAGGCGATCCTTCTTACAATTAGAAAATAAATACAGTAGATAGAAAGTGATTTTCAAATTTAGCCAAAATACTGAAAGCCTATTTTAGTTTAATCTTAAAACGAGTCAAGGACTATAGAACAGTTCCATATATATTTTCCATAATGAAAGACACACGTGTGATTTGATGATAGATCAACTAGGCAAGATGCAAAATATCGTAAGCATAATCAAAAGATGAACTGATTTTCTGATTACCGTATTTTTCGGACTATAAGTCGCACCTAAGTATAAGTCGCATCAGTCCAAAAATACGTCATGATGAGGAAAAAAACATATATAAGTCGCACTGGACTATACGTCGCATTTATTTAGAACCAAGGACTGAGAAAAAGAATTACGGTCTCCAGCCGCGAGAGGGCGCTGTAGACAGTAATGTTTTCTCTTGGTTCATTTCTCTTGGTTCATGTCAATTTAATTTAGATAAATAAGTCGCACCTGACTATAAGTCGTAGGACCAGCCAAACTATGAAAAAAGTGCGACTTATAGTCCGGAAATACGGTAGTTGTTGGTTTCAGCCCTAGTTTGGTTAATACTAATTTACATGTTTACCTCCAGTTCCACAGACTGGATGGTTGAAGTAAATAATATGTGTTACTTCTTCTTCTTCCAGGTTTGAAATCAGAGGGTCTCTACAGAGTGTCAGGCTTCACAGACCACATTGAAGATGTCCGGCTGGCCTTCGATAGAGGTTTGTATTATTATCAAACCTAATGTAATCAGGTACATCATAGGTGTTCAGCAAACATTTGCTTACATGCTTCAGTAAACTCACAATCCTTTATATCACTGTTATTTTATCCACAAGCAACCTGGATGGAAAACCCCATGCTTTTCCATTCAAAACAATGCATTGTTGATACAGTATAGTGATTAATCTGTTATTCACAACAGATAACTAATTCTACTTTGCAGATGGTGAGAAAGCAGACATCAGTGCCAACATGTACCCAGACATCAATATAATCGCCGGAGCTCTGAAGCTTTATTTGCGAGATCTGCCCATTTCAGTCATCACATATGACGTCTACTCCAAATTCATACAAGCAGCCAGTAAGAGACTTATAACTATGTATTAATTATAAAATATCAATTATACATCAGTTAGAATTAACTAGAATCTTACTCTTCTATTCTGTTTTGATGATCATAATTTTTTTAACAACTTTGATCTTTTCATCTTTCACATATTTTATGAAAATGAATAAATTAATGACAATTAATTAGTACATTTATGAATGAATGGATCCAATCAATCAAACGTGACGAAACCACTTATAATGTTACAAAAGAATTATATTTCCAATAGATGCCGTTTTTTTTTTTTTTACTTTAAATTTTTCAAAGAATTGTGAGAAAAAAAATCCCATGATTTCTCCGATTTTGGACTTTGCTATAACATCATGGAACAGGGGACAGTTTTAGCAGAGAAACAGCCTTTGAACAATTCTAAACAGTGTTTTTTTTTTTTTTTTTTACATTTTCTGTTATCAGAAATAACAGACCCTGATTCTAGACTGGAGGCAGTTCATGATGGTCTTCTCCAACTTCCTCCTGCCCATTATGAAACCCTGCGGTATCTGATGACACACCTGAAGAGGTAAAATGGCAAATGTATTGAATTTCCACATACATTTACTGCTCCCTCAGGTGCCGGCCCCATAGTTCATTACATGGCTCTGTACCTCTTAGAGCCGGTGGGTGTTCAGGGTTTTGTTCCATTCCTCCCTGCAGCTTCATAGAGTGATTTTACTTCCTGTCACCGTGGAATATAAAACTTATAAGACTGATTAGAAGGAAACAGGAAACGAAATACGGCACTTTAGCTCGTCAGGAATTAAAAAACGTACGCAGTGATCCTCAAGGATTTGTACTTTACTTCTAACTTGCCGAGCCAGCTTTGTCACATTTCCCCAACCATGGAAAGTATATCAGTTTGCATGTTTATTATCAATATTGTATCGTCTGAGGTGTTTTTTCCACATCTTTTCACTGTTTTTCAGGGTCACCATGCACGAGAAGGACAATTACATGAACTCCGAGAACCTAGGAATCGTTTTTGGCCCGACGCTCATGCGGCCCCCGGACCAGAACGCGCTCGCCACTCTCAACGACATGAGATACCAGAAACTGATAGTTCAGCTCCTGATAGAGCATGAGGACATCTTGTTCTAAACAGCTGAAATGAAGACATCTTTTAAAGACTTTAAAGAGCGTGTACATACACATTTGTGCTGAATACAGAGTTCGTTATTATTGATGGGCATTTTGTTTAAAGGAATAGTTCACACAAAAATGTAAGTTTGCAGAAAATTTGGATGTAGGTGAGATTGTTTCTTCATCAGAAAAGATTTGGAGAAATGTAGCATTGCATCACTTGCTCACTGATGGATCCTTTGCAGTGAATGGGTGCCGTCACATTCAGAGTCCAAACTGCTGATAAAAACATCACAATATTCCACAAGTAATCCACATGAATCCAGTCCATCAATTAAGATAAAAGCTCTTAACAAGATGTTAAATGATGATGTTTATTGATAAAATGGAGTTGTGTGGATTGCTGTGATGTTTTTATCAGCTGTTTGGACTCTCATTCTGACGGCACCCATTCACTGCAGAGCATCCATTGGTGATTAAGCGATGTAATGCTAAAATTCCCCAAATCTGTTCTGATGAAGAAACAAACTAATCTAAATCTTGGATGGCTTAGAGGGCGATTCAATTTTAAGCAAATTAGCATTTTTGGGGGGTGTATTCCTTTAAATCACAGAACCTTTTTTATCTGATGTGAGATAACTATGGTGCATTGACCTTGATGCTCTACAGGATAAACTCTATGAACCTATGGTCAATTAGCATTGCAAAACTGACATATTGTCAATTATGATTAAGTGTGTGTGTTTGTGTGTGTGTTTATATATATATATATATATATATATATATACATACATACATAAGGTTGGTGATGGCAAGGCAATTTTGATCATGTTCAAAGCACTTTTTAATTTTACATGGAGTGTGTAAATATTTTTATTTTGTTTTTGTTCACTAATGCTGTATTTACCTATGCCTCCTTCAAATTATTATTTTTTTTTTCCGCCCTGACAACAATTAAGTAATCTCTGTCATCACCTTGTGAATGGACAAAATGGTTCTGGGATCTTTTAATTAGTGCTTGTTCCTCCCTCCTTGGACCATTGTTGCTAAACAAAATTGTGTGTATTGTGTTCATCTTGGACTCCTGGGGTGAATTCAGCCATTCACCTAAAAAAAAAAATAATAATAATAATCCACAAATGGTACCGTCACCTTGATTTGAGTTTATTGATAAAATATCTTTCTCCGATTTTTTTTTAAAGCTATTTCTTTGAAAAATGATTGTAATTATGATTGTAATTTATCAAATGCTGATTTATTAAATTATGTAAATCTGGTTACTTTTCAATCTTGATTCTCAACTTATTGACAGTCAAAATGAACTTCTTAAAGTAGTCTGTGTATTATTACTTGAAGTTGCAACACCTAACATTTGCAGTATGTGAAATATTTTGCTGTAATTAGTGCTTGGTCAGCTCTCTTTAGGCGTTGGTTTTCTCCAAGCTCGGTTTTCTTGTTCCAAATTCAAGGGTGTGAACGGCAGCATTGTTTTAGTATCCGACAGCTGAGCTGGTATATGCCCCAAAGTGACTTTTTCACCAAATCACAGGTGAAGTGAGAACCTGAAACCGGCTTCCCGAGGGCAGCTCCAGAAGTTTAACAAACCAATAAGAGAGCGGAAGGAGGGCGTTTGAGCAGCAGGTGAACTATAAATGAATGAATTCATCACTCAGTATAGTTTAGACAGAGGGATGCAACATTATGTGATGTTGTAAAGATATAGACAGAAAAGCTACAAGGTTGTTCTGCTGGATGTTTTCTTAAAAAGAAACAAAAAACTCGACAGTCTCTGACTAACATTAACACACCTGAAGCTGAGGTGAGTGTTTCTGAAGGCTGTAGATTTGTTAAAAAAATGAATAAATTACAGTTTATCTTGAGGTCATAGATAGATAGATAGATAGATAGATAGATAGATAGATAGATAGATAGATAGATATATTCTCACTTAAAATGTCAACATTAAAGTGATGAGTTTGGCTAGATAGATAGATAGATAGATAGTAATGAAAATACATTGTATGTATAAGAAAAAATACATAAATCAAATATAGTTTGTAAACATTTTATAAACGATAATAATATGCCTTTCAGTGTATATTGAAGAATTAGAATGGCAGACAGATACTCCTGGTGGAAAAACTTGAGTGGAAAAAACAAGAAGCATTTTAAAGAAGGCCAGCACGAATCTGGAAATGCGGACAAGACGTCAGTGAAACAGAGCGGCAGCGAGAACAAGAACGGAAGTCTGATCAGCGGCGAGACGTACGACGACTCTCGGCTGGAGCCTGGCTTCAGTGAACACACGTGCCGGAGGAACTGGACAGTGTCACGGTCTGGCCGTTTTAAGGAGAAAAGAGTGCGGGTCACCATGCCCGAAAACAACTTTTATGACAAAAACATTGCGGCAGCAAAGTAACTAGCCAGTTATTTTTTTCTGTTTGTAGCCTACTAAATGAACCTGTTTACACTGCGAGCACGCGACGCGTCTTCTGGAATTGTGGATGGAATCTTGAGAAGTTCGTCTTGTTGCTGGAGCGACGTTCGCTTGTGGTGTAGAGAGGATGTTAATGAAGAAAACCCTCATTCGGTGGAGGCGTGGAGCCATTGACTCAATAACACCTGTTACATTCTACAGTAACCTGGGTTTTGTCTCTGCTGAAGGACGCTGAACGCTTCATATGCATTTTTCATTTAGGCGTATTTGCAAAAAGAAAGACATAGCCTACTGTAGGTATACTCTATAGATGTAAGTAGTTATTATTGTTTGTCTGTTTGTAGTCTTTTATTTATTATTCACAAAGGGGAGTTTTAAAGGAAACCTTTTTTTATTGAAGGATATCCAGAAGATATGATGTAAATGTTTACCCTTTCTGTATGAGGATAGATTTGGTTTGATTAACAGTAGCCTACTAAATGTTGCCCCACTGAGAAGTTATTCGTTTGGATGTTTTATCCAAGGTGATTTGAGACGGATATGAAACGGATCTACTGGTGCGAAATGAAATAGAACTGTGAATTTAACTTACGTAACTTACGTTTATGTAACTGTGCCATAGTGAAAGAATGGAATGCTGTTAAGCATGACTCTTGAGTAAATGCTGTTGTTTGCAAATAACTTTACACACCACGCTAGTTATCTGCATTAGGTGTGATGATGACTATGCCATCTGTCAATGAAAGGCCACTTGACTGCATTGTGAGTGCCTCTTGTTTCCTCTTGTGTGTGTGTGTGTGTGTGTGTGTGTATATATATATATATATATATATATATATATATATATATAATACTGTGCTAAAGTCTTAAGTTATTGGTATTTTCACCAACAACGACAGCAAAAGGTTTTAGGTCAGTTATTTCTATCGTTTGCTGTAGTGTCAGCAGAAAATTTCATGTTTACATTTCCAAACATTCCTTTCGCCATTAATTGTAATATTCCAGTGATATTTTTGTTTGCACAAGGAGTCTGACATCAGGCAGTGCTGCACACAGAGATCTGATCTCAGCATCATCCAGTCTGTCTGGGACTGCATGAGGAATCAGGAAAAAAAAAAACTGAGACAGACTAAAATCTAGAAGAACTGTGGCAACGTCTCCAAGACACTTGAAGAAACCTTCCTCCAAAGCAACCTGAAAAACGAAGTGCGAGTGTTTTAAACGCAAAGGGTGGTCGCACCAAATGTTGATTTTATTTAGTTAATAGAGGTTAACAGATAAATAGAATCGATTTATGACATAATTTCTTAAAATCAGTCTGTTTTTTCTGATTCTTCATGTCATTTCAGATCAGATCTCTGTGTGCAGCACTGGCTGTTGTCAGACTCCTTGTGCACACAAAAATATCACTGGCTTGTTGCAATTAATCGCAAAAGAAATGTTTGGAAATGTAAACTGATATTTCTTACTGACACAACCAGTAGGCTTGAAACCTTTTTTTTTTTTTTGTAAAAATACTAATGGCCTAAGACTTTTGCATATTACTGTATATATCTATGAGTACTGTATGTGAGACATTTTAGATAATCAGTTTTTGTGTCAAGGAACAACCTAAGAGAAGAGCTCCCTCTTGTGATGATGTTTAAAACTACAACACCAACGGTGACAAGCAGCACAGAACTGATCAACTTTATTCAAGTAAATACATACAGGCTACTCCAGACAAATTGACCTAAATATGTTATAAATATCACAAACATCACTGCATAATTCATCTGAAAAAGTGACACAAACATACTATAACAAAATCAGCACTGAAATGTTCTAAAAGTTTCAATATTTCAGTTAACAGACACTTCGGGGATTCTCTTTGAGGAGAATGTTACCCTTTGCAATTGAAGATGATCTTCAAATTCTATAAACGGCTCAAACATACCACCACCTGAGTGTATTTAAAAAAACCTAAAATAATAAATTACAGACATGACCTGTAGATAACAGAATACCTGTTTAGATCTACTGTAACATGACATGAAATGACACTGACAAGCTGTAAATGGAAAAATACTGGAATCTCTGAAGGTAAACAACACTGACGCTGTTCTGCAGGAGTGTGATGTTTTTTATAGCTCATCATGTTTGTAGGTGAACTCCCGAGCTGATATAAATCCATCATTGTCTTCATCTTCTTTTTGGAAGATGTCCTCAACCATCACTTCATGATGGGTGTCATTGGCGGCATATCCATGTCTCTCAAACTCTTTACGCAGGTATTCTTTGACCTAAAACAGAAAGGGGTTCAGAATAACACAAATAACTCCCTGAAATTTATTACTGGCATTGAGTGTTCCACGAATAACCTTTAACATTCATATAATCTGTCCACTGCAAAAAATAAATAAATAAATAAAATAAATAAATCTTTATAGTGGAAAGAAACATTATTGGGATTATTAAAATATTCTTTACACTAAGAAAAATGGTTCTTTTAAGAACTGTTCCATGAACCTGCTTTTATGCTTAAGAGCGTATTATAAATCTCACGCTTGACGGACTGCTGCTTTCTGACGAACCTCTGCTTTGGAAAGTTTCCAGTCGTCATTGATGTCCATTTCCTGAAAGGACTCATGTGATCTAGGCCCATTTCGGATCTCGATGATCTCAATGTCAAAGATCAGTGTGCTCTCCGGTGGGATTTTACCTGAGAACAGAGCATAGCCAAATATGTCAGTATAGCTAATGAATCTGAGCTATAAATTTGTATAAGGCATTTTAGACAGACTTAATGCACCGTCAATGAGTAATGCAATATCAAAAGGTGGAGAAAACCACAGTTCCTCGAATGTTTTATGCATATGCACTTTACTGGCACACCTTTGCCCTCTTTGCCATATGCAAGAGCTGGAGGGATGGTCAGTTTCCTCTTCTCCCCTGCACACATGCCTTGAAGACCCTTGTCCCAGCCCTTGATCGCCTCACGGATTCCCAACGTGAACCAAACAGGGTTTTTGTCTCCATGACGGCGGCTGCCAATTACAAGACATGTGCATTAATAATAAAGCCTAGAAACATGCACACTCTGCTGGGAAAACCAAGCTTCAGTTAGTAGCTGTTTTGTGAAACATAGATGCTATCTAGTCTAAGCTGGTTTTTGGATAATGGCAGCAGATCAGCTAAAGAACTGGACCAGACAGAAACCAGCAACACAGTACCCTGTTCCAAAATATTAACAATTATATATCCAACAACGATAAACACATTTTGACAGTTAACCAATGCATTCCCAGTGAAAAAAATAAATAAATGCAAGGGTTCGGTTAATAAAGTCTGTTCTTGCAATGTGTAGCCTAGAGTGTACAGTATGAACATGCGTTAGATGGTTATTAGATGTCACCTGGAATGAAACATTGTGCCATTACTCTCCAGAAAACCTTCGTAATGAACCAGAAGAATATCTCCGTATTTGGATTTACGATGACAAAGGAAGGGTTTGTATAAAACTTCTATTTCGACCTCAGGTTCCGGAAGTTTTGCACCCTGCACGTAAAAGTACAATGCAGAAAAAACGCATGTCCACAACTCTAGAATCATCTTAATATAAAGAACAGTTTAACACTGTAGAACAGTTTAGCTGATGTTTCATGCACAGCCAGGTTCTGAAAACGTCCCAGACTACAAGCTGTGCAGCTGCGACGTGGCAAGCGAAAATTCTACAGGGGGTCTTTTTTTTTACAAAACTAGGGATGTCCAATTTGTGAACGAGTCGTTCTTTTGAGTCGACTCCTTTCATTGAATCGGTTTAAACTGTTTACAAACTGGTCTGAACAATTCTTGAATCGAGCAGTTCACTATGAAGTCAAGACTGTTCATTGTTCACAACAGCAGAAATGTTACAAATTAAACGTACTTGACATGTTTATGATTGTATTTGTATGACATATTAAAATACATGAATGTTATTTAATGTTAAACTCGCAAAATTCTTCAAATGACATATTTAGGTTCTAAATTACATTTTGTTTGATATGAGCTTATAGCTTCAAACAAGTTAGGAAATATGACAGCCTGTAGTACTGTTAATAAAAATACAAATTATATATTTAGGGTTAAATTACATTTTAATGAGTTGAATTATGAGCTAAGCAAATTCCTGGAACAAATCACAATTACAATAACATGTAATAAAAAACGACCGTTTAATTTAGAAAAGGAGAGGTTCTTTTGAAACGAACTGTTCGAAAGAACCAAGGGGCAAGGAACTCGACCGGAAGTTGAGGTCGGGCGGGGGCTGCCATCTTTTAGCAGAACTTCACTTGCGTTAGCATTCCCATTGACTCCCATTCATTTTGGCGTCACTTTGACAGCGAATAACTTTACATCTGAGGCGTTTAAAGACTCTGTTTGTCCATTATTTATTTCTAAAGATACACGACAATGTATAAATGGCTCCATTACCTTCTATGTTACATTATGGCCCCGTATAAACAGTTTTTGTAAAAAATAGGCTAACGATTGCGTCATAACCACTCGGCTCTCTGTCGCATTACCGTACAGACAGGAGGAGAAGCTCGCAGGCAATTAACTTAATATGGTGTACTGGTGTTACATTTTAAAATACTATACAAAATAATTAATCAGAATACTTACTCCTGCTCACTCACGACAAAGAACTCCCCGCTCAAGCTTGCCGTCTCTGCAAGATTAACGATGGCAGTTTGCACGCACAGCCACTTAGAAGATTTACATCTGTCAGACAGGTTGCTGACGTCGTCAAGCTTTGTTTGAGTCTGCGCGTCAGAAACGGAAGTGCTAAAAAACGCTAAAACTGGGCTTCATTCGTCTCAATTGAGTTCCAATGGGGTCGCTGTGTCCATTTCTTTTACTGTCTATGGAAAGAACCGACTAGCGGACCTCATATCACTCTCAAAAATTCCCAATGTAAAAGTTACCACCCTAAAATACAGCATAGGTCAGTTTTTCTGAGGACGCGCCTTAACCACCCATATCTAATTTTCATTGGACACTACACAGAACCACGCCCATCTACTCAGAACGCATCCAATGAGAGGTTCGCTAAACGAAAATCCCACAGACGTCACGTATGTGGGCAGATCCCTCTAATGATCACATGGATTGGCATTCTCGAAGCTTTTACGTCAGTCGTTTACGTGAACTCATTCTCCAGCAGTCGCTTTGCGTCTTGCGCGCATGCTCGTCGTTGTTAAAGAATTATCTCGAGTTTCTGCTGTGTTGGTCTCAGTCTTGCCACGACTAAGTAATGAATTGTCAAGAGAAGGTCTACCATGGAGGGAGTTCTCTATAAATGGACCAACTATATAAGCGGTATGTTAAAGTTATATTACGTAAAGCAGGGTAGTCTGTAAAGCTGTTAGCCTGTTTGCTAGCTCAAGCAGTGCATAAATGATGTTAAGTCACCATCCTCTTTAGCTCTCTGTGCCGATATTTTTTCCAAAGCTGGTAGCAACTCAACCACGTAACGTTACAACTCATCTGCTAAGACTGTTTTCAGAAAACTTTGTTTTGGTACCAAGATTATATAATAGATTTAGTTTTATTCAGTTTAAAAAGCCTTCTCTTGACTGGAAGAGCAAGTCAAGCCATGTTATCTTCATGGATCTCAAACATCATCCAGTACATTGTTACATGTGTCAGTTGCTGTGAAAACAATATCACATTGCTTTGTTGTTTCTCCTGAAAGGCTGGCAGCCTCGTTGGTTTGTTCTTGAGGGTGGCACTCTTTCCTACTATGACTGTCAAGAAGATGCATGGAAAGGATGCAAGGGCAGCATCAAAATATCTGTGTGTGAAATACAGGGTAAGGGAAAGTTTATGCCTAACCTGAACAGGAAACCTAATAACCATTATATCACAAGCATCTATTGTTTTTATGCTTCGGGATATCATAACACATGATTATGCAAGAGGATATTGCTTCATCTTTAGGAACTTTTATGTCCCAGGGGCTGATTTTCATTATAGCTAACATTCAGCTGATTTTTTTAAATGAGGTTTATATTGTGACATTTATTTTATTTTATATATATATATGCTTCAGAACCTATTTTTACTACTATGTGATTTAATCATTGTCATAGACCAAGAATATTAATCTTAATTATAAAATAATCATAAAAGCATTAATTATTGCATGTTTTTAACTGTAAACACACACATTTTTACAATATTTATTGTATGAAAATGATTTATTATTATTGCCACTGCAACAACAAAGTTGCCCCTGATAGATTTTGAGACCGTAAAGAGCTTGAAATGAAATAGAAGACATGTGAGCAGAATAAAATAAAAAGTGAGCAGAATATGTTTATTGTACCTCATTTCTAGCCTGTATTTTCATCAAATTAATACAAAAGTGTGAACATATTATTGTATTATGTTTAGGATACATAAAATTCTATCCGTACGAAAACAAAAGACAAATAATTTATGCGAAAAATGTTTAAAATGTAAATTTCCTGTGCCCTCATTTCCACCATAGAATGCTATTAAACATAATGCTTCATTTGAGATGTGGCAAGACTGTTATTGGAATCATTATTGCTTTACTTGAATGGGAATGTTCACTGTTGAAAAATAAGTGAGAGTATAGAGAATAAAAAAAAGTTTTTAATAGGGCCAAAAGTGTCAATATTTGAAAACACCCAAGTACTGTATTACAACTTTTGTGACTGATCTCATACATGGCTTACCAATCTCCTTTGTCCTCCTTCTGCCCATTGTAGTTCACCCATCGGATTTCACAAGGGTTGATCTGATCATTCCAGGAGAACAATACTTTTATCTCAGGGCAATTAATGCAGCAGAGAGGCAGAAATGGCTTGTGGCGTTAGGGACTGCAAAAGCCTGTCTCACAGACAACCGAACCAAGAGAGAGAAGGGTGAGTGTAGTATTTCTGCTGTTATAGACAAGATATTCTGTGACGATCATCTGACTTGTGTTAATGTGACAATGAAATATGATGATGTAATATACACTACCATTTAGGTCGATAGTTTGGGGTCAGTACTGATGTTTTTGAAAGAAGTCTGTTGTGGTGACTAAGGCTGCATTAAAAACTGCAAAATGTCACGTGACCCTTCAAAAATCCTTATGAGATGCTATTTTGGCACTCAAGAAACATTTAATATTATTATCAATGTTAAAAAGGTTGGAAACATTCTTTGTTGAATAGAAAGTTCAAAAGAACAGCATTTATTTGAAATATAAGTTTTGTAACTTTTTTTTGTTGTTTTGTAAACAAGTGAAAATGTCGTCTTGTTGTTTTTTTTTTTTTTATACATTTATTGCATCCTTCCTGAATAAAATTAATAATTTCTTAAAAAACAATCTTTCTGACCCCAAACTTTTAAAGATCGTTGTATATTATATTGTTATCCCTAACTAGCCAGTTAATAGACAATATGTAAAATACAGGAAACTGGGTTTTATATGATTAATGGGGACTACAAAACCCATTTCAATCATGATGTTTGTTCATTTAGCAATTTCTCAAAAAAGCTGTCAATCTAAGTCTATGAAAAAAATGAATGTCAACAGAAGTCTCCTTTATCTTCTCAGAGCTCCAGGAAAACACAGAGGCTCTGAAAACAAAAATGTCTGAGCTAAGGCTTTACTGTGACCTTCTCCTTCAGCAAGTGAACAAAATACAAGAAAGTTCTCTCGCGGAGACGGCAGCTGATTCGGGGGAGGTAAGGGAGTGTTTGTCTTGAGTCAACCTACACTACGCTTACTGCATCTTTCAAGGACTTGACATTTATGCAATTAAACAATATTCAAGCTTTTCTTACATCTATAAAGAGTGTTTAGTAGTTCATACTTGCACTAATGAATTGTATTATTATGTTATGCCTTTAGCACAAAAATCATAGCCGGTCGTACATTTAGTTTCGCCGTTTGTGGGTTTCAGGTAGGGGATGAGACTGGAAATCTAGTGAAGTCCACATGCACCACCTTCTTGAAGACCCTGGAGGAGTGCATGCAGATTGCCAGCCAGACTTTCAATCCTGAACTTCTGAATCGGACCCCTCCAGGCTCTCCTCCCGTGGCTACCATCAAACCTCAGAAGGTATATTAAACATAATCACCCAATGTTAAATACAAAAGATTGTGCTTTTGTAAATTGTAGATTAGCTTGTCAGAATCTAAAATAGAATGTTTCCTTTTTTTAATAGATCAAATTGACTGATCCAAGAAATCAGCACCCAGGAGAAAAGTGAGTTCGGTTCATGTTAATGTACTCCTGTGGGTCAGATGTGCTTTTGTTTTTCTCTACAATGTTTTATATGTGTGTTATGCAGACAAAAGGACTTAATAAACACCTCGGGGACATCAGCACATGAGCGTGGACCAGAAAACGGACCACCTCCATCTCCTGAAGAAAACATGACTACATCTCCTACAGGTATGCCACGCATTAAGTTAAACATGAAACATTTAGCAGACCTCAGCTATCATTTCCTGTCTTGTCTATGTCTTGTTCTGTTAGGAAGTGGTTTAATGGAGGACCAAACGGAGTCCATGGAGCCTCATAATAGCTCTTCATCAAGCACACAGAATCCTGTAGGAGAGGAGAAGGACATACCGACAAAAGAAGCAGACCTTGCCCAAGATAAACAACAGGAAGTCTCACTGAGCCCTACTCTGAACAAAACAGAAGAGGTCACTGAAGAAATCCAGGCTGACCTGGAAGAGAATAAACAGGAAGAGGAAGATAAGGTGGACACGTTCTTCAGCACCATGAGCCACAGGTATGAGGCGCTCTGATCCTCTAAAGGAAGCAAGATGAACGTACAGCACATATTTACACCGTTCAGAATGTGTTGTGTTTGTTTGAAACATGCTAATGTCAAGCTATAAGCTAATAGGTACTTAGAAGATCTCCACTGAGTAATGTTGTGTCCAAAGTAACCAGGTGACAAGCGATCAGTCCCTGTCTATTTCCTGTTACAGGAATAATCACAAGGTAAGGTCTGTTGCAAGAATTTGTGGCTTACTGTGAAATACCCCAGAAACCAATTTGGACTCACTTAAAAGTTGATAAAAGAAAAATGCATTGACAGATATGCACTTTAATAGAAGTCTATGATGTGCGACGAGACTGTCACTGACTGTACAGTATTTGTCACTTTGCACAGGGTAGCTCCACCCAAAGTGAAATTTCATTGGTCTAAAATCCATGTCTGTCTATATATTAAATTCTAGATAAACGATTGTGCTTTTGTCACTTGTTTAAAACGTTTCTGTCAGTTATAGAAGTAAATATAAGACAGATGCTTATACTGGATACTGTTATTCTGTTGCGTCTCACATGGTTGGATTATGATATAATAGACACTTTCCACAAACAGGGTACAGTTTATTGTCCCATGACTTTTTTCAGCATTAGATACACCGATATTAGTAAACCAAACAATTTTTTATTATTTTAGAAAAACTATCGTCTTAACATCACATATATAAATAAATCATATATCCGTACTCATCTTAAAATAGAGATATTTTTGAATGTCATCTAATTTTTTGACATAATATTGAAGTGCTCTTCTAGTCAAAATCTAAAAATTGTGATGCGCAATAATAATTTTTTTCTATAGGAAGACTTTTTTGCAAACCTGTCATCTAAGATATTATAAGAAAAATGATTACCGGTACATAAATATTCTGTAATTTATTGGAAATACATTTGTATTAATAATGATAAACCAAATCTCAAACTAGCTAGTCCCTACCGAGTGGCAGATTTTAGAATTTGGGCTAAAATTTTAACCATAATTCAGATTTTAAACTTGATTTAGATGAATAATATTTTGGTAACATGGTTTGCAGACCTCTCAAATAAAATTACATTTAAAAGTGTAAAATGTAATACAATTTCAAATTTACTAATTCGTTTAAATGTAAATTCAAATTGCTAAAATAATAAGTAAATTGGCTTCCTGAAGTAGAAGTTAATGGTCAACCTTCCTCGCTGGAAAGACTCTTACTTGCACCCTGCTTGTGGATAGTTCTGTAACTAAAAGTCTAACATTTTCAGTATAGTTGTTTCATCCTGTAAAGTTCATGATTAAATGTTCATCATGGTATGTTTTCTTTTGGTCGCTCAAAATGAGGCCCAGCTGGTGATGAGGGTTTGTAGATTCTTGTGCTATTCAATATTGTTTCATCTCTTTCAAGAAACCATAACACTAACCGGTTCCGACAGCTTTCCTTGGGCTGAAATGAAACTGAACAAGTAATGTGGAATGTTATCAAAGCAACTTGTCTGTATTGAGATATGAACCTTTTCAGTATTACGTATATCACTGTGTGAAGGTTGTACAATCTCATTTATAAAACCTGTATTTAATGTGTGCTCTTCTTATTTAAAGAATGCATGGTTTTCTTCTGCTTTGGCTATGCCTGCTTTTATATTGGTGGTTTATTTCATCAAATAAATGTGTTTTGTTGACGTGGGTACTAATGTATTGTCCTTGTCTGATTGTCTGTGGTTTTTTCTTGTAGATTTAGTGATATAATACTGGAGGACGGCAGTGGTATTCCCACACAGGCCTTTTTGGATTCTTGCTATGCTATAGTACCAGTTTTAGGTAGGACACTCTATCTTTCACACTTTCTCCCTTTTTTCCGCTCTTTCCCCCGTCAGTCCATGTTGTCTTATTCTCTGCTTTTATTAGTTTTGTGTTTATTAAAGGTTGTAAAATGCTTTATGTTTTGTCACTCTGTGCATGTGTCAGTTTGCCATGTGCACTGGGTTTTATTAGATTTTTTTAAAAATAATTTGCATCTCATATTAGTCTGATCTGTTAAAAGCTCATTCTCCTTCAGGCATTGTCATGCATGCTCTGCTATGTCTTTATACTGGGACAGTTTGTTAAGGTATCTGACCAAGAACTGAGGCTAAGAACCTGAAAATCTGTCAGCAATCAATTATAAAACTTTTTTACAAAAGATTTCCTCACCTTTCATCTCTTACTTCTGAGAAAGTGATTGGGGATTGGGTAACGGTTGATCGTATTTCTCTGGGAAAAAAAAAAAGGAAGAAAAACTGACCCCAAACTTTTGAACAGTAATGTATGTTTAGCCAGAGAATAACAGTTTAACTGACACAGCACTTACAAAGACTCTCTCCCCTCAGACAAGCTTGGACCAACAGTCTTTGCTCCAGTTAAAATAGATTTTGTGGGAAACATCAAGGTAAGTGTAACATACAAGCAATGACATTCTTAAAGACTCACCGCATCCTCATTTTAATAAAAACAAGAACTGTAAAGAATACTTGGCATATTTTAAAAGACATGAGTAGTGGGTTTACAGATTATAGACAGGGGTGCACATAAGTGGTCCGCAGGTCCGCATGCGTGACCAAAATAAAAAATGCGTTATATAAATATGTTCTGACAGCGCATTTGCGTACCGACATGGTTGACAGCTGTTAATACACAATTACCATTTTAGATAACAAACTGTACTATATACGTTTTATTTTCAATCTGAAAGCATAAATCTAGGCTATGCCGTGCAATTTTCAAAGCACAATGCAAAACTGTGACATTCATCCTCTGACGCTCTTTAATCAGCAGCAGAGCAAATTACGCAAGTGCGTATACTTACTTGCCGTCAACCTGCCAAAATAAAAGCCTGCTGATTTTAAGTTTGAACATGATGAAAACACTTTGATTTATTTATTTTTGGATGCTTTTATCCAGAGCTACTTAAAATTGGGGATTATATAAAGTGATTCTTCTTAAAGAGGCAAACAAAGAAAGTAGTAGTAGATATAAGCATTTTATTTTTAAGTTTACTATAAAAAAATGTATTTGTATTTAATACAAGGACAGCCTTTTATTTTTAATAATATTATCACACACTATTATTTAGTTTATTTACTATAATTTTATATATTAAAAAAACTGTAAATAAATAAAGTGCAATAATATTATAACTATTATTAATTCATTTTTTATATTTATATTTAATGGGTCGAGCTATATGCAGTGGGAGGACCAAACCAATTCTCCAGGTTCTCTTAAGAGAACCAGTCTGAAAAAAATATGTGCACCCTTGATTATAGATTCACTAGGATGATACTCAACACACAATTTAATCATCTGTAGTAATTACGCATTTATTTCTTCCTTAATTTGCTTGGAAAAATGTATCCTGGGAATTTATAAATGCATTTAACAAGCTTATATATATTTGTGTCTTCAGCATATTAAAAAACAATATTTTAAATTTTACCAATATAATCAAACCAAACTGAATCAGAATGCATAGTGTTTTAGCAAATCAACAATTTGTCATCAGAGAAAATATTTGGTTAATATGTTTGAGCACTCAAAGTTATATCTGTGATGACTTTGAGGCTGTTTTTTAATGAGCTTCCTTGCATATAACAGTATGTGAATTATGGCTTTGGAAGTCAGAATTTTTTCCCAAGAGTAATTAACTAGTATTTAACAGGGTCAGCAAGGTTTATTTGGGCAAACACCATAACCACTAGAGGGCATAATAGCATGGGCGGTGAGTTGATGCACCTTATTTTCTCCATCAGAAGATCCAACAGAAGGTGGTGTCTGATCCTGAGAGTTTCCCCACCCTTCAGAGCATCGTGCTGCATGAGGTGGAGACGGAAGTGGCACAGGTGCGGAACTCGGCCACAGAAGCGCTGCTGTGGCTTAAACGTGGACTCAAGTTCCTCAAAGAATTCCTTTCTGAAATCAATACAGGGATGAAGGATGTGCAGGGGGCTCTTAGTAAGTCACTTGATCAAATTTAAAACGGTTGCAAAAAGAAAATAACACCTGGTTCAAACAGCTGTCCTTCACCTATCATGTTTTTATCAGTGCTTTGTAATGTCTCCTGCTGAAGTTTTTTTTTCTTCTTCTTTTAGATAATGCTTATGGAAAGACACTACGGCAATATCATGGATGGGTTGTTCGAGGTGTCTTTGCAGTAAGTGTTGTGTTATGAGTGATGTTTTTCCATAAAAATAAGTAAATAAATAAACAATCAGACATCTTAGTGTTGCACCATGTTCTGTTTACTGTATGTCTCTGTCAAATACCAAAATTGCTTTGTTTTCTACTTTTATCATAATTTTTTTAAGAAACTTTATGCAATTTGCCTTAAGCTTCAAAAAGGAAAAATCCAGTAAAAAAAAAAAAAAGAATTAAAACATTTTAAAAAAAAATTAAGTATGAAGGGAAAAAAACAAGATAGTGTGGCCATGAATTAACAATTTCTTTCTTCATTTTAACCGTAAAATTAAAAATGGCTTTGAGGAACTTCCCAACACCTATCAGTTCATGTCTACAGTATCTATCTAACCAATTTTTGATTTATTAATGCTTTTTTTTGTATTTATACCATTTTGTTTTTTTGATTTTATTTTTGACATTTTATTGTGATAGGACAGTATTGTGTAGACATATATGCCTTTTAATGTATGCATGTATGTATTTATTTATTTTATGGCCAAGTATGAAATATATCGTGCAGTCATTCTCTAAATTGCACAAGCTGGTAATACAGTCTGCTGACAGTCACATCATCATGACATGCAATGAGCTGCTTGGTCTCTGTGGCATTCGCAGTCACTGAGCTTTCTGCTTAACATTTAAATAGACTTGTTCTGTGTTTACAGTAAGGAAGTCTTGTAGCACACTATCAGAAACCCTCCACTTCCCCCAGCTCCACCCATATTGATCCCCACATCATATAGATTCTTTAAAAATGTCCTTTTGTGTTCCATTGAAAATATACTTATATACAGCTTTGAAAAAACATAACATGCATTCAGTCTGCCTTTCTGACTGTGTTTGTGTGTGTGTTAGCTGGCTCTACGGGCCGCCCCGTCCTATGAAGACTTCATGGCTGCTCTGGTTTCTCATGAAGGCGATGAGCTGAAGGAAGGCTTTATGACCGGCATGCATCAAGACCTGGATATCTACCTGCCAGCTATCGAGAAGCAGCTGTCCATCCTGGACTCTGTCTATGAGGAGTACAGCTTGGAATCAGACGAGGTCGTGTGACCGACCCAAATGCACCCGCACAGAGAACCGAGAACCTGCTTCTGGCACAGCACGGTTTCAGTGGTGAAGTTGTAACTCTTTCGCCTGCCGTGGTTACCGAACCTGAAGTTAGTGTTGAAGAAAACAGGGAGGTTTTTGGGAATCCAAGGCTTGCAAAGCCTGATCAGTAAGAGTGTGTTGGATAATGTGGCATCTGCAGACTCCAGTAACGGTCATCCCTGAGAAATTTAAGTGACCGCCATCAAAATAATGCTTAGTGAGGGGGGCAGGGTGTGATTCCAAGTGTTTTCAGGGAACAGCTCTATTTTTAGAAACCTTCAGTGCAGTGATCAAGTGTTTTGTTGACATTGGTTGTATGTTTATTCATACACTTTTATTCACGAGAGCATAAATGGCAGATAAGCTGAAGATATTGGTTACCTGGCAGTGAAGGTTTACAGTTAAAGGGCAAAGCTGCACTTGTGCTTTTCTTCTCACTTGAAATAGTGCATTACTTTTGTTCAGATACTCGCATCTCATTTGTTTTAGAGTAACACACAACTAAGAACTTGTTCAGAGACTATTGGGGATTCAGATGAACATGCAGTGTGTTCATAAAACCAAGTACTTAAGTATACAGATACTGTGGTGGGCTATTATTTGCAGGGACTTAACCTTAATTTAAACACATTCACAATGGCTCCAGTTCAGGACTAGTAGGAACAACTTGGTGAGAGGGACCAAAGGAGAGTTTCTTTTTCATAGTTAAATGAAGAGATTTCCTACTATAAAAAACATGCAGCTTCAAGAAGATAGATGTCATGATATTTCCCCAGTGACTTTATTTATTGACTTATTTATATGAATATTAATTCTGTTTATTTTATCGTAAGAATCACGCTATGCTTACTCTCAAATCATATGCATGATACTAATTTTTGCATGTTGCGTTGCATGGGTTTTCTTTTTATATTTCAAAATGAATCCGATTTAGATTAAGATTTATTCTAACTGCATCCCACAAAGTTTTAAAAGTAAAAAGCATTGGCTTTATAAATATGCTTTCCAAACATTGTAAATGTCAGAATGTTCATGTTGTTCCAAACCTGTATAACTTTCTACTTCAGCTGAACACAAAATATATTTTGAAGTATTTTGGTAACCAAAAAATTATAATATCATTTATAAAATACTGAGACATTCCTCAAAATATGTTCTATGTTCCTTGTGAAACATGAAGTAATTCAGTTTTTGAACACTATGAGGGTGTCAGCAAACCTCTATGAGTTTCTTTCTTCTGTTGAACACAAAAGAAGATAGTTTGAAGAATGTTGGTAACAGAACAGTTGATGTAGCCACTGATTTTCATGTTATGGAAAAAAAATCAAAAATGGCTAGCGTTAACTAACTGTTTGG
The DNA here is from genome assembly GCF_003368295.1 of Carassius auratus. Taxonomy (NCBI): domain Eukaryota; kingdom Metazoa; phylum Chordata; class Actinopteri; order Cypriniformes; family Cyprinidae; genus Carassius; species Carassius auratus. Next base: position 14,754,804 of record NC_039283.1, read on the forward strand.
TTACCAACATTCTTCAAAATACCTTCTTTTGGGTGAACTATCCCTTTAAATTCAGTTGAAGTTTTAGCATGACAGCATTAAAGAATAATGTAAAAAATTCCCCCCCGTGAATAGCACACAGAATCCATGTTGCCATCCAGTATTTTTAAAATATGTCTATATGATATGCCTTTTTATATGTTTTTATTAATTGTAATTTTTAAATTGTATGTCATTTATACTGAATGGCCTGTAGTGTTTTTAACCTTTTTAATAAAAAATATGCGAAATGTCATGAAACAGTTTTGTATTTTCAAAGTCATTAGGTGACCAATAACTGGCATTATTCATTCAAGTGACCGTTATGACACGCAATCCTTCAATATCTGGTCGTGGTTGCTGCGATACTCTCACCACAACAAGGATGATCTCTAGACTCAATAATAAGGGCCGAGAATAGAAGGATTGTTTTTATGGGCACTTGTGCATGTGTGATAGAGAGAGAACAGTTTCTGGTGGTTTTGTTTGTCTAAACACATAGCAGATAACTAGAGGCAGTGGGCTTTTTTTGACTGTCTTGAAAATGTAATTTACGGTACATTACTAATCTGTAGTGACTAAATATACTACTAGCACTGAATATAGTTTTTATTTAAATGGGTGTCATGACAGTTCAGAGAGGAGCTATACTGCATTCCATACTCAGTGGAAACACTTTACCTGTGCAGCCTTGGTCCGTCCATTTCCAGGGGATGATGGGAAAACATTCGGGAGAACATCTTGGGCAGGCAGCACAGTGGAATTGGTACTTGTATGCCAAATTAACCTCTTGCAACACTCTCTCAAAAACGTCTTGGCCCATGAGTTTTGCAGTGACCTGACTGCAAGCTTCTTGGAAAGGGAGGTCTAATATGTTTATTAGACCAAAGAGAATGTAAACTATTTTTCATTAAGCAATATCCCACATGCTTTTGTTAATATTAAGTTAATAGTTAATAACTTTTGCATTCCACTGCGCTGCTTTTCAGTGTGTTAGACTGACGTATTTAGCTGTTGAGCAAAGGTCTCGGCACAAAAAATTTATAAAATATAAATTCAAAATGTGAAAATATATGTTCCTGCAATTGTATGCAGCTTTGACATATCGGTATGTGAAATTCATATTGGTTTATAACCTGCAAGAATCTAAAAACCTCTCTTTGTCGAGGCAACCAGGGTGATGCTAACTTTCAAGGTTGGCCTAAAATAAAATACGTCATCACTGCACTCTATAGCATTTATTGCCTTTGTCAGTAAAATTTAGCTAGTTGATTCTATTTTGGATTCTATTTTGGCCATTTGTTCTTGGCTATTTGTCCATTTATTTCTAGTTTATGTGTTTGTGTAGGCTATGTGGTTCATTCCCTGCCATTCTTTTGCACCTTGCATGTTTGCCATTCCCTCCGTAGGTCAGGGATTTTCACTGGGGCCCCAGGTGACAGCTGTTTCCTGCCTGTGAGGCTCACTGTCCTCCGTCCTACACCACACCAGCACTCGAAATGTGACACCACTAAACCTGCATTGGTATAATCATCATACTTACAATATGGCAGCTGCCTTTTCCAGTTTTCTTGCGGCTAGCTGATAAGTGTACATCGGTTGTACAAATCTGTCCCCTCAAATAGTCAGTGCTTGGTAGATTAATTACAAATTGTGGTTTGTTACGGAGTACAAATGACAAAGTTAGCAGTTAGTAATGTAGTCTATTAGATTACACATTGTATGTAATCTAATCTGACTATTGTTTGATTACTTTTAGATGTGACTTGTTTAACACAGATTTAAATAGGATAATTTTGTACCATATTATTATAAAAAGAAAAAAATAATTAGTTATCATCAACTGCATTATACATTACATCACACCAGGGTTTCCCAGGCTGGCATTTAGAAAAGGAAAGGATAAAATAAAAAGAATTAGGCAAAATAAACTAAATAGAAATCATTTGAATTGTCAGTCATATTAATTTAATTCATTTTAAAATGTAATATAATCTAATTACAAGTACTTTATTTTTGGAATCTGATTACATATTCTATGATCAGTTACTAACCTGAAAATAGTGCACTATATAGGTAGCGATTTGGGATAGTTTAAGTTCACCAACAGACATTTCAAACTCTAGGCTTTTAGATTATCAGAAAGTTTCCACCTAGCCCGAATGGAAAGTCCTGGGCAGCTTTAGCTAAATAAGACCTCATTTGAGCCCCTGCAAATGCGACAGGGGTCTCATGTTCCATGCGCCCCCCCTCTTCAAAGTCTCATACTAGCACGTTCCCAACAAAGTTCAATGTAATGCAATGCATATGTAAGATATCGCCTAGCTCATATGCAGGCAAACGACCGTAATGTGATTTGTGGGTAAAGATATAGCTGTGTAATATGGTTAATGCAACCATCTTGAAAAATCTGTGTACCCAGCAAGGTTTCTGCCAACCTTTACCTTTACAAACACACAAACACAATAACAATATAATAAAAATGCTAGTTTAATGCCATAGCACAAGACTTCTTCCATCGGCACAGTGTTTCTTTCCTGGAAAGCTGTCGACAGCATCCCTTTTATCTTTCTCTGTCACCTTCCGTCTCCTCCATGATCAATACACCGCCAATCACTGTCAGGCCTCACGCCCACACATACAGTCTCTGAACAGCAGAGCTGGAGACGCAGCACAGAAATGCTGATGTAACTGCGGCTGGCTGTGATTTAGCACAGAGCTTAGTCAGCTACAGCACCTTGATGAGCAAGAAAAACTCATCAAATATACAGCAATGAGAGGAGTACGGCGTTCTCTGAAGGCTTGCCAACATAAAAATGTTAGTCATGCCAACCCTGATAACACAGAACTTGACTTTTTTTTTTTACGGCAACATAAAGGAACTGATGTTTGCCCTGAATGTGTCAACGCTACCTGCCAAAAGTCAGAGACGATCTGCAGCTTTTTGGCATTGTAGTGTATAATGGGCACAGACCTTTTAAGTTTCAGACTATGATTCCATCCAGTCTAAGGATATTGATAGTTTGAGCCAATTTTACATCACATATTGTTTTCATTTGTCAGGTGTTTTCTAGTAACAAAGCGCATGTTTCTGCGTGGGTTTGCTGTGTTTGGAACGCCTGGTAGTTGACTTGGTAAATGACTTGTGATCTTCAGTCATTAAGTGTGCTGCCAGTTTTTCTCTGTAACAATTTACAAAGTCAACAAATGAATTATACATTAACTTCTGGTTCATTGAGCTGTTGCATTTGTTGTGTTGGTATATTATCCTAACCCTGACAGCAAGCAGTTTCGGTCCAGATTCGGCCCACATCTGGCCCGCATGGATTTCATGCGGGCCAGATGTGGGCCGGATCTGGGCCGACACTATGTTGCTGTCTGGGAAAACAATGCCTTTACCCTTATGAAACAAAAATACATTGCAGTATATTGGAAAATATCATGTGATATATTAGGTATATATTCTTATATATATTTATTTTTTCCAATTTATTCCAATATATTGAAAGCGGTAATCATTTGTATATTTTGCAATATATTATATAATATATGTATCATCAATATATTATTAAATGTATTCAAATATATAAAATATTATAAAATAAAAAGGCAAAATTATATATTACAATATATCACAATATATTTTAAGAAATATATTGGTAAATATATTTTTCTTTCGTAAGGGTAAAGCTGGAACACAACTTTTCAAATTGGAACAGATTTTCTAACACTAGGCATCATACACTCTCTGACTTAATGGTTACTTTCTCTTTGAATGGTAACATCACAGACTAAATGACTGAAGGCTGGAATACATTTCACAACATTTGCCAGTTGGATATGACAGATTTCACAGTGTGCGATAAACAAAGACCTGTTTTGAACTTTAGACATAGATCGATTTTTCTTTTTTAAAACTTTCATTCTATGATTCCATCCAGTCAGAGGACATCAGCCGACTGCTCAGAATCCACAGACTGGCTCTGACTTTGGCCAACTAGCATTGATAATATTGTATAATCGATTACAACTTTTTGATGAAAGAATACGAAGACAAAATGAGAAGAAAATAAATTGGTCCAATATAAACAGTGAACATTAGCTTTTCAAGCTTTATTTTAACATCATTACAAGACAGTATCTAACATGTTTTAATATTGAGAACAGCTTTCAAATTACACTAGGACAAAACATAGAGTCTCTTTTGTATTTGTTTGTTGTGCAACATTTGATGTTAACATCTTTCCTCAATTTGTACAAAAATGAGGATAACAGTCAGTTACGAGCAAAATGCACTTTAAATCAAAAAATGTCTGCCTGTTATAGGCCATTAATGTGTGTGGCAATTTTGCTCTTTTTAACAAGAGTATACCATATAAACATGCAGTTACACCAGAATAATAAATTCAAGACACTTATTTCGATAATCTATCCATAATATTTCACATGAAATCTACAGGTAAGTCAGGAATATCACCCCAGAAATGTAAGCAAAGAGGTTTCTGTAGCAAATGCATCAGAGCTTATGGAAAACTGACTTGTCATGTAATTCAAAAGATACTTAAGCAAGATTTCACTGAATTGAACAGTAAGTGCGTGCTCTATGCTACACCTCAGGTCCTGTAATCACAAAGGCTAAAGCACACCATATATGCTGAGGTATATTCAGACTGGACTTTGGCACTGTGTAGAAATCAGTTTAAAGCCTTTGGGACAATCTAAACAGTCCAGCCTTAATCCAACAGTCTTTAGCCTGAATAGCAGCTAAATGCTACCTCTGCAATAGAAGACAGTACAAAATGTTTAAAAACCGCTTTAGAGCCTTCACATACTGTATGGTTTTACCAACACAACCTCACAGCAATTCCAAACTATTTCGATGAATTGACGGCAATGTTGAATGAATTCGTACAATCCCATTCCTATATTTTCACACAATCTGCTTAACGCCCCACTGATAGTTCAGTTTAGGGACAGAGCTTCATGCTTTGTTTGTCTACAAATCACATCGTATGAATTCACACAAATTGGCAACTTTTAAAACATTTAAGTTTCCTCACGAGTTCGGTGGGTTATTCCTCCATTTTTTAAGATCTTCAGACCCATAACCCAAATAAATAAGCATTCAGTGTTTGCTTTACTTCAAGATCTCGAAGCACAAGACAACAGTGTGGAACTAAGCTAAATTGTGGAATATGTGCACCCTGCTCCACACATGGAGGTGGAGGGGTTATGGATATCTTTAAGTGGTTTCCTGAGATATGATGGAAATGTTAAACTAAGTGTGACCCCAAAAACATACAGAGAGCCTGGAAAGCAGGGTCTTCTAATCTTAAACATCTGTAATAATATATCGTCAGTCAGTATTATTATCGTGTCTACGGTTTATTAGTATTATTGAGTTTATGCTGCCTTTTTTCACATTAAGTAGTCTGTGAAAACACACGTTTTATACTTAGGGTCCAAAAATAACACCTGCCATGTGCCAAACTGACGTAAAATGGGAATTTGCTGAGTAAGTAAATGGATTTACTGGCCATTTGGGTCACCGAAACATAATGCAAATATAAGAAACCACCAAAACTAGTGTAAAAATTGTTTATGAGAGGTAGTGTTTCAAATAAGGGCGAGGAAAATGGTCGAAAATGTGACAAATATGTACCTTACTTCAACAAAATTCAAGGTCTAGTCATTGTTTCCATATGTGATTTCATGATTCTGATCTCGTAAGAGGTCATGCTAGTATTTCTTGAACACAGGAACAAATTGTGCGAACCGTGATGCCTAATTTGCAAAGATATGAACAAAAGCATCATTATAGGGTGAATTCCAATCAGAATATACATTCCCTTTCCCTTCCCTGTGCCCTCTCTACTTTGGGACACATTTACCTTACATATTTATTTATAACAAACACATATCTAACATTTCTTTACGACACAGCCTTGAATTTGCTTTTGAGTAAGGTGTTTGAATCAGACTCAGTCAGTGACTATTTGACTCACTCACTGAATCATGAATCATTTTTGGTGATGTTTGATTACTATCAAAAAATATATATAAAATACTGAATGATGGTATATTTTATGTTGGTACTTCTGAACAAATATCTTTATCAAATTAACAATCATTTGGCTTATAATTGTGCCATTTTATGAGCTCTTAAATTAAATTTGTATTACCACTATTGGGCTGAATGGCAAGAAGCTAATTTTGGACCTAGTATGCAAAACTGTACTAACCTTAATGATCATCAGTGTCATTTAAGATAATGAAATTATTCGGTTTCTTTCAGGGCCAAGCACCAGTTTGGTGTAAGCCTACATAATATTACATTTAAAGATATGAGCCACTTTTGTTTTTTCAGGTACATGCCTTGGTAATGATCTTTGCTGACATGTCTACAGCAATCTCAGCCTCATGCAAAATATTATGGTAACAAAGTCACATTGCATACCACATATAGACCATCCTGTGTGAGGAAGGTGGGGTTGACCAGGAGAAAACGGCCCTCCTCTGAAACAATACTACAGTACTTTGAGGTATTGAGTCCTTTAGCAATCTCCAAGAGGCACCCAACTTACCTCTTTCCTCTTAGTGTGGCCAAAAACTTTGGCCAAACATCGAGCCAGGGCTGAGCAGCAGGCAGCAGAGGCAGAATAAACAGAGAATGGCGTCTGAAGTCCTGTTAGAGTTCTTAAGTGTGCAAGCCCAACCTTGACTTTGCAGAGCATTCTTTTCACGAGTCAGGTACATGGCCTCTCAGCATCACGTCAACAGCTCAGCTAATGTGTTAATGTGATAATTCCCCTCAATAATTTTTACACTCGGTTTATTTGCTGAAATCTACATTTTCAGTGTCGTCGTTTATATGGATCACGTCATTTGAAATAAGACACTGCTTTCTTGAGTCCTCATGTGAAATACTTGCAGTTTGTTGAGTCAATGAAACAATCAGCGGTGCACTTGAGATGTCCATAAGATCTGTGAACAGAAAGACATGCATGTTATTTGGACAAATTTAACCAAATTTTGTTAAGGATCAACATTAATATATATATATATATATGAATCAAATCAAAATTCTTTTACAATATTATTTTAATATAATATTGTGCTATCTACTAGCACAAGAAAACAGGGACAAGAAAACAGCTAATTTTCCTCAAGGGGGATTTTAGCTTTGCCCTATCCTTTTTAAATAGGCTTGAACAGTCTTACCCAGGCAAAAAGGATCTGCATGTGTGAAAGCCAAAATCCTTTCCATCACACTCCTCTGCTTCTTCATAGCGATATCCATCCCCACAATATGCAAGTTTGCATTCTGAGAAAAAGAGATAAGAGGAGAAAATAAAAAAAAATATCTGTGAAATTTACAGTAAAAAGCTGGCAGCTGTGTGGTAGCAAATTTACGTATATGGAAGCAACATTTTAAGCTTTACAGCCTGAACTCAAATTAGAAAACATATGTGACCCTGGACCACAGAAGATTAAGTCTTAAGAGACTGGGGTATATTTTTAGCAATAGCCAAAATATATATATATATTGTACGGGTCAAAATTACATATTTTTTATTTTAGGCCAAACATCATGATATTAAATAAAGATCATGTTCCATAAATATATTTTGTACATTTCCTACAGTAAATATATCAAAACAATTTTGGATTAATAATATGCATTGATAAGAATTCATTTAGACAACTTCAAAGGTGATTTTCTCAGTATTTAGTTTTTTTTTTTTTTTTGCACCCTCAGATTCCAGATTTTCAAATAGTTGTATCCAGTGCTTTAAGTGGGCCGGTACGCACTGGTACTCAGTACCGCCACTTCCAAATACAGCTCTTGAGCGTACCGCCACCTCTCCGTGCGCCCAGAACGTGCTTTTAGCGTACCGGTACGCTCATTTGGACATCTTTTTTAATAGAGGTTTTAATCTTTTACCTGCACTGCCGATTTTCAGAGCGCCCTTCATAATGCAAGCTTCCTAATTCATCCCACCGAAAGCAGAGACTACATTACCCATTCACCCTTAAGTTATACAAGTGAATAGCGCATGTGTCGCTTTTCCCACTGTTAAGTGTCAATAACTCAACGTGGCCGGAGAAGGTGTGTGCAACTCGTTATGAGTGTACACTCGGTTCAGTTAACAATCAAATACAGTTATCTACACTTAATATGTTTTCTTGGCTTCAGACTCTGAACACTGAAAGAACAAAATCAGAATCAGATGATTCGCTGACTGACACCTCACCTAATCTGAATGAAATTACTGCAGGTCAGACTCAACGTAATGAAGTAATGCAGCTCTTTCAGGTAGGGTGACCAGACGTCCCGAAAAATTTGGGACAGTCCCGAAATCTAAACTGTTGTCCCGACTCCTGAATCTGGCCCTAATTGTCCCGAAAATTATACTAAAGTAAAATCTTGAGTATTTATTGTCTGATTAACATTAAAAACTGTCTGCGGAGGTTGAGTCGTCCTGCAGCCCCCGCTGGCTGCTCATTGGCTGCAGCATCTTTTTTCTAAGTTCTAAAAAAATACCGTAGGCGGCTAGGCACAAATTTAGATATTCATTAATCTAATTAATCTATAGCCTATGCACAAAGACAATATGATCTTTTTGTCCCCTTTTTGTTTTAAAGCTTGATGAAGAGAGCGCAAGTTGCTGCAGCTGCGAGGAGGACAGTGATGCACGAGTACAGGAGTGATTGACAGTACGCGGCACTGTGTACAAAAAATACTCCGCTACACAATTATTTCGTTATTTTCGTTTAAGCTTATTAACGTTAGCGTTACAGAAAGGTCTGATTTACGCACTGTTACAACAGTTTTTTTTTTTTTTTACAATGACATTAAAGTTCATTTATTTTAATGTTGCTGTTTCTTGTGGCAGAAAGAGTAATGACAGACAGTTAATCTTTGAATGAAAATGTGTTTAGTTAAGGTTTGAAATTCATTATATTTTATTATAGGCTACGAAGTCTAATATCATAAGCCCCCCATCCCATCACCCAAGACCACAGACACCCCCAACCCCCCCCCCCCCCCCCCATTAATAAAATAGGCTATAATAGAGTACCGGCACCTCTTTTGGGCCACTTAAAGCACTGGTTGTATCTCAGCCAAATATTGTACGATCCTAATAATCCATACATCATGGTTTTTTTACTCAGCTTTCAAAATATGTATACATTTGTATACACTGGTCCAGAGTCCCTCAACCTTGCACTGCCCTGATATTGGCAGGTCAGACAAATGGGATCCAAGGCTGGGTTGACTTCCACAGTGCCAATGAGCCCAATGTTGCAGTGGCAGAGCAGGAGGAAAGGAAGGAGTAGGAAGAAAGGGATGTTGATGAAACCCAAGAAGTGAACTCCATAGCACCCCCAAGAACGGAATTGAGCCAAAGGGCCAGGAATCTGAAGAACCCACTACAAAGGAACAAGATCAATTGGCCAAAGGCCAAAGAGGCTAAGGAGTGGAGAAAGTTGGACGAACATCTGAGTGGGCTGCTGCAAAAAAGCTCTGTGCGGGTCAGTGGTAGCCAAGCTAAACCTGTTTGGGGAAATCCTGTATGAAGAATGCAGCAACAGATACAGTGAGGTGACCATTAGAGCAACCATAATAAGATCAAAAGACAGGAGGGAGAAAGAGATCGATGACCTGATGATAAGCAGAAGGCAGCTCCACAATCGTTAGAGGAAGGCAGAGGAGTCTGAGAAGGACAGTCTTAAAGCTCTCTGGGATGAGATCAGAAGATTTCTTGCTAACCTCAGGAGGGTAGAAAGCATCAGAAGATGGAGAAAAAGGAAGGAGAAGGAAAGATTAAGTTTTTTTCAGGAATCCATTCCGGTATGCACGCTGGTTCCTTGAGGAAAAGACAAGTGGAATTCTGGATGTTTCCAAAGAAGAACTGCAGGAGTAAATCCGCACTCAGTACAGTGACCCAGCAAGGAAAACCCCCTAGACTCACCAGGGTATGTGCCTAGACCCTCAGAACCATCAGGCCTGTTTGACGCATCACCACCAAAGTTCAACCAGATCAGGCACATGTTCCAGCGGGCAAGATCTGCTTCAGCACCAGGCCCAAACGGAATACTGTAAAAGCTGAATAAGAACTGAAGCTGTTATGGACCCTGATGAGAATCACCTGGATTAAGCCGACCATACCATCTGAGTGGTAGAGGGCAGCGGCAGTCTCTATTCCCAAACGACAGAACGTAACCATAGAGCAGTTCAGGAGCAAAGCTCTACTGAATGTGGAGGGGAAAATTTTCTTCTCTTTGATGGCAAAAGAATGTTCACCTACCTTACGGAGAACAACTACATCAATACCAGCTGTGAGAAAGGACTCTAGGTTTCCCTGGCTGTGTAGAGTATGCTTCTATGATTTGGGAACCGATCCAGACCACTAAGAGGGAGAAAAAAAGATCTGCTAGACCTCGCTAATGCCTATGGGTCAGTGCCATACGCAACATCAGGACCATGATCATGAACTACTACCAGGACATGCACATGTGCCTTGCACTGAAGAAAGTCACCACTGGTTGGCAACAACTGGAAGCAGGGACCGCAATGGGATGCTCCATTTCTCCCATCCTCTTTGTGGCAGCGTCTGAGGTCATCCTGATCGGGGCAAGGCAGGTGGTGGGTGGGGTCTGGCTGCTTGCAGGTCAGAGGCTTCCGTCCCTAAGGAGCTATATGGACAACATTAACTACCTGCTACAAACTGCCCCATGTACAACCAGGCTGCTTAAGAGGTTGGATGAGCTGATCACCTGGGCCAGAATGAATTTCAAGCCACAGGAGTCAAGGAGCCTCTGATTACAAAAGGGGGAGAGAAATGATAGTCACCATCAGCAGGGAAGATATCCCCAACATTGCGGATCAGCCCATCCGAAGCCAGGAAAGACTATATAAAGACTATTTATATACATCTGGTGTCTCAGACAAGGACATGGGGAAATTCATCCTTCGGCAGCTATCAGAAGGCCTATCCAAGATCGACGCAAGCAAGCTACCTGTAAAGTACAATGGAATTAAGGGATTCCTCAGACAGGGCAGTGGGTGATGCAAATGCCAGAATTGAGACTGGAAGGAAATGGAGGGCTAAGGAGGAGGTGCAGAAGGTGATGTGAAGACTGCAAGGCAGGCCTAGGATGGAGCGAGCCACCAATCCTATGGTCCAAGGCAAGTAGGAAGGAGAGGAAGGACCTAGTTGTTGCAGAGCTCACCAGGACTGAGCAGGAGGAGCTCAGAGTAAGGTCTGTGGCACAGGGGCAGCAGGGGTGGTGGACAACTTGGGAGGGTTTTGCGAGCCGAGCAAGCGGCTGGGCAGAGTTCTGGAAACTTCCACAGGCTTGGCTAAGTTTCTGTATTAGGGCAACATACAACACCCTCCCGAGCCCTAAAAACCTCCACCAGTGGCTTGGAACAGAGCAATCCTCTGACCTCTGCGGGACCATTAAAGCCTCACTCCAGCATGTTCTGTCAGGCTGTAAAAAAGCACTGACACAGGGTTGGCTCAGTTGGCGGCATGGCCAAGTGCTCAGGAAGCTGGCAGGGGTGCTGGAGAAAAGTCGGTCGAGTCCATTAGAGAGTCGATGTCAGATACACTTCCTCAGGCAGGGGGAACCCACAATGCATACCAGTAAGAGACCAACCGCCAAGCTATTAACAGCAGGGGTGGTGTGGAAGATGGAAGTAGACCTGGGAAGGCAGCTACAGTTCCCACAGGAAATATGCAGCACCATATTAAGACCAGACGTGGTGGTGTGGTCTGCAGCTGTGAAGTCAGTGATACTGATCAAGCTGACAGTGCCATGGGAGGAGGTGCTGGATGCTGCCAACAAGAGAAAGATGGCGAAGTATGCAGACTTGGTCACAGAGTGCAGAGAAAGTGGATGGAGTGTGAGGCTGTACGCGGTGGAGGTGGGAGCTAGAAGCTTTGTGGTCAGATCAATATCATGCCTGCTCAAGGACCTGGGACTACGGGGAGCCACACTAAGCAGATCAACCAAAGAGTACTCTGAGGAAGCTGAGAAATCAAGCCACTGGCTCTGGTTGAAATGACGAGACAAGGCTTGGGAAGCAACATCTAATCAGGTTTTGCTGCAGGGGGTGTCAGGAAGACATCCCTGGTCACTGCCCCGCCACCAGGAGACATTCTGGGTTAAGGGGCAAAACATCAATGAGCGACGGTCCCCAGCTGATGACCCTGCAGCAAAACCACATGGTATGTGGTCAGGTTTAGACCTGCCTCAGGGAAGAGGACGCCCCTGCCATGCATAGCCCAGCATAGGAGGTACGACAGGCCTAAAGTCCAGCAGAAAGACCACCTTGCTGTTATGAATAACCAAACTAAAATCTCTTGAGAGTTTTGTTTTGAGGGGGTGGCTTATCAATATACAGTCCAGACATTCAGACTGTCGCTGGCACCACACGTTTACGAAGTCTGAAGACACAGCTCTTTCCCCTCTGTGACAGATGGGAATCTGCATTATGAATTACCTCAACAAATGGCTTATGCTTGCCAGATTGAAGGAGGAACTTATTTGCTTTTACTCATCCACCTGAAGCGGCTTAGGCTAAAAATGTATTTAGCCAAGGGCTCTCTGTCTCCCAGTCAGCAAGTTGTCTTCCTGGGGACAGTTATCAATTTAGACCAGATGCAGGCACGGATTATTCTGGAACTTTCCCTTATGATTTAGCAGCTAGCGGCTTAATTTAAACTCAGCACTTCATGTCCCCTCTGAGATTTCCAGAGGATTATCATGCTTAAGTCAGCTGCCTCCTCTGTGATTTCTTTGGCCCTGCTTCATATGCAGCCCCTTCAATACTGACTCAAAGTGCATTTACCATCCCACACTTGGAGCCTGGGACATTTTCATCTCAAGGTAACCCACAGCTGCATCAGAGCTGTGGCCCATTGGATAACTTCTCACCTGTTTCAGTCAGGTGTCCTGTTGGGACTGAGCTCCAGAGGGAAGGTAGGCACGACAGAAGCCTCCAACTTGGGTTTGTGAGCACTGCATGGGTCCTGTTCAAACCTGGAGCAACGCTTATACATCAACTGCTTCGAGATGATGGCAATCTTTTCTGGCCCTGATAGACTTCCTACCGGCCTTAAAGGGGCACCACATTTTGGTCCACTCAGACAATATGACGGTGATAGCCTTTATAATTCACCAAGGCGGTCTCAGGTCGTGCTCCTTTCACAGGATGTCTTGACTCCTCCTCCTGCAATCTTCTCTTGCTGAAAGCAGTTGGGCAGACTGTTCCAAGGAGCGAATTTGCTGTCCAAAGGCAATGTAGCACCAGAAGAATGGAGACTACATCCCCAAATGGTTCAAATGATCTGTGATCTACCTCTGCCTCCCTACTCTACCTTCAGGGAGGCAGAGGTAGACCTCTTCATCTCAGAAGACAATGTTCCCTGGCCAATTGATTTATCAAAGCAGTGAGATGACCTGGCCCACGAATGGCCCAGTGCTCGCATGAATGCGTTCCTCCCAGTTGCCCTGCTTCCTCAGGTCATAAAATGGGTCAGAGAAGTCAGATTCTCGGTCCTTCTGGTGGCCCTGCACTATATATGACAGTATATGAAAGTTTGACGGCCGATATACAGCTATATCTTACATCTACTCGTGTATTATTGCTTATATATACAGTATGTTACAGCGAGAGATAATGTACTCTCTTGACAAGATTTTGCATGACAAGAATACAAGATCAGTTGCATAACCACTGCATATTATTCAGCTCATTACATGGCACACGAAAATAAATTAAATAAATGATTGTATTTTATGCAGAAATAAAACTATGGGACCTTTCAATGTTTGATTCTGATTGGTTGACAAACATTTTAAGGTGTGCAATTATTTTCAGGGAAACACAAAGTAGTTCCAGGCAGGTCTTGACAACATTACATGTACATATCACTTCACCATATTATGTCCTTAGTGACTACAAAAGCAAAAGAACCAAAGCCCATAATGACACAGACCAAGCAAATAAATATATTAAACAATATAATGACAAATTATTTCTATGTAAATCCCACGATGTTACATTTTATTTTGAATGCAGTAATCAACCAGTCAAAATGGATTATTCCAGAGAGCCATGTAATGAATGATAGCATATGTTGGGATGACTCCTGAATGAAGGTGTTATTCTTGGATTCATTTGCTAGAACAGTACCGTATTATTCCCAGTTCAGAGAGCACTCTTACATCAAACCATATTCATTTACAGCATATTGTTGGGAATAAGCTGTCAGCTGGAGTGCTGATGTTTCAAGCTGATACTTACTGACACAGCCATCTGTGACCACCTTATTTCCGTCATCACACTCCTCTCTATTCTCAACTTGCACGATGCTGTCTCCGCAGAAGCCCTCCTGGTCGGCATCACGCTCCATCGACTGGAACGGTATTAACTGCAATCAAAGAGTCTTTTACAGAGGTAGAAACTAAATTCACTATATATGTAAAACTATTAAGAAATAAAATGTCTGTCAAAAACAGTCTGTAACGACTGTAATTGGGTGGTTGGCATAAAATTATTTGGGCTGCTGACATATTAACATGCTACAGTACAATTCATACTTCATTTAAATCATTTGACAAACTAAACGAAATATTTGCAATTGAAAAAAATTGTCTCATAACTGGGCTATTAAATTAAGAACTATGTTATGAATGTTAATTTGTGCAAAAAACTTTTTATTAATGATTATTATTATTATTAATTCTATATTATTTAATATTATTAAAACTATTACGAACTATTAGATATCACTATACTTTCTCCCTTTGATTAATCACAGTACATTAAAATAGTTGTTTTATATTAAAATCTTTTGAAATATTATGTTTAAATAAGCAAATGAAGCACTACCTAATTAAATTTACTCTAATTTGCATACATTTACAGTACAAAAATCTGAACATTGGGTATTTTTTTTCTACAATGGGGTTTTTGGATAAACTCCATAAATCCGAAAATACTGTCAACGAGCAGAAAAATAAAATAAAATAAATATCAATAATATCAATAACATTTTATAAATCAGGTAAATTACGTATATGAACCCCTCTGCATAAACCTTCAGAATAAAGATAGGAATAAAACTGTAAAGTTGTAAGTATGAAAGTGATTCAGAAGGGAATTACTGGTTTAGTGCAGGAGGGGAAAAAAAGCAACCTTTAATGATATGTATTCTATAAGATATCTACTGACAGAGAGAGAGTGTAATAATATCATAACTGTGCATTAAATTAATTAAAAATAAATGTGTATTTTGGATGTTTTCTTACTACTAAACTGAAATAAGACAATGTGCCAACTCTCCTTGTATACATGATTTTGGTTTAGACAACATTATTGATGAGCACCTGAATTGGCATCCAGCCGTCAGTGTCTTTGAAGTAAAGTGACCTTTGATCTTTACGGAAGGCCAAAGCGTTATCAGTCTGGAGGCGGTTCAGCTCCTGTTCGTTATTTACCACAAATATCTGCAGCACAGATATGAAATATTATCAAATGTT
Organism: Carassius auratus; assembly: GCF_003368295.1. Lineage (NCBI taxonomy): Eukaryota > Metazoa > Chordata > Actinopteri > Cypriniformes > Cyprinidae > Carassius > Carassius auratus. The sequence goes on from NC_039283.1 coordinate 14,770,380, forward strand.
GCCCCCCCCCCAAAAAAAGGTAAAAAATAAATAAAAAATCAATCCAGTGCAATGCACACAGATATCTGGGAATATTCAAGCTCAGTTTGTAAACTGTCTTGGCAATGCTGGCTTACCGCTGGAACTCTGGGATAGCTACCCCAGTGGTCAAAGGAAGAACTGGCACTCGAGGTGGCACTGCAGCCACAGCGGCCTGTCCTGCCGGTTTGTCCCTTCTCCCCTTTCTGTCCTACCATGTACAGTCCTGAAGGAGAGGTAAACAACATTGAACTAAAGACATAAATGACCCTCCATGTGATGCAAAGTAATGAAGTGATTTTAAGAGCTACTAAACCTGGCCTCATCTATCACGAAGAGAAAGCAATCGAGTTAATATGCACGCAAACCAAAACAAGACAGCAGCTGTCCTGTGAATAAAGTGATGACATAATGTTTGTAATTCTGCGAGAAGCTTGGCTTGCTCCGGCCGTCAGTTAAGGACATGATGTCATGGCGTCAGTCTCCTTTGGGGCTTCTGTTTCAGTCATGGATCAGGTTGCTGTTGAAGCTAAATAGACCAGTGGTAGGATTTCCTGCAGTGATTTAAGATCCATGTGCTTCACAGTCTGCTCATGGCGAATGTTGCAATGTCATCATGTGATCCTGACAGGGCCGTAACCACCATAGATATTGATAATTAGTGATGGCCAAATGGCCAAAATCCTCAGAAACCTCAGATCAGATGACAAAAAGGTTTAAATGCTACATTTTATGCTGTTCTGCCACAACGATCTAACAGAGCTAGACAATTTCGAAATAATTTAGAGAGCCAATCATATCAAAGTAGGCGGGGTTAACTGCTCACATAAGAAGAGCGAGAGTTCCAGCACGAAGCGTTCAAATTGAGCGAGGTGGAATTCATATTTGACTGATTTTTATAGAAATGTTAATTGACCGACAGTAATATCCAGGAATGCAAACTACTGTACTTTTTTCTCAAATAGAGGACAAGAAATATATTTTTTTTTTTTACATATTAGGTATACAAATCAATGTGCATGTGTTTAAAATATTATTTGCAAATAGTTCAAGACCTGGTTAATGCCTTGGATCTTGAAATCTTAAACAAATCCATCTCAAAAGATATATAATATGCTAAAAAATTATTTATACATTCAAATAACAATGCATGATATTAATAATTAATTAATTAGTTAATACAATATAAATAGTATCGGGGTTAACACATTACAACTAAAGTGAGTTAAGTAGTCAGACTCCTTTTTTTCAAGTAAGAGTTACTCTTTCAAATAAGTAACATGAGTTCCGCATTTCAGTCAGTCACGCTTGACGTCACTTCGGTGACAGACGTATTGGGATTCCCTAGACGTCTCCGTACGTAACCAAGACTTTTTTCCATTTATCCTGACAGCTCTCCTGTCCTCATGTTGAGAGAAATCGTGAGTAAGTGCAGAGGCGCTGTGTGCACTGATTTAAAAATAACACAAAAATAATGCAAAAGTAACTTTCCCCAACACGGAGTATAAATCATTTTATATAATAATTTTATTTGACAGTAAGGACTTTTAGTTACAATATATGTGAGATATTTTAAATAAATAGAGTTGTTTTTAACTTTCTTCAAGGTATCAAGGTTTCAACAAAAACATTAAGCAGAAAAACGTTTTTCTTAATTTAGTTTTGCACTCACAGGAAATATATTAAATTGGAAAATGTATTTACTTTAAATGGTAATACAATTGCAGTGTTTTTACTGTATTTTTGATCAAACAAATGTAGCCCTGGTGAACATAACACTTCAAAAACATAGTTAAAAGTTAAAAAAGTAGTTAAATAAACTTAACCTCAAATTTTTAAACAATGCTGTACAAAATTTTATTTCTTAATTTCTTAATTTACACACACACACACACACACACACACACACACACACACACACACACACACACACACACACACACACACACACACACACACACACACACACACACACACACATATATATATATATATAAAATACATTTTTATAAAATTTTAATTATTAGAATTAACTTTTCATTTTTGTTTTTCATTTTCCATTTAATTTCTCCAATGAAACTACACTTTCTTAGAGACCACAAGAGATTTGAGAACTGATAGAAATGTAATACCTGAGGTGGGCAAACCAGGAGGGCCGGGGTGACCAGGAACCCCCTGAGGGCCTGCAGGACCCATGGGTCCAGTTGCACCAGTGTCACCTTTTGCTCCCTGCATCAGAAATCAATAATAATGGTACTTTATTTCCAGTCCTTTTGTGCTGTTATCATGTTGCTATTACGTGTTTGGGGATGGATCACCTGCTTTCCTCTTTTTCCTGGGCGGCCGGTGGGTCCCCTGTTCCCTGAGCTTCCAGGTTCTCCTTTTGGGCCCATTTCACCCTGAGAAATGATTTTAAAATCACAAATAAAATTACTTTTGTTTTATTATGTTAACTAATAACAGACCATTTCTTTTTATATATAACCTTTAAAAAAATATTAAATATTTATAATAATATACAATAATATTTTCAGGACCTTCTGCCCAAGCATTCCAGGAAGACCCATTGATCCCTGAATCAGTATAAAAGAATAAATTATGGATTAGAGCAGTTACAATTTCCAATATAAAACTAATTTTACTATGGTAAATTACCTTGTCTCCTTTTGAGCCAGTTACACCTCTTAAACCTTGTGAACCCTATGAGGACAACATCAAAACAGCAGAAGAATACTAACTAACAATGAACAACTGCGGTAAAAAAATGAAAGCATGAAATTAAGGATGAATAAAAGTGGGTTCAGAGAGGTAACTCACTTTTTCACCCTTATGTCCAGGTAAACCCTGCAATAAATTAATAATATTCAGCACACAAGTGTATTATTCTGTCTGCATATGACAAGGCATTATGACAGCAGCAGTCCTAATTCAGGAAACAAAGACTGTCCAGACCTTGTGTCCAATTGGTCCTCTTGCCCCTGGCATGCCCATCAGCCCAGGGTCGCCTTTCTCCCCCTGTTAAAAACACAGGGATCACCTCAATGGACACTAATCACACTACCATGCTGTCACATCATTGTGTATACTGTTGAGGTCCATTACAATTCATGCTGTAGAAACACAACTTTTCCCCTATTAGTATCTGCACTAAAAGTTCATAGCTAATTAGTTTAAAGATTGTACCATACACTACAGTAGTAATAGTAATAGTACATATACTATAGTTTTTAAATGTGATTTAATCTAATTACAAGTACTACATTTTTGGAATCTGATTATTTAATCCAGATTACATGTAATCAGTTACTACCCAGCTCTCTCTCTGTGTGTGTGTATATATATATATATATATATATATATATATATATATATATATATATATATATATATATATATATATATATATATATATATATATGGCCGTCGAGTGACTTGTCTTAAAAAGATTTTGGTATAAGTCATTGTAATCCATAATTATGTCCCCACGGGATGCAACAAATTGCTAATTTTAATGGGTTTTATTGTTTTTGTCTTGTCGTGCTTGTTCTGATCGGGACATGCATCACAGTATGGCAAGGGGCGTAACATTTCCATCACACGCTTGAAGCATTTGGGCCATTCACAATGCAATGAATAGCTGGCCAATCAGTGTACACCTCGTTTTCAGAACGATGAGCTTTGTAAACAACGACACATTTCAGGAGCATAGAGGAGAAAAAATATGTACAGCATGTGGAAAATAATGTGGTTTTTTGTACCTTAAACTGCATAAACACATTTCATTACATCAAATGCACGAAATAGTGTTCTTTTTAGTAATATCATATGAACCCATTCATTTTCTTTGAAAATATTTTGGAATACAGCAGTCATACAAAAACAGACAGTAGCCCAGCCTAATAATAATTTGTCTATATTAAAAGTATTGCTCTTAACAGGCCTGTGTGTTTTGTATCACTAGGGAAGTGTCCATTCTCGGAGTATATAAACCATGCCAGCGTGAAGCATGCCGATTTCAGCTTGCGCTGTTCTGTAGTTTATTAAAAGTTTGTTCGTTCTGAACGGATTGCGTGTCTATATTGCACCAAAATGCGACACTGCACTCCCTTGGGTCCGCAGCAACACACCCTCCACGCGTGAAGTCTATTAGATGACCCGTTCTCAACATAAAAAAATGCAAACAGACAGACAGAAAGAGATTCCTGCCTTTTTTTCACCGTGTCGACACTGGACACGACATGTTGGCCAAACTCAATCCTCTCAAAAGTGAAGACACATGAAAAAACACATGGAATTTGCAACAAAGCACCTAATGAACCCTCAGATTGTGAGAAATAAGATTCTCTGGTCTGATGAAACACAAATCCAAACATCATGTTTGGAGGAAACCATGCACTGCTCATCACCTGCAGAGTACCATCCCAAAAGATAAATGTGCTGGTAGCAGCCTCATGTTGTTTTTCCGCAGCAGGGACAGTAAAGCTTGTTGCATCATACCAAAAAGACTGTGGTGCTTCAACTAAGTACTGCATTAAGGGTATAAATACTTATGCAAAGTACTAATTTCAGTTTTTGAATTTTCATAAATTTGCAAAGTTTTTTGCTTTGTCATTATAGTGTATGGAGTGTAGATTAATGTGGAAAAAAAAAAGTTAAAGCAGTCATTTTAAGGGGTAAGAATTATTTTTATAGGCACTCTGTATGTCACGGTTTCCACAAAAATATCCTGCAGTACAACTTCATACCATGTACCACAGACAGGAACTAACACAAAGAGACAATACAGTTATATTCTATGGTTCAGGAATTGTGTTCAGTTGTGATGATGGAAATAATTACTCACTTTAGGCCCAGTTGGTCCTTGCAATCCACTTGGTCCCGGTCGCCCTGGAAGACCAGGAGGGCCAGTGTGTCCCTGTAACACATATAGAATTTTTTTACACAAAGAGAGAAATATACATTTAAAGGTACTATAAGCTTTAAAAAATCAGCTCCAAGTGTCCTTGCATATTGGCAGATATCACTGAAATTAATGTCTTGGCTTAAAAATTATTTTTGAAAGCTCAGATTGCTGATGTTGTTTTGGCTTATATATCTTTAGTACATAGGTTTTGGCTTTGTCTTAATTTTCATTAAAACAATTGTATTACACTTTTTTTATTGATTGATAAAATAATACCTTATATTACAGAAGTTGCTATATTATGGATTTTAGCACAGATGGAATACTGTATCAATCAATTATGTTTATCTTTATTTTCATTTAATTTTTTGTTTTAGCAATTCTAGTACTACCACTTAAATATTTTTCAGTTATTACCAAGGCAACATTACGTTTTTCATCAATCAATCAATGTTTATTCATAGTGCACATTTGTAGTGTAAACACAATCAAGGTTGATCAAATTGCTGTACAATAAAAGCATCACAATGAATTAAAAGGGAATAAGATATAGAAATAAAAACTAAATAAACATGCAACAGAAAATCAACAGTGTACAAGAGAGACCCAAAATAACATTAAGGAATGTAATACAAGGAGAAAATATATATCTTAAGAAAGAAATTAAATGTAATGGATGGGACCTGTCTAATGTGAAGAGGAAGTCAGCAGCGGCAAAAGCGCGATCACCTTGATTTTTTATTTTAACACTGGGAACAGTGAGTAGGCCAAGGTCATGATCTTAAGGTTCTAGAAGAAGTATACAGGAATAATAAATCAATTAAGTATTGAGGTGCCAGGTTTTGAGGGCTTTGTAGGTAAATAATCTATGCTTGACAGGCAGCAAGTAAACACATAGGTGTAAAATAGGTGTAATGTGGTTATATTTGGGCTTTCCTTTGAACAATCCAGCAGCTGCATTTTGAATCAGCTGCAGATGAGAAATGGAAGCTTGAGTAACGCCATAATACAGCAACTTGCAGTAGTCAAACAGACATTTTACAAAGACATGGATTGCGGTTTCAAAATTGCTCATGGATCAAAAAGAGATTAACTTTAGCAAGAAGGAAAAGTTGATGAGTGACTTGACAACAACAGATATCCGTTTGTCCAACTTTAAGATGCAGGCAAATAGGATGTCCAAATGTCTGGCACACTGCAAATTTTGTGGGACAAGTGAGATCAAAATCAAGTTTTTCTTTGAACCAAACATAACATTTGGAATTTCTTGAAAGCCATAGTATAATTTCTTTTAAGCCCTCAATAGTGGCAAAAGAGAGTTTTTAATTGTTAATCTGTAATATAAGATAGATTTGGGTGTTGACAGTATATAGATGCAAAGACACAGCATATTTATCAAAAATAGAGGCCAGGGGGAGGATATACAGGGAAAACATCACAGGTCCAAGAACTGATCCCTGTGGAATACCACAAACAAAAGGTATATTTTGGAAGATGAGTTATGCCCCAGATGAACAATAAAACACCTAATTGACAAATAAGAGTGAAATCACTGTAATACAGTAACATCCACACAGATCTCCAGCAGGGAAGAATGTCATGGAGGACCAAATCAAATGTAGCATTGCAATCTAAAAGGACTAAAGCCATGTTTTCCCCTGAACAAGTCATGATAATCTTATATTTATATTTTGTTTAAACTTTGAATTGCTGGATTTATTTATTTATTTATTATTATTAGTTAATTTTTTATTGTAGTGAATGATAACAACATTTATATTTCAGGGCAGTAAGGACAAGCTGAGGACAACATGTCTTCAGAGTGCTTTGAGGGACAAAACAGCCATCAGAGAGAGAGAGAGAGAGAGAGAGAGAGAGAGAGAGAGAGAGAGAGAGAGGGAGAGAGAGAGAGAGAGAGAGAGAGAGAGAGAGAGAGAGAGAGAGAGAGAGAGAGAGAGAGAGAGAGAGAGAGAGAGAGAGAGAGAGAGAGATATCTCCTGGCTTTAATTAAATAATGCGTTAAGGGCAGGAGCCGGGCATTGTGGGAGAGGGAATGATTTATTGGGCTGCCCCAGCAGCGCTTAGCTAAATTACTATGCAATGCTACAAAGCATCCTACACCAGCAGCACTCCACTCTCAGTGCCCGTCTGGAGTGAAACAATGCACCAGCACACCCAAAATCCTTTGCAGTGGTTTAGTGGCTTCTCGGTTTACCCACAGCCCTGCTGTAGGTATTACTGACTCCGGTCCCAAATGCCTTTCAGGAAACCACAAAAGTTCACAACGTGATTGTGGGACAGGAGCCATGGGAATGTTCCACTGTGGAATGAGCCTAATGATGGTGACTACAAGTGTCCCCTGATGTTTAGCTCTCTGCTACTAATAACATACTGAAGATCATGTGACCTGTCTACCTGTGTCAGTGTTGGACTTGCATTTACTTTCCTTCAGCTCACGTTATGCTGCAGCTTTAAAATTGTTTGCATCTCATATTCCTTGTTCTTCCTTTTTTCAAAGTAAATCCACTTATTGGAAAACAGAGGACAGTGAGTCTCACCTTTTGTCCAGGTCTTCCAATTTCACCCTGCAACACAGAGAAGGGGAGGAGGGAATAAGAACAGTCATTTTATCAGTGTGTTACAATATACATAGACTTGAGAGTCATTGATTTATATAGGAAAAGTTTATAAAGTCATAATTTCTTGTGCAAGTTTGCCCTTTCATTCATCTGCAAAGCAAAAATAGAAGACATCTTTTAAGAATGTTTCAGCTGCTTTTGTGTTTTCTAAACCTTGTTTAGTGTTAGTACCTATTTATTACACAGTTCTTATAATTACTATAATAACTACATAGTATGCACATGCTGACCAGGACTATACTATAAAGTGTAACCATAACAAGAATAATTTAAAAGAATGATAAGAATAATTCCTTAATTCACTTGACCAATTAATCAGCTTCCTTTCGCTCTCGTTCTTAATTGCTTTTCATGCTGTTGTGTGTGCATGTATATATTTACATAAGCATGCATCATACCTTATCTCCCTTTGGTCCCTTTGGTCCTGGCAGTCCAGCTGGACCCTGATCATAAAACAAACATAACTGTTTATTGCTTATCCAAAACATCTGGCTAAAGCCACAGTAACCATAAGTATTTATTCTAACCAATTGTGTTGACCAGAACTCATAATTGTTGTTTCCAAACCGGTTTTCCAAATACTTCTCCCGCCTTCTATTGGTTGACGAAAAAATAATAGCCCTGCCCCAAACCCAATTCACTGAATACTGTGATTTTTTTGTCAGGCGGAGTGAACAAAACGATGACCAAAGCACCACAGAGCCACAGTATTTATACTTTTTGAAGAAATCAGCCAACGAATGGCTTCCCAATAGTTCCTTATGTACTACATCTTTACAACCTATGCCTGTATTGCAACAGGATGCATAATGTTCTTGGCTGACAACCTCAGAAATATTCGCTACACAACTGACAACAAATGACAGAGATGAAACTGTATTGAGATTGGAGTGAACTTGCAGGGCCGGGGTGAACTCTCTTTTGGGGTTTTGAGTGTCTGTGTGTGTCTCTCTTGGGGTTGCTTCTAAGAATGGTACGATGCAGCAGAGGCCGGCAATGGAAAAAGGTCTATATCTATCTGCTCTAAATGTGGGGCGTTAATGGCCTGCTGTGTCTTGGTGGCCAAACTGGTCACATCTGTGTAACTACAGAAAGACGTCTGGGGAACTCACATGGGTCTCACATGCTGAGAGGGTTATGAAGGCTAATTACAGACCTGGAACTGACCATTGTGACAACTCAACTCATGTGACTATAAAGAGTTTGAGTTTGTCAGGGTTTGTACATGTAAATATAGCTTATGGGTTGTTGATATTTTGTCTGGATTGATTTATATGTTCAGAAATTAAAAAAATAAAAATGGCATTAATAAATCCAAATAAATAATATTATCCAAATAAATGACCAAATAAAGGTCATGTGGAGTGGCCAACATTTAGAAACATGCAGAAAACAATTATATGTAATTCTACCTCTTTATTAAATGGCAAGGTTAGGTTGTAAAATGTGCCATAAAGCATTAATGAATTAATAATTCTTATTGAAATACATACATTTTAATACATAATTCATGAGTCTTGTAAACATAGATTAAATTAAATAATGATCAAGATTTGTACACCCACATGTATTAAAGTTGTAATAAGGAAAATCCTTTTACTTGATAGTTATGCCACATAACATGTTAAAGCATTAAACTGAAATGGTATAAACGGTTTTCAAAACCATATGAAAGCAACATGAATACATTAGTATGTTCTGAACATCTAAACAAATCTAACAAAATGTTTCCTTTTTCTCATTGGCCCTTCTTTCTGTCTAGTTTGTCAAATGCTCTTGTACACAGTCTTTGCCATTTAAACAGTGTAAACAAACAGAACAACTACAGATCATTGTGGGATGACATTTCACTCAGTATGAAAAAGGCTAATGCATGCTTTCATTTTAAAATCGTGTACATTTTTGTGCCAAAAAATGTATGTTAATACACCTTAAAGTCTGCTGTTTCATAGTTGGACATATCTATGTAGTTTTGTCCTCAACATTAAAATCTGAAGCACATACCTGAATGCCAGGAGGTCCTGGTGGTCCTGGTGGTCCTGGAGGCCCTGGGCAACACGTGGGGGGTTTGGGATTGTGCTCGTCTTCTGAGTTACATTCATTTGGTTGAACAACAGTCACAGTCTATAAGATAAGTCCCAGAAATGTACAGTTTGTCACCATTGAATATTGTGGTCATGGGGACAAATTAATGTACTTATTGACACCCTGAAGTACCTGGAACCTAAACCAGGTGCTTGATCAGTTGTCATGAATCAGGACTCACCAGAGGACCCTGCTGCCACAGCGAAGGGGGTGGAGGGAAGAGAGGGGGCGGAGGCGGACTCAGTAAACAGCAGGGGTTGAATTTCTTTCTGGTTTCCAGCAACAGGAGATCTAGATGAGGGGAAATACTGTTTCATGAGGAACATGTCAACAGACACGTGGTCCAGCAGAACATTGTTTGACTCCACTGTCTTGGAAAAGAGGGACTGAAACACATGACTGTGTCTTTGATACTATGACACTTCTCAGGTGGAAGAACTAAGGAGTGTGATGAAAGGTACTCCATAACTGAAATTAAAGATGTATCTGCAAATATGTAATACCGGAGCTTTTCTTATAAAAACAAAAATTCTTTTTCCTGAGGCATCACTTCTCAGTTCACAGTTGCATATAATATGAATATGAACTACTAATATCTGACAACCACTTTTTGTTGTCACACTGAACAGAATATGTATCGATTCATCAGTTGAAACCTAACATGCTTTGAATAGTTTTGCTGTAAAAAATCTCTTATAAAATAAATTGTGCAATGATACTGATGATTTTTTTTTGTACTCACAATTATTGTTGTGCACAAGCAAAAAGTGACCATATTAAAAATTAATTTAAATCAATCAATCAATCGATAACAGTACATTAAAATAGAAATTCCAGAAAGATGTTAACTTTGCAAAAACAACTTGCCTAATTAAACTTTTCACTGCAGTGTTGGCTGACAAAACTGAAACACAGCAATTTTGCCATTAGAGATAATAACCAGAGATAAGTCACTGATGCCTGTAGGGAAATTAATCGCAGAAATAAGGCAAAATATTAACTTGATTTTCATTACAGGGCTGTGGTCTCCAAATGTTTTGAAATTCAAAATTTTACTTGAAGTATATTCAAGCAAATATTTTAATACTGGGACACATTTTAATCAAAGTGCATGTTATATGCTTGCACCCAATTTATATCAAGACTTCCTAAAGAGCAGTGCAACGTATTTATGTTATGAATACTCTGAATTTGAATTGCAACTGAATTTAATTTGCATGATTCATGAAAATACCAGATGATTCTATCAAAAAAAAATGTTGTTGGTGCAGATTTGATTTGATTTGCATATCATGTGCAAACATACTTTACTCTGTCAGAGAAAACCTCTAACATCAGCCTACTAAACATGTGCAAGAGATAATGATGTCTTACCTGTTGGACGAGGGAATATATTATCCACATAAGAGAATGATGCCACATGGCAGAGGAGTTGAAAATATAGTCCGAGTGTGAAAAGAATCATGCTGCCGGCTGCGGTCTACCTCCAATAGGACCGAGGAGTGATCTGAAACAGTCCAGCACTACACCTCTCTCTGCCCACCTCTCTCTCTCTCTTACACACACACATACACGCTTTTAGTAGAAGTGAATGCCAACCAATGTCTGTTACACCTCTCCCATGTATTGGCCTGAGCTAAATATACATGAGGCAGCCGGTCAGCTGCCCTCTGTAGCCAATATTAGCCTGTTACTACTGCCAGTGCTGCCTTTGTTTCCTCTGCCTCTAATGGACAGGGAAAACAAAACAGTGTGGATAGAAATGACATTGAAATAGCAAGGTGTCACGCCAGAGGCTACCAGCATTCATTCATTGATAACACCACCCAGCAACATGTTTGCTGAATGAAACCCAAAACTTGTTTCTTACTAATTGTAGAGAGCTGATTCCAAAATAGAGGCTATTTTGCTTCAGCATTTCACACTGTCTCAACAAAATTTAATATTTTTTTTTTTTTGTGCTTTTGACGTCATTGCAAGGTGAAGAAGTTTTGTATTATCCTTTAATTCCTCTGAGAAGTTTTTTTCATATCTTCCTCTGAGCCAGGTTACAACTATTTGTTAAATTCTCTCTCATATACAAAATGATTCTGAAGATATTTTATGACTAATCCTGTTTTCAAAGTTAGAATTACCACCAGTGCCAATAGAAAGTGCAAACATAACCTGTCTTCCGCTGTTTCTGTGGCTTTAATTAACTTTAATTTTATTTTTCATTTCATTATTATTTTAGATACTGATAACACTTTAATTTAAGGAGTCCTTGTTACACATTACATGCACTTACTATTATAATAACAACAATTAACCCAAAGTAACCCAAAGCCAAACCCTAATCCTAACATAATAAGTACATGTAGTTAATAAATATTACTCAGTACTTAAATGTATAATTACACTATAACAAGCCCACCTTAAAAAGTGTAACCCAGTTATGTTAGTACATCGTTACACTCAATTAAAATGTGAAATGTAGCTGAAATGAAGTATTTTTTTAATATATATATTAAGTCATTTATGGTTTTCTTTCAGTAAACCCTGTTTACTACATCCACACAGCAAAAAATTCATGAATATAATAAAAATAATAATAATAATAATAATAATAATAATAATAATAATAATAATAATAATAATAATAATAATAATAATAATAAACATATACATAAAAATTTATAGGAAAATCCAAAAATATTAAAATTGACAAAAACACACAACATTTTTTTTTTACAACTAAAATTAAAATGGAAATGGAAAATATATAAATGAAAACTAATTTAAAATATTAATTATAATAAAGGATCATGAAACCCTAAACTAAATTGTCTGAGATTAGCTATAGGATAACAAAATTTTGCTTTCCGAGTTTAAAATCTACAGTGTTGTGATTATTATTATTATTATTATTATTATTAATATTATTATTATTATTTAATGAGAACATTGTCAACAAATAAAGAAGTAGTTACAATACAAACATGTAAAATAATAATACTTTTTTTTTTTTTTTAAGATGTCCTTCATGCTCTGTAGTGGAATATCATAGATGTTTTCCAAGCCCTCTCGTCTAACTCCCCCTCCCTCTCTGTGTCCTTATTTTTCAGGACTTATCGACAACCACTACTCACTATTTATTGGTGCCTTTCTTTCCCTCAGAATTAATGACAGAGCAATTAAGAAGAGGGTCGTTTAACAGCCTGATGGGAGACGCAGTCTGTAAATGTCTCCAATCAGACTGAGTGCAGAACAAAAACCTCAGACAGGAAAAGACACGGAGAGAAAGACAAGCAGAGATGGGCTCTTCTGACACTTCCCCTGGAATCTAAATCTTTCAAAGAACATCAGATTTCATTAATAGTTTCTTATCAAGTTGATATTAGAAAAATATTTGTAAAAAACTATAATACTTTATACAGTAACCATCGACAGCAAGTAAGGCCATTTTTGTTCGTGCACAATAATCTTAAAATGATAAAGCTTTAATATTGTGGCTGCTTTTTGTACAAACATGTTCAGATTTGGCTGTGAAAATGCTTCTTTTAGTTAATCTTTTATATGCTGTAAAACTGTAGGGAACTGCCAAATGTCTGTTAATATGTTATTAGACAATGTTAGCATTTTTTAAGCATAGGAATAGCTCACCCTCACCCTCACATCGTTCTAAACCTATATGATTTTTGGAAGGAAAAAAAAGAAAGAAAAAAGAACAAACAAACAAAATAAATGTATATGATGATGAAATGTCATGCTGCTGTAATTCACAGAATGGCGGTTCATAGTGGCTACAGCTGAGAAGCTATAAAAATGAACAAAACAATGCATGGTAAATGAGAATATTATCAGTGAACAGTGACTTTAAAAGCTCGTAGCAAAAATAAAGTGCATTAATCACATTCATTAATTCATTCGTTAGTGCTTTCTTGGAGTTTAACAGTTCTTTGTAAGCCAGACTGGAAGTTACCTTGACAAACAGTCAGTAAGATCTTTACACTGGCTTCTGGATTATTGCAGAAAATATGTAAAAAGAATGAAACGGTACAATACTGAATCTTGACAATACAATAACCTATTGACTTCAGGATGACTGAGCTGGAAGTGTAAATGGAATTGTTTTTTTTCCAGGTTTTAGGACTCTTTCTTGCAGCACCCTATGAACTGCTGTTGGAAAGAGGTGTGTGAAAATTATTCAGAAAAATTCTACTTTAATGTTCCACAGGAAATGTGAAGTCATAAAGGTTTAAATTAAATTAAATTAAATTAAATTTATGCATTTAGCAGACGCTTTTATCCAAAGCGACTTACAGTGCATTCAGGCTATCAATTTTTACCTATCATAGGTTTAGAACGACAAGGTAAATTAAAGATTTTTTTAATTTTGGGATGAACAATCCCTTTAAGTATTTATAGAAAGAACTGGAATCTATGAAAATTTATTTCAGTCAGTAGAGACAAGAGATCATGTTAAATGTTAAACTAAACAGTTTTCCTTTTTACAGGAAATGGTGCCACCTACAGTGAATTGACCAAATGTATAAGAAACCTTTAGGTCATCAAGACATGATCCAATCTCATCCGATACCCCTGTCAGTGTGGAGGAAATTTTCTATTCATATTATTAGTAGTTTTATTTGCTTTACTCTACTAAGGTGTTCTCTTTCACTATTATGTAGAATTATATGCTTAAGTTTGTCAAGAGATGAGATGAGACATAAGACATCTGTGCAAGTGCAAGACAAGTGTGAGATGGAAAATGTTATGTCAGCTCTTTAGAAGTCCTGGGGTATCTTCTTTCTGAAGATGAAAATTATGAAACAATGCAATGTCTTGTAAAAGGCATCAAAACAATATTTTGTAAAATGTGAAATTCTACATAAATACCATGGTGCTAAACAGTTTGAAAATGTGTTTGTACAGCCACTGTGCAGTTTTCTCTTTATGAGGTTTGGTTAGCAGTGACTGAAACACAGCTTTACACACAACTGCCAGTCTACATGGAGAGATTCTTGCGACTCCAGTAGCTTCCAACACCTGTCTGCTGCTCAGCAGTGGCTTTTTTAAAGCTGGCATTGTAATAGAGTTCATTTGTTTGACAGAATCTTTATCTGACCAAGATCTTTTATGCTGTAAGTCACTCACAATTCTTTTCTGTTCAATAATCTCTATTTGCTTTTAGCAAAATATTGTTTGTTTTTATGCCTTTTGCAAGGCATTGCATTGTTTCATACTTTTCATCTTCAGAAAGATCTTTCTTCCTCATCATATTTCACGAGAACTGTGCATTGCTTAATAATGTGGAACATCCTCTTTAAATAGGGTTTCCATTTACCTAAGAAGACCTGACAAACTATTGACCAAACCAGTCTGAGATTGAAATGTTAGTTACCTGAAATGATGTAAAAAACAACACAAACAAAAATTGCACTCTTTATTGTACCGAAATTACTGATATGTCTTGCATATGTTTTTATTGACTTACATAATAATTTGGAACATGGTGCATGTATATATGAAAGCAAATTAAAAAATAATGTCATAAAATAGTAAATAATACAATGATTAAAAATACCTTTGATCAATTGATTAAAACATTTTGATTTAAATTAATAAAGATTTAACAGTATGATATACTGTATTTTTTTTTTACTGTAAATAAAAAATTAAATGATGTAAAAGAAACTAAATATTTACTGAATAATTATTTACACATATTTATGTGTATTCATTTTTACGGAGCCCCTCTGGTCCCACCTAAATAAATTATAACTAACTTGTGGTCTCAAGATAAGTAACTTGTGGCATCAAGATTCAAGATAAGTAACTCGTGGCCTCAAGATTCAAGATAAGTAACTCGTGGCCTCAAGATAAGTAACTCGTGGCCTCAAGATACTACTTCGTTGCCTATAATTCTTCCAGAAAGACTAAGGCTATACTGTGGACTATACACATACAAGTACTGTTTAGGTCTCAATATGAACACCCGTCCTTCCATGGTTCTCATGGATTCATCATGAAGGCCTGGTGCCGGACGTTCCACCACATCCAGCTGCCTAGCGTGATGGAGAATCTCAACAGGGTCTACAGTATGGACACTCTGGAGCAGTTTGAGCAAGCCGACACTAACTGGGGCCTCTCAGCACCACTACCCGTTTGATTTGAGAACACAGAAGGATACCGGCTCTACACTAAGGCTATAGAATCTAGCGATCATGTTTGGGGTTGCCCAGCCCGCAGCTCTACAAATATCTGTCAGCGAGGTGCCACGAGCTAGCGCCCAGGGGGATGAAACACTTCTAGTTGAATGAGCTCGCAACCTGAATGGGGAGGGCACACCCTGAGCCTGATAAGCCAGGGCTATGGCATCCACAATCCAGTGGGCCATCCTCTGCTTAGAGACGGCACTCCCCTTCTGCCGGCCTCCGTAACAGACAAAGAGCTGGTCTGAGGTCCTGAAGCTTTGTGTCCGGTCTACGTAGCATCTCAATGCTTGGACGGGACAGAGCAAAGCCAGGGCTGGGTCTGCCTCCTCCAGGGGCAGCGCTTGCAGGTTCATCACTTGGTCTTTGAAGGGTGTAGTGGGAACCTAGGGCATGTAGCCAGGCCGGGGCCTCAGGATTACCTGGGAGTCAGCCGGCCCAAACTCTAGGCACGAATCGTCAACCGAAAATGCATCCAGGTCCCCTACCCTCTTGATGGAGGCCAGTGAAAGCAGGTGCAGAGTTTTCAATGAAAGAAACTTTAGCTCAACTGAATGCAAAGGCTTGAATGGGCCCTGCTGTAGTGATTTAAGCACTAGAGTCAGGTCCCAAGAGGGTATAGGGGGGGCCGGGAAGGATTTAACCTCCCGGCCCCTCTAAGGAACCTGACGATGAGGTCATGCTTAACCAAAGACTTCCCATTGATGGGGTCATAGTACGCAGCAATAGCGGCAACCTGGACTTTGAGGGTGGAGGTAGACAGCCTTCGCTCCAACCCTTGCTGCAGAAAGGAAGCATGACTGCAATTGGGCATCTTCGGGGGTCTTCTCGGCGAGAAGAACACCATTTGACAAACAGGTTCCACTTCAAGGCATAAGCGTGTCTCGTAGACGGTGCTCTTGCCGAAGTGATGGTGTTCACTACCTCTTGGGGTAGGTCAACTAGAAATTTGCATCCGGTACAGGGACCAAACATTGAGTTTCCAAAGGTCTGGACATGGGTGCCAAATGGTGCCCCGTCTCTGAGTCAGTAGATCCTTCCTCAAAGGAATTGGCCAAGGAGGGACTGTCACGAGTAGCACTAGTTCGGTGAACCAGGTCCGAGTGGGCCAATACGGCACTGTGACGAGTGGGGCGGGGCCGAGAGACATGGGAACGAGGAGTGAGGCCAGGTGTAGTGATTGGAGATGAGCTACACCTGCGACCCACCAACGGTCTTGAGTCCCACGGAGGAGATGGAAGGATATAAAACTGGAGGACCAGGCCTGGGTCTTATTTTATGTTTTGCATTTGATTTATGCGCATCAGTCATCCATGAGGGGCTGGTGTGCTGTTTTGTGTTTATTTTTGGAATTATTAAAATGTCATTTGATTTTCCGCCGGTTCCCGCCTCCTTCTTCCGGATGAATATGGAGATTTTTTATTACAGTGGTGCCGAAACCCGGGAGAAGGAGGGACGCGCTGCTGAAGATCCCTCGCCGCTGTGGTGAATCCACGGTGCCATCGAGCTGGCGAGGAGTGTGCCGCCATGGACGCTCGAGGCGGTGGGCTGGAGCGAGTTGCCAGGGATGGGTGAGCTCACTGCCGGCCGCCCGTGATGTGGAGGGGCGGTTGCCATCCGTGAGGGAGCGGAGGAGTTGGCGCCGTTCGCCAGGGGGCCGGAGCCTGCTTCTATCCACCGGAATGGGGAGGAGCAGGGAACGGGGGACTACTGCCGGCTGCCCAAAACCGGAGGAGCCGTCGCCGTCAACCGGGCGGTGGAGGAGTGTCGTGCCGTCCGCCGAGGGCTGTCCAGTGCCACCGCCAGGCACCGCGGAGGAGATCGCCAAGTTGGTGTAGGGCCGAGCAGCAGTGCATCTAAACCGGATTTCTTTTTCCTCTCTCCCCTCTCTCGTCGCTCCCCCTTCCATCTCCTTTTCTCTCGCCTCGTCTGTCCTACCCCCAGGTTCCTGCAGGTCCTCGTGAGTGGTCCCCCCCGGAGGGAAGGGGAGTAGAGCACAGTCTCGAGGGTACCCCCCCGGCCTGTGAGGGGAGAAGGGGGGATGTGACCCATGGGGCGGGGCCGAGAGACGTGGGAACGAGGAGTGAGGCCAGGTGTAGTGATTGGAAATGAGCTACACCTGCAACCCACCACCGGTCTCGAGTCCCACGGAGGAGATGGAAGGATATAAAACTGGAGTGACGACCGTGAAGGACGAGAGAGGACCAGGCCTGGGTCTTATTTTATGTTTTGCTTTTTATTTATGCACATCAGTCGTCCTTGAGGGGCTGGTGCGCTGTTTTGCGTTTATTTTTGGAATTATTAAAATGTCATTTGATTGTCCGCCGGTTCTCGCCTCCTTCTTCCTGGATGAATATGGAGATTTTATTATTACAGGCACCATTAGCAAGACTAGCTCCTTTGAACAGTGTCTGTGCGAGAAGGCTCACTGGGGGAAACGCATACTTGCGTAGGCCCCATGGCCAGCTGTGTGCCAGTGTGTCTGTGCTGAGTCAGGGAGTATGACAACTGGCAGTGAGAGGTCTCTGGAGAAGCAATCAGGTCTACCTGAGCGGCTCTGAATCATCTCCAAATCAGCTGGCCGTCAGGGGATGGAGTTGCCATTCTCCCGGGAGCTTAGCTCGAGACAGCTCATTGGTTGTATGGTTGAGCAGGCCCGGAATGTGAACAGCACGACGTGACCTCAGAACCTTCCGACTCCAAAGGAGGAGGTGGCGGGCGAGTTGTGACATGCGACGGGAGCGCAGACCACCTTGTCGGTTAATGTATGCAATGGTCACCGTGTTGTCCATTCGGACCAGCACATGCTTGCCTTGTAAGAGACCTTTGAGACGGTTCAAGGCAAGGTGCACTGCTAACAACTCTAGACAATTGATGTGCCACTGCAGCTGAGGGCCAGTCCAAACCCCTGAGACTGCATGCCCATCACACGTGGCCCCCCAGCCGGTGGTGGAGGCCTGGAGATCTGCTCTAGGGGCACCCCTGCCTGGATAAACACAAGATCTGACCACAGGGTGAGGGTTTGGCAACAGGCCAGTGTAACTTGGACCCGGTGAGTCACCGACGTGGCATCGAGAGTGACAGACTGAAAGGGAACCTCAAATCTGGACCTCAAGATCCACTTTCCTGCAATGTTTAGCTCTAACTGTAATAAAACACACCTGAGCATGCTAATCAATGCAAATCAGTGTCTTCGGGATCATTAGAAAATCACAGGCAGGTGGCTGTGATCAGGGTTGGAGCTAAACTCTGCAGCACATTGGACCTCCAGGGCAAGATTTGAGGAAGGGGGCACTATGGGATACGCCCTTCCTGCATATTCCTCAAAAGCCCAATTCCATTACGCCAGACCAAATAGGCTGGCAGACATGATTATGCACGTAACCTATTGTTCTCAATGTTTCGATGTCTAATGCTGGGTACATACCAAAAGATTTTTTACATCTTATAAGATTTTCAAAATGTGATAGACCACAAACACGAGGATAAAAAATCCTAGATTTAACCGTTCTGCTCCTATAGTGTGTGGTGTTCCACGATGTGACAAAGACAGCACACCACACATGATCAGAGTCTCGACTGTGAACAAAGGAAATCTCGCAAAATCTTCAGAGACTTCAGAATAAGCATGACGGTTGATATGCAGGAAGAAATTGCAATGATAGTGTTAGGAATCATTTTTAACATGTAATGTTGGGATCCCCCCACACATCTGGATTTCAGATCGTAAATGTTTAATATTTACGATTCATGATCAGGGCAGCTCTGACGTTCTTCTGATCATGTTTGGACACTCTTAACACACTTTACACCAAGAGAAAATCTAGAACCTAGAATCTAGAAGAGATAATCTGTAGAACCATCAAGATAATTGGGACATAGCTAAGATTGTCGGAAAGGGCAAAATCGGCCCAAAATCAGCCCAATTATCTTTTGGTGTTTACCCAGCATAAATATGGGATATCCTAACTCCCGTATTGCCATATAGCCTGTCTCAAGTCTCCTGCCAACCAAAGAAACTATTATAGCCCTGGTTAAATGAACACTCAAGATCGAACACTCAATACAGCATATGCAAATGTTTGAGCTGTAACATCCAGTTTATAGAATCTTGCAAATGTGTCGCCGCTTCACAGATATCTTGTAGCGTGACCCCTTTAAAGAGATCCCATGACGTTGACATTCCTCTTGTTGAGTGAGCATGTAAACCAGATGGAGGAGTAAAACCCTTACTGGAATATGCAAAAGAAACTGCATACATGCCCAGAGTGCTTGAATTTCACTTACGTGCTTCGCTGAAGCCAAAGCTAAGAGCAGCACCATCCAAAACAACAATCATTTCAGGTCAGCCTTGTGTAGTGGCTCAAATGGAGTGCATCAAGCACCAGAACCAGATCTCATGAAGGAGAAATCTGTTTTAAAACTGGTAAAGCACGACGCGTGCCCTTCATAAGCTGGCATTCCAAAGGATGCTGACCTAGAGTTTTATTATCAAAACCTACATGACAAGCAAACACCGTGGCCAGAAACACCTTTATGGTTGAGGATACTTTACCATGATCAATCACATCCTAAAGAAAAGATAGAATAACTGCCACCAAACACTGAAAGGGTATAACATGTCTAGCCACGTACCAACGCTCAAACACGCCCCATTTACATTCATAGATTGACTGAGTTGACAGGGCTCTAGAATTCTGTCTGGTAGACCAACCACATTAGCAACTCACTGGCCAGGCCCACAGTGCCAGATATTCTGAATGAGGATGAACCCCATCCCCCCACCACCCCCACCCCCGCAGCCTTTGACAGCAGATCGCTGTGCAGTGGCAGGAACCATGTCTCCTAAAACAGCATATGTATGATCTCCACCAGCCAAGATTTCCCTGGCCACCACACAGCAACCAATACCATTTTCAGTCCCTCTTCCCTCACTCTGTGAATGGCTGGGGATATTAATTTTATCGGTGGAATGTGTCATCATCCTGAGATGTGAACAGATCCACTGCCATTCTTCCGTATATGCTCCGACAGCCTGAACAGCACATCTCTGAAGATGGAGAGAGATCTGTGACAATACAGATTTCCACCTTCTTTGCCTGACATGGCATGGCAGACACCTCGTCTTACAGCTCCGCCTGGTAGGTGGTGAGCAGAGAGATGGCGCTCATTGCCCAAACTGAGAGAGCAACTGCTTTGTAAGCGTGCTCCTTTATGCTTGACTGGAAGCGGTCCGCTTTTGATGGCACTGTTGGGTTTTCGGCTGCTGTGCGCTCTGGATGCAGATGTGCGGTGACTTAAGTTCCCTTTGTGCAGAGGGAAGGAAAGGGGAATCCTTGAAATCTTCGTCCTCTTCAGAGAGAAGAAAATCCGATTGCCCCTCTTTCTCAAATTCAAATGCGTCTTCCTACTCCTCGTCCGTGCTAAGGATACTGGGCAGAGGGGCGCAAACATCCAGTTTTACACCCCACGGTAAAGCTGCTATAGTGGGCAGCTCCACAGGAATGGATACCTGATTGGCGGAAATTGGAGCGGGGCTAGCTGACATGAGGGGATTGTCCTTCCTGGTGACAGAAACCTCTTCCTGAAGCTCTGGAAGAAGTTGGAAGAAGTTTGGCAGTCTGGAAGAAGTTATTAAAAGAAGAAGTTGTCTTGCTGCCTGTTTAGCTCTCGGCAGCCTCTTACATTCATAGCTCTACTTTGCAGCTTCAGCAATTACGGTCGGCCATGGAATACCAAGTTTCTTCGCAGTGCATTTGCACACATCTTGCAGATCCACACTAAGTGGAGTGGATGGTGCCCCACTGCCCCCTCCGAGGATCCTGCTGTAGCAAAAGGGAAGTTCCGGTTGCGCAGGGGGAAGGAAAGGGGAATCCTTGAAATCTTTATAATCTTCAGAGAGAAGAAAATCCGATTGCCCCTCTTTCTCAAATTCAAATGCGTCCTCCTACTCCTCGTCCGTGCAAAGGATACTGGGCAGAGGGGCGCAAACATCCAGTTTTACACCCCATGGTAGAGCTGCCATGGTGGGCAGCTCCAAAGGAATGGAGCGGGGCTAGCTGACATGAGGGGATTCTGGCCAGATAAGCTAACTCGGTGTGCTAAGCTGCGATTGAGGCTCCTCAAGTTTTATCGTCATTTTGGCATGTTTCAGCCCAAGACATGCAGAGCAGACCTGGTGTGTGTCTTTGCATGAGATCTTGTTCCTGCATGAAAGCAGGTAGGTGAAAGCAGTGTGGTGGCCAACAAATCGACTATAGTACAGTACCAAAATGATAAACCAGCATGGAGATTAATTGGTGGCTACAGTTTCTGAGTTGGGTAGGCTCCTGGTGTGAAGCAAGAAGAGGTTTTCAAAATGTCGTATTGATGTTGCGTCACTCATTTTAAAGTGGAGGGAGCAACTCCCTGACGCAACGTCATGTCTGCCAGCCTATTGGGGCTGGTGCAATGGAATTGGGCTTCAAAGGAATATGCGGAAGGGGCATATCCTATAGTGAGACATCAAAACGTATGCTTGAAAGAGAACTGCTCTGCTGTACCCCTGCTGCTCTTCTTCTATGGTCTGTGTTGAGTTAAAATTAAATGAGAGCTCATGTCTCCACCTACTGGATAGACTGGATGTCACTCCTATAATTTGCACTCCCATGATGCAGGTCCACTCATTTATTTATGTTATGAGTATAGATGCCATTTACAGTTGCTTACAGTATAATTATTTACTGATATTGTTATTGATTTTGTTACTAATATTGTTATTTTTACGTTCATTTTTTAATCAACATGTAAAATGGACAATGTGACAATAAATATCAATTCTTTGCTTATTTTAAAAGTGAAAAAAAGGTTCAACATTCAACATTTGCTATGAACCTACATTAGGAAACACATCATAAATCTGTTATTCTTCCTTTACAGGTTTATGTTTAAAAAAAGGAAAGAAATGGAAATTTCTCCCAATTAAGTGTTTCTCTTCATTGGTATCTAGTTTAGATGTATTTCAAAGTTTGCTCATTGATCTGAAATTTCCCAACATGCTGGACAAACAAGGTCAATTTATTCCTGAGAGTATTAAAAACCATGGATATAGAGTTCATTACTTTTATTTTAAACTAATTTATTTGAATATTTATACAGAAATCATCAGCATTTAATAAAGATAATATATTTTTTCAGTCATTTATTTTAAGAGGCCCACTCTACTCTGTCACAAGCATTCTGGATAATGCCTGCTTCACAGACTGCTTTTTTTGTTTGTTAGTATAACAGAAATAAGGATGGGATGCAAGTAGAAAAGAACAGGCTTTGAGTATTTGATTGACAAAGTAGATGACATAGAACATACTCCTAAACAAAATCAAATTTTCATTCCACTGTTTTCATTCTCATACTTTTTTGGTCAACAAAAAAAAAAAAAAAAAAAAAAAAAATATTTAAAATATAGAGGAATGATACTTTGAAGTGACCAGTATGTTTCTTGACATGCTTTGCATGGATCAACTAGTTTTTCACTTTGTAAAACATTAATAACAGAAACTATTATGAATCACTTAATTACTATATATGTGAAATATATTAAGAAAAACAGGCAGAAATTTGTCCAGCAAGTGTATTTTAATTTTACTATGCAAAACATCATTGCAGACATAATGACTTGAACATTTCTTAAACTATTAGACCTAATACCTAATTTACATGATTTACAATAAAATCCTCAACTAAACATCATAAATGTCATTGTGACGATAGAGGTCGTACTTGTCATAACCAGTATCTTCTATATTGCTGTTTTTGTTCTCCTTCATGTTTGTTTTCCTGTTCATCGCTTCACTCTTTCTGTCTTCAAGATATGACCGCAGGATCTGGAAAAACTGTGGAAATATTGGACAGGTAAATGACAATGTGAATTTAAAGAGCAATTTATGCTATTTCTATATTTGTAATATACGAATATAAGGATAAAAAAATAAAGAAATAAAGAAATGAAGCTAAAAAAGTTACAAATACACAGTGTCTGTCTAAATAATAAACATTTCCATAAAGATACATTTTAGATTAGAAAAAGTCTTAATCAAATGTGATCTTGTCTTTTCTTTATGTGCCAAATTTTGACTTTTACCACAAACTTTTTTGAGACTCCAACAACATTATAAGGCCTTAGATGAAGAGGGTGAAAATCTGAACAAAAAGATCTCATAAGTGAAAAGTCGATTGATTATATAACAAACTGCAAACATGGTTTCTAAAGTGTTATGTTTTGGCATTATCTACTGAAATATGCACTAATTTGCATACATTTCCAGAAAATAAATCTGAGGATAAAGCCAGGTTCCAATCTCATTTTATAGTAAAATGATAGGTAAAAACTGATAGCCTGAATGCACTGTAAGTCGCTTTGGATAAAAGCGTCTGCTAAAGGCATACATTTAAATTTAAATTTAATAGTAAAGTATCTTTTTAGCACTCCATAAATCAAAAAATACTTCCAACAGCCATGAAAAATTAATTTTCACCATGATTTAGGAACAAGATGTTGCATAAAGCTAATGATAAGTGAACAAACCCTTCAGAATATGGTTACGGAATAAAACTGTAAAGTTTGGTGTAAGTACACTGAAATGGAAATTTCTGGCTCAGTGTAAAAAAAAAAAAAAAAAAACTTTTTTTGAGAAAACAGCCTTTAAATATATATTTTAATTTCAATCAACAGATGCAAATATAAAGTGCAATGATTAAAAAAAAAAAAAAATGTCCTCCAGTCTGAAACAACACATTATGCAATGCCAAATAGCCCCAAATTTGCCAGTGGCTGAAAAACAATGTTTTTTTTTTTTTTTTTTGGCTTGCAATCTTGCCTTGAGCACATGAAAAATATTCTTAATAGAAAACACAATTCCTAATGTAACTCTCACACTATAAACATCATAAAGAAGGATCAGCTGCTGTGAGACTCACCAAGGTCCTGCTCTGTGGGTTACTCAGAGACTTCCACTCTTCATTTGAGAGGTCCGACTCAACCGAGACCATCAGAAGTGTCATCAGAGCCAATACTGTCAACCTGGATGCGAAACACAAACACAGAGACATTACAGAGTCTTCCTCAGACCGCCACAACATCTTCACCTGACCGAAAGAGCTCACATGTTTGCAGTGGCTGAGGTATTTTCCGGGTCAGTTTGCAGTTGGATCGCCTTCTGTCTTGGCTTTTATACACAACATAAGAGGCCTTTTTTCTCAAAGAAAATCTGGACAGACCGTGAGTGCCACAACTGATATAATTAACCTTATTGCGTCATCATGGATCCCTTAGAGACAAACAACTCAGAATAGCGTCTTATAATGATTGTGGTAATTATGGCTTTAACCTTTAAAGGGGTATGATGAATGTAAAAGACTACCGGACATATTAGAGAAATAAAGGAAACAAAATTGTAGGAAGTATTTTAATGAATATGGTCAAGAAAGAATGTTGACAACCAATCATTATTTTACACTTATAACCATGAAGGCTCACATGGAGACTTTTTTATTCTTTATATAATATATATAATTGCATATCTCACTGAGAATGATAATAAAACATCATGAGAAATACTGGTTCTGAACTTCTAGTTCTGAGACAATTTATACAATTATTATTATTTATTTTTTTTCACATTCTCCTGCCGTTTCCTATTTCTAAATAAAAGATTTGTGTGTTCTGCTTGTCTGTGGTTTTTATCTTTACAGTATAACAGCATTTGTTCTGATATTAAAATAAGACAAACTTTAGTCACTTGACTTGTACATTTGGTCAACTTTCTAGTCGCCATTTTTGTCATTATTGGTCTTTGACAAAAGGCGAGATCCAAAACCTGTTCAGATATGATGGTAATATATATATATATATATATATATATATATATATATATATATATATATAAATATATATATAAAACACAGTTATCTTTCTCCCATTTAGTGTTTCTCGTCATCTGTATCTACTTGAGCTTTCTTTCAAATTTTGCTCATCTATATGAAATTTGCCTTGTCAGTTTATTAATAAGATGCTGGTCAAACAAGGTCAATTTATTCCTGAGAGCATTAGAAAGATAAAAGAAAAATACTTCCCCAGTAGATGGATTACATAACGAACTACAAAGTGTTATGTTTTAGCATAATCTAATTAAATTTGCGCTCATTTACGGTCATTTCCAAAATAGAAATCAGAAACAGTATAAAGCCAAGTTCAGTTCTTTTTTTTTTATAGTGAAATTATAGTGAAATGTTTTTACAAAGGGGATTTTACATATCTCTTTTTATCACTCCATAAATCAGAAAATACTGTCAACAACCATGTTTTAGGAATAAATGATAAATGAACAAACACTTCTATATTTTAATTTAATTTAATTTAATTTAATTTAATTTAATTTAATTTAATTTAATTTAATTTAATTTAATTTAATTTAATTTAATTTACATGTACATTTTATTTTAAAGCTCAAGTTTAGGAGCAATACCTTGCAGGAGAGCAGCTCTCAGTGAAAGTACATACATATCTGAACTCTACTGCGCTTTGTCCCAGAAGCAAATTACAGACAATAAAATAATATAAAATTCTACACACACACACTTCTATGTCTTTAAAAAAAAAAACTACAACAAAGGTTCACTACTCAATGTGGTATTTATATAAGAGGTTCCTAATTTTATTCCTATTTATTATATATATATATATATATATATATATATAAACACACACACACACTCACTGGCCACTTTATTAGGTGCATCTTGCCAGTACTGGGTTGGACCCCTTTTGCCTTCAGAACTGCATCAAAAAGGTGTTGGAAACATTCCTCAGAGATTTTGATCCATATTAACATGATAGTATCATGCAGATGCTGCAGATTTGTTGGCTGTACATGCATAATGTGAATCTCCCATTCCGCCACATCCCAAAGCTGCTCTATTGGGATGAGATCTGGTGACTGCAGAGGCCATCTGAGTAAAGTGAACTCATGTTTAAGAAACCAGTCTGAGATGATTTGAGCTTCGTGACATCAGAAGATGGCTACACTGTAGTCAGAAAGGGATGGACATGGTCAGCAACAATACTCAGGTAGGCTGTAGTGTTTATATGATGCTCAACTGGTACTACGGGGCCCAAAGCGTGCCAAGAAAATATCCCCCACACCATCACATCACTAGCCTGAATCGTTGAGACAAGGCAGGATGGATCCATGATTTCATGTTCTTTACACATTCTTTGCACGTTTTTCTTATTAAATGTCCGACAAGAAGAAAATGTTCAGTCATCAAAGGATCATCATATTAAATACAGTAGTAGACTGTAGACACATGCATTTTCTGTAAAGCTGCTTTGAAACAATGTGTATTTTGCAAAGAGCTATGCAAATACATTTGAGTTGAATTATATTTATGTCTGTATTTTCTCTGTCTTTTAGTGTTTTCATTAATATTGTGCTGGTGATGATGATAAGGATGAAGATGATTTGTTTATCATCATCATCCTCAGTTAAAGTATATATATATAGAGAGAGAGAGAGAGAGAGAGAGAGAGATGAACTGTCTGAACTCTCCTACACTCTGTCCAAGAAGCAAAAAGGCAGCATGTGCTGAACCTTCATGACCCCTTTGAAATAATAATACATAAATTATATATCCATGCTACACACACACACATATATATTTATATACATACATACACACACACACACTAACTACCCTGCAAAAAGCCACTAGAATTTTCACCAACACAAAATGTTTTTAATCCAGTTATTTCTATATTTTGCTGTAGTGTGTCAGTAGGAAATATCAGTTTATGTTTCCAAACATTATCTTTGCCATTAATTGTAATATTCCAGTGAGATTTTTGTCAGTGCTACACACAGAGATCTGATCTCAGCATCATCCAATATGTCTGGAATAACACAAAGAATCTGAAATAAATAAATGAAAAAAGATCGACTAATTCCAGAAGGACTTCGGTAACCTCCCCAAGACACTTGAAGAAAACAATCCTTTGTGTTTAAAACAAGGTGCAGGTGGTTTTGCAGGAGTTTCTTTTGGATTGGATACTTTTCCACAGTTCTTCTGGATTTAGTCTTTTTCTTCTTCGGATTCTGTCATTCCACCCAGTGAAAATACTAGTGGCCAAAGACTTTTGCACAGTAGTGTGTGTGTGTATGCATATATATCCCTATTCAAATGTATTTAAAATAAGTCTGGAAGTAACATTTCCATAATATTTCCAGGTTTTCCTTGACTTGTACATGGTTTTCTTAAATATTTGACAATAAGAAAAATACGATTCAAAGTACTGAACTCATTTATTTAATCAACCATAAAATATACAGGAATCTCTGGTTGTGAGTAGGGGGCAGCAGTGGTATTCGACCCCTCCGTAAAAAGGACAGGAAAGCCAACAGATACCCGCTGACCCCCTCTCAGCCGGGAAGCTGTACTGAACAGATTTCCAGTTTCAATCATTCCAGAATCAAAGCTTAAAAAGAGACAAACACAGGTTTCTGACAAGCCATCACAGAAGGATCGAGTGGTTTCATTAGCTAAATCAAAGCGAGCATACCTGCCCAAAACAAATCATGTTAATAAGAGCCAGAAAAAATATAATATATATATATATATATATTTATATTCATATATCAACACACAAAGAGATCAAATGCTGTTCTACCATTGGTTTACACAGTGTTCCTCATTCTGGAGCAAAGCATGCTGGGAGCCGTTTGCCTCATCATTTTCAGTGCTTCTCACAGACGTAGTGTTGAGCTTCTTGTGCATCGTAGATTTGTTCTTTCAAGCTGCCCCTTCTCTCCATACAGTAATTCATGAAGGCACAAAATGATGATGAAATATGGAAAGTAAAAATAAATACCATAGATAAAAAGAATAATTTATCCTAAAACTGAAGATGGAGACAGTCAGCGGTTTAACTTCACTCATGCTTGTGGCCAAAAGCATAACAATGCTGATGTTCATGTCCTCAATTTTGCCCTTGGTTTTTTTTAAACTAATGAAACGCTGATTTTTTTTTATCCCCCTCAGAGGGACAGAGAATTTGACCGATATTAAAATCGTATTTTAAAAATAAATCACCCCCCCCCCCCCCACACAAGTTGTAAATGATCGATTCAGAAGTGCACACTGACTTGAAACCGTTGAAAGCATCACAAATATCCCAGTCCTTCACCAGGGACTGATTCAAACCCTCCCTCGAGATCTGAATCTCAAACCCTAGTTGCACTACGACAGTGTCAAACTGCTTGTGCAAAAAGTTGGTCCCAGGCTGTCCATTCTTGTCTTTTATTGCCGTGTCTGGAGGTCCGCCCACTTATCCGTCATATTTGTGTAGGGCATGATGTGCTGGCAGAAGTTGAGCTGATGGATAAGGGGGCTGGGAGGGCCAGCCTGCTGTGCCTCATACATGTGTGTGTGTATTTGTGTGTGTTGTGTGTAGAGACTCTTAAGGCTCTGTAGAGTGGCCGGTCGCTGGGTAATTAAGACAAGATGTGCGCCTCTCCTTTCCTCCTCCTCAGTAAGTCTCTGAGTCAGAGTCATTTAGCTCGTCATCCTTGTAGAAGCCGTCGTGGCGACTGATGCTGTTGAAACTGCAATAGGAGCTGTGTTCGGAGCGGAGCATGGGCAGACTGTCGAACGTGACACTTTTGGAGGGGCTGGTGTAGTGATTGATGGCACTGAACGTGAGGCTGGGTACCGCACCTCCACCGGGAGACACTGGCATCATGGTGGCCAGGATTAACGCCAGGCAATCTGCCACATCTTTGTTAGGAGCACAAGCAAGGGCCGGAGTGTAGCCTTTAAGAGAAATGAGAGGAGACCCGTCAGGCCGGTTTTACAATTGGGGACAATACAAGCATGTTGCAGTAATAGAAAAATGGATACTGATAAAATTATCATTTTCAAAAATAACCTAAACAGAAGACAAAAATAATATAATATCTATAAAGACATTACAAATTGGGAGATCAAAGTTTTTTTGTTTTTTTTTCTTGGCTGTATGTAACATCACTTTTTTTCACTTGATCATTCTGATATACTGATTTGATGATCAAGAAACAACAAAATAGTTGTGCTACGTATTTATAGCATATATAAAGCCACACTCACATACATTTTGTGCATCTCCAACCCTATTTTAAGGTCATAAATCATCAGCATTTACCATTTTCATCCACGGCTAGCACACTGGCACCCTTAGCTAGTAGTTCTTGGACAACCACAGTCAAGCCATTCCTGGCTGCAACATGCAGGGGCCTGGAACATGACAACTTCATATTAGGCTTATGTTTTATTATATTCTTTTTAAATCAGTGTAAGTGCATTATGTGTGACCATACGTTTGTAAAGCTGCATTGGTGGAGTTGATGAGGTTTCTGTCAGTGATCTTCTCCAAGATCAGCAAGGCACTGGTTTCATGACCCTACAGAGATCAAATGAAAGTCAATACAGTGACCGTAATAGATATTAGAACATCACACAATCTATACTACATCCTTACATATTATGAAGAATTAAGACATGAGAGAACAGCGTGTTTCTTACCTTACTGCAAGCCAGATGGAGAGCAGTGTTTTTGTTGGCATCCTGTAGCGTGAGATCTGCTTTTGCACTGCTCACCAACACCTCTGCCAACCACAGACAGACATCATGACACATCAAAAAACAAACACAAACTCAGTTAACTGTGAACCTCAGAAACATGAGAGGTTTGAGTGTCAAAGTCCTACCGACTGCATTGGTCTGGCCGTTCTCAGCAGCCATCATGAGTGGGGTTTTGCCTCCAGCATCCACACAGTTCACCTGTGCGTTCTGACCCAGCAAGAGCTGCAGACACTCCACATGATCCGTGAACGCTGCAGCATGAAGAGGAGTCCTGTTACAGAGAGGAAAATTGTTCAAATGGGACCACAAACAAAGTCAGGGTTAAAACTTTTATTTTATTTTTTATTTTTTTACAATGATTATTTATTATTTGTTACCATAAGCATAATGTGTCATAGGTATCATATAGAATAGTTTTGGTTGAATTTCCAACAGAAAAAAAAGTCTTAAGTCAATTTGGTTTATTTGTATTATAACAGGCAAAAATACATTTGTAGGGTTCAAAATTATTATTATGAATTTTTTTATGAGAAAAATCATTACGACATTAAGTAAAGATCATGTTCCATATATATAATATACAAATATATCAAAACTTAATTATTGATTAGTAATATGCATTGCTAAGAACTTCATTTGGACAACTTCAAAGGAGATTTTTTTTTTTTTTTTTTTTTTTTGCACCATCAGATTCCAGATTTTCAAATAGTTGTATCTCGGCCAAATACTGTCATAACCTAAACCATAGATCAATGGAAAGCTTATTTATTCAGATGTATAAATCACAATTTGAAAAATTTACCCTTATGACTCGTTTTGTGGTCCAGGTCACACACACACACATCCAAATTATCATAGTATTTCTTAATATTTTTAATTGGCTTTTATTTTAATAAATTCAGTTTTTGTTTTTATTTGTAAGTATTTTTGTTATATCCTTTTTTTCAGTTTTAGTCATTTTAGAACTTTAATTTACTAAATTAAGTCTATCTAAAATGTCTTATTTCATTTCAGCTATAACTAAAAGGATTTTTAAAAGTTTTAGTTAACAGTAACAACACAGTGTTGTCCACCATTGAGATTACATTAAATACATGAAATGGTTTTAAAACTTAATTCATATTCAAAAAAAAAGAACAAACAAAAGGAGTCCTCACGAGCCCCATCAATCTTAACTGATGAAAGAATGAATATACAGAATAGGACCAGTACCTGTTTTTGGAATCAGTTGAATTGACGATGGCAGGGCTAAATGTGTCTATCAACATCTCAGCTGCTCCTTCATTGTCATTTATACTGAAGGTACGAAAAAATAAATAAAAACATCTTCAATATTTGGCCCTTTTAAACACACAAACACATACCAATCCAAAC
Organism: Carassius auratus; assembly: GCF_003368295.1. NCBI lineage: Eukaryota > Metazoa > Chordata > Actinopteri > Cypriniformes > Cyprinidae > Carassius > Carassius auratus. The sequence goes on from NC_039283.1 coordinate 14,802,242, forward strand.
CAAATCCACTTACACAGCACAGTGAAGGGGACTAAAGGTGTTCCCTTCAGTCTTATGAAATAACTCCTGCTCCAGCAACACTTCAACACATGTGTCATGACCTGCAGAGACAATTTGGTATCACAACGGTTTATTTAGGAATCTTCTGGAGTCCTGCTCAAAGAAAACAAAAAAATAATAATAACTTTTTGTGATTGTACTTGTTGGAAATTCACCTTGTATGATCTAGTCAAAATAAATCAGACCTTTGCGATTTCAACAGAGATTTTAAAATGAGACTGCATGCCAATGAATCCTTTTCCAACAAGTCTCAACTATTTTTTTTCTCTCCATATTATTTAAAATAAATTAATAATTATATAGGAGTTGTCTCTCGGATTAATGCCATCTATAGGTTTCAGAACAACATGCTTTCATGAACTGTTTTAACATTTTGCAGGGTTCCCACCCTTTCTGACCAATGACTTGTCCAGTCGATTGAGAGAGAAGAGATTCTGTTTGTATTCCAACTAATATTGCTTAAAATAAGATTATAATAAATTATGCTGATCAGTTAATAAAAGTCCCTAAAAAAACCTTCAATTTGAACATAGCTCAAGAGGTTTCGCCTTCCTGAGCCTTCAAGCAGATTATAACCAGACAGAAAATGTTAAGTTTGCTTTACATTACATTGAACTATAGAGATTTATGACTTTTTTTTTTTAATCCCTGATATTTCAATGAGAGTGGGCACCCTGCAGAGATCAGATTGGTGTGAGCAGGGCTTTAAACAGGTAGGGTGTATCAATCTGTGATTGGCAAGTGTGTTTATTCACCGTTATAACAGGCCCAGTGCAGGGGTGTGTAGCCTTGGTGGTCAGTGATGACAGGAATGGTCTCTACTGACTGGGCAGCATGCAGAAGGCCCCCCAGAACCCCAACGTGGCCACAGGCGGCCGCAAGGTGCACTGGAGAGCGCCCCCTACAGTCCCGTACCATGAAACTGGCACTGTGCTGCAGCAGAGCCTCCACACACTCCTCATGGCCTGTTACCGCCTGGATGGAACAACACACACATCCATGAGCCACTCTTAAAAGCACTAGCACAGGTGAGAGCCAGTGCCAGTAGAAATCCTCTAAGTGCCAAAGGAAATCAGTCATGTTTTACCCCTCTGTGCAGAGCAGTGCGGCCTCGCTTGTCTTTGGCATCCACATTGGCTCCTTTATTAAGAAGGGAGTAAACACAGTCTATGTGTCCACCCAGCACTGACAGCATCAGAGGCGTCCTGGGAAACACGTATATAAATAAGACTCCACAATCTCTAATCTCCATGATCTTCTATAAGGAGAAACTGGAAAATAGTCTTATGTACTTACTGGCCAATCCCATCCTGAATGTCCACTGCACTCTGCAGGTCAGCATTTCCGATAAGCAAACGGAGACATTCAGAGTGACCATTTGTGGCTGCGAGAGATATGAACAGTAAAACATTCTGGCATTAGGATTAAACAGATATACATATCCACTAGAATGAGAAATCTGCCGATAATATCAACTTTGTGCCTGTTTAGCTGAATATGAACAGAAGTGTTAGCTCTGCCTTGTGTCAAGAATCCATGATCAGTTATAGTTTGTTTATATATATATATATATATATATATATATATATATATATATATATATATAAATAACTGTTGACGTGTTTTCTGGCGCACCCAATAACAAAGATAAGACGTCAGCAGCATCGTACGTCAACAGTCACAGGAGTCACACTCACAACCCGGAAGAGGAAACAATGCTGAATAAAGTAGTCTTTTTTTTTTTTTGGGACCAAAATGTATTTTCGATGCTTCAACAAATTCTAAATGCCCCTCTGATGTCACATGGACTACTTTGATGATGTTTTATTACCTTTCTGGACATGGACAGTATACCGCACACACAGCTTCAATGGAGGGACTGAGAGCTCTCGGACTAAATCTAAAATATCTTAAACTGTGTTCCCAAGATGAACGAAGGTCTTACGGGTTTGGAACGACATGAGGGTGAGTCATCAAAGACATAATTTTAATATTTGGGTGAACTAACTCTTTAACCAATAAAAAGAAAATCAGATTTACAACAGATCGGTGTTTAGTAGAATTATGCAAATAACTGAACTTCACGTCATCTCATTATCTTTGTACATCGTACCAGCAGCATGGATGGGGGTGCGTTTGAGCGTGTAGTCCTTCACTAGGATGGACGCCCCCTGGTTGATGAGCACATCCACACATTCAACATGGCCTTTGAAGGCAGCCAGGTCCAGCGGCGTGTGTCCTTGCGCTGTTTTCACATCCAAATCCAGCAGAAATTGAACCAGTATCTCAAGAGCCTGGTGATGTCCATGATATGCCTGACGACATCCATTAAAACAACCGTTAAACATAATCTGAGAGGATCCCAAGCCAGAAAGTGTAAGAGAATTAAAAGGAGTCAAATAATGTTTCCCAGCATTTGGTGAACAAACAAGATGGAGACTGTACTCACAGCCAGGTGTAGAGGGCTCACAGGAGCACGTACATCAGAGTCGTTCAGTATGTCTGTCCCTGAGGTTTCCATTAACTTCAAAACAAGACACAACAGATCTATTTAGGTCTCATCACTCTGTGACAATAGAGGTTTATGCTGCGTGTGACAGCACTTACCACATCTAAAGGAGTTTCACTTGCAATCTGATGAGGAGGACAGAAATACAGTAAGCCAAAAATATTAAAAACATAGACCCAATCACATCATTACAAATCGTCTCACCAGCTCTAGACACAGACGGTGTCCATAAGCAGAGGCATAATGCACTGCATTGTAGCCCTGATTGTCTCGGATCCCTGGGTTAGCGTCATTCCTCAGCAAATATTCCAGGCACCTAGTTAGGAAATGAGAGAGACTAGTAAATGAACGTCATTTAACAAGTTACCCACACGGATCACTAGTATGCAAAACTGTAACTAACTTTCCATCTGCGTCAGCAGCAGCGGCGTAGTGGAGGGGGGTGCAGCCCCTCTTGTCAAGCTCATTGACGTTGGCTCCTGAACCCACCAAAGCAAACAGGCACTGGTAGTTGCAGTTTGCAGCTGCGTAGTGCAAAGGTGTCCTAAAAAAAGAGATTGTTTGCACAAGTCTCACAATCAAAACTATCATAGAGCCAAAAGCATAATGAATGGGAGTGTAAAGGTAAACTCACCTTCCAAAGCTGTCCTTCCTGTTGAAATCTGCCCCCGTGTTGAGGAGAAGATTCAGACAATTAAGGTTTCTGTGGTGGAAAACACATTTTGATTAGATGATGAAACACATGCTCAAACTTCTTGAACGAAACATTAAATTGGATTCACTAAGCTGGACGATGACAAACTTTTATACCATTTTCAAGAAAAGTTTCAATTTAATGATGTTGTGTTGCAACCATCGGTAAATATTTGATCTATATATCTAGATGTGTGCAAACTACTATTATTATTTTCAATAAATATTGTCATCACGTCACAGACCATAAAAATAATTTTACCCGCCAGCAGCAGCAGCATGTAAACAGGTCCTTCCAAAATCATCAGGGGTGTCTATATCAAAGCCTGGAAGACAGAGATATTCTCAGTTTATCTTCATAAGGAAAAGGGAACACTATTACACAGCAATAAATGATGTAATCCATGCACAAAAAGTGCACTTGCTGGCTATCTGAGCAGTGATACAGCTTACCCGATGACAGCAGCTTACGGCAGGAGTCCGAGAAGCCACTGAGAGCAGCCAAATGCAGTGGGAACATGCCATGAACACCCCTTCTAAAAGAAAGATCGAATGTTACAATCAGACAGACTGGAGCATCTCACTGTGTATGCATGTGGGATCAATTACAACATTCTTGGGTTTTCAAAGGGATTTGAATAATGAACTTCTCCCTAAATGCATAAATAAAACAAAGCTGTTATATTCAGTAATTAACAAGCACATGGGAATGAGAATTCTTACTTGGCTGTATCAGCTCCATTAATGATCAGTGTGTTGATGAGAAGCTCGTGTCCATATCGAGCTGCGATGTGCAGAGGAGTATTCCCGTTCTTATCTTCACAGTCTATCTCAGCACCTACACATACACGAAACAAACAAGACACTGTCAGATACTGCGGGGTTGCACATCAGTAATGGGAAATGTCAAAACTGAAGACTCACCATTTTGAATAATTGCCTGAGATCTTCCGAACCTCCCGTGGACTGCGGTCATATGTAGAGGGGTCTTACCATCCTTACTCTGCATAAAAAGCAATTATAAACAACCAATTAAAAGCTTCAATGGAGTTCAGTGGAGATTTTTACACATCATAAATGTACAGCAATAATAGAAGACCCACCTTGATATTGACATCAGCTCCATTTCCCACAAGCAGCTCAAGGCAGAGTGCTCCGTGCCGTGAGGCAGCCGTGAAGTGCAGGGGTGCGAAGCCCTTCTCATTAACCTGGTTCACGTTTGCACCACACTGGATCAGCTCGTTCACCACCACATCCTGACCATTGTAGCATGCCACATGCAGCGGCGTGTTCCCATACGCGTTTGACTCATTCATCTGTAAGCATGTCCACAATTCAAATGTTCAGACATTCACACCCAGTTAATTTCAAACCTGTGTCTAGTAGAATGTGTGATTGAAGTATTGTGGTGCAGCCCAATTAGTCATTGATGTTCTTGATTAGCACAGCAGACTACTTTTTTAGTTCTTTTGAAGTGGATCTCTAGATGAAAAGGTTGGCATGATGCCATCTGAACCATACTTGGACCCAACCACCCCCATAAACATAAGTACAAATGCCTGTGTAAAAGCAAACCACGTTAAGTGAAGCATTCCATTATGTTATTGTCAATCAAACTGACTGCCAATTTACTCATTTGCCAAACTGAAAATCTTGCTCACTGCCAAAATGCTTATTTTCACACTTCACACTCTGATCAATATAAACAGGTACATAACTGAAGCATCTTTGCAACATTGTTGCCATTAAATTACAAAAATACACACACAAAAAAACACCTTTTAATAAAATGCTGTAATTGAAAAAAGTAAAGAAACTGCTATTTATTTATTTTTGGCTTTTTGTTTTTCTGTGTGGCTGATGAGTACCAGATTATTTTATTTTGAAAGCATCAGGACTTTTATTTTGATAGCACTGGTGATGCCAGGCTATTTTAAATTAATATTGTGATAAATGTAAGCATCATCCATCAAAAAAATCTATATCGGTCAATTACTAATTAAAACATCTCTCTATTATTCACAAGCTGTAAATCAAGGAGAAATCATAACTAGAGGTCGACCGATATATCGGGCCGATATTTGTCATTTTTGTATATATCGGCATCAGACGGTATCCGTGTTTAGTAGTGCCGATTTAAAGTCAGGCACGTCGGCGGGCAGCTCCTTGTTATTGGTGCGATGGAAAGTGCTGCTGCTGCCTAATGTGAAGGATCCCAAGTCAAACCTTTTAGAAGATTCAACAACAGTCCTGGGAGATAAAGGTAGTCAGAGAATTTCACTCTGTAAATGGGGCGGAGATGTTGCAGCTCTCACGAACACTGCAGTGTGATTGAGGGCTACGTTACTGGCCTGCTCACAGACAGCACCGTGCTCAGAGAGACAGCTATCCTGAAGCTGCCCAGAACGGTGAATGACATTTGTCCGGAAGCATGATTTGATGCAGACAATAGCTGGCTTCTCACCTGAATTAAAAGGGTTTTAGTCTAAATAAAATGCTAGTAGCAGGACTGTAAAATGAATAGATGTGATTATGATCATTTGATAAAATCAAGAGAGATACATTTGAGATAATTTTACTTTGTTGACTGTTTCCTGTCAAGGAGTCCTCTGAATGCGCCTCTTTAAATGGTTTTGTGGTGGTCGTTGTTGTATTTTAAAACGCATTTGCAATGTTTTCAAATGATACTAGCATTAAAAATAAAACTATCAAAAACATAACTGTGATGCTTGTGGCTGTGCTGAGCAGTCAATGAAGTGCTTCTTTCAAATCAAACATTTTATGCAAGTATTATGACCAGTACTTTTTTGTTTAATCCTGTTCTGCAAAATATTCGATTTAGAATTTGTGGGTTCCGCGAGGCCTATTTGTTTAAAAAAATCCGGCATTTATAGTGCATTAGATCGAGACAGAGCATGAGTGTGTGCATACGAGGATGAGCGAGCGCGAGTCTGACCAGATGTATTTGGACATTATTGCTAACATCTCGTTCTGCACATTTCCAAATGTTTCCATGTTTGCAATGTATCTGAATGTTAACCTATAATATTAGATTTTTTTTAATGTAAACTAGATTGAAAAGATCATCCTCTTCACATGAGCAAAAACGTCCTTGGCATAACAGCAGAGTGGACCAGTATACTACGGTTTATTGAAACTGACCAGTGTAACCTTTTATATGTTTGGTTGACTGTACTTTATTTTAATAATGAACAGACTGCGATGCAAGTTTGAAATTAGAATGCACTTTAGATGTTCTGTGTCATTTATACCAAACACAAATGTTCCTGGTTGCTAGTGTGTTTGCAGCACTACTATTATGTATTTTTTATATATTTTTCAGTTTAATAGATTTTTATTTATACAATTTTATTTAAATGTATATTTAAGTTTACATTTATGTTCCAACAAACTTGAAAAAAATCTTCTTGATAAATGCTCTAAAACTTTTATGGAAATGATTGACTTATATAAAACAGATTATATATATATATATATATATTAGTGGTGGGCCATTATCTGCATTAACGTGAGACTCTTATTGGTCGATAAAAAAAATATAGCTGTTAATCTATTCTCGAGGTTGGGTTGGGAGCTGGGTCTATACTAAGCAAGCTATGATGACTTTCACCTTGATATTTTATATAACCGACTGGCTGAGGCCAGCCTAAAAAGATGCTCATGACAGTTGACGGGCCACTGCTGCGCATCGTCACGAAAGCTTATCTTCTTCACATGTTTTAAGCCTTACCGCTTGCCGATTTAAACATTAAAACATCCAAAAACAAAAAAGCTGAACAGAGCAGCTGGTTACTCGCGTGCTGTGTTCGGTGCGCACGAGAGAGAGAGCCGCGTATCACGGACAGCGACACTGAACCGAGCTATATATATATATATATATATATATATATCTGTTTTATATATTTAATACTTGGTCAGTCTATTGATTAGTTTGGTTAACTTTGGATACATTTTTTATTTTAATACTGTGCAGTGCACAAAATTAAGATTCGAGAGATGGTTCAAGTCAGTGCTCAATAAATGATGATAAGTTTAGAAATGTTGTGCATCCACTTATTATTAGTGTGACATTTTTGCATGCAAATGAAGGGGAAAACTTCAAAATATCAGTCCTAAAATTCGGCAGCACATATCGGCCGACCCTGACCTCTAAACATCGGCTATAGAAAAACCCATATCGGTCGATCTCTAATCATAACATTAGTTTCATGTAGGGTTAGGAATCGAAGATCTATTTCAATTCTGGAATCGGATACCTAAGGTCAGGAATCAGACACCAATTGTAAAATTAAAAATTTTGATTCTGCCTATTGATTCCAATGGAAGTCAATGGCAACCAACAACTGTTAACAGCAATCTATATAATACCTTCTTTTACGTTCAACATAAGAAAGCAACTCATACAGGTATGGAATAACATGAGGGTGAGTAAATGATGACAGAATTTTCATTTTTGGGTGGACTGTCCCTTTAAGAAAGTATGACAATGTGAACACTCACATCCACTCCACAGTCCAGCAGATACTTCACTACACTGATCATCCCGCTGGACGCTGCAGCGTGGAGTGGTGTGTAAGCTTTCTTATCCTTACATGTCACCTCAGCACCATGAGACACCAGCAGTTTCACCACCTCCATGTGTCCTGAGATAAAGAAAAGAGACGACTTGAGGATTTGAAAGGGTTTTGAATTTACAGATCCCACATATGGTTGTGAAAGAGGCTGGAAAACAAATAATCGCTCTGTCTCACCCATGTATGCTGCCCAGTGGATTGCCCTTCTGTCCTTCTTATCAAACGCATTTATATTTGCTCCCCTGGATAGCAGTAACCGCACCATCTGACATAAAACCATGCATACTTTTCACATGGAGGACATTAATAAAACAATACATTTGCAGTGTGCAAAAAAACCCCTGAATTTAAATAACGTTAAATATTTATCTCTCAATTTTACCTCAAGGTACTTTATGAATTCTGAACATAATTTCAATATCCCACACACATGCAAATGGATGTTCACTGACCTCCAGGTGGCCACTAAAGGCAGCGTGGTGTAGAGCTGTGCGTCCAGCCCTATCTGATACATTAACATTGCTAAGCAGTGGCACTAACGCCTCAGCACAGCGGACTGCCTTGTTAGCAGCGGCCACGTGTAGAGGAGTCTGCCAGTTCTTATCACGAGCGTTCACATCAGCAGAGTGCTTCAACAAAACCTGCACCGCCTCCTGCAACACACAAGGTCACATGAAGAGAACGATCAATTATCAGAAGATTACTTTTTAACTTTGTTCCCTTAATTTTTGGCTGCATACTTTCAC